>NC_091284.1:527395885-527704218 GCF_032444005.1 Ranitomeya imitator
AATTACTCCAAAGGTATACTGGAGTACATTTGTGAAAAAATTAAAATTGTCATTTTTTTCTTTTAACCCTTTCTGATATCAGACGTAATAATCCGTCCATGTGCCATGGGCCAATTTGACCAGGGACAGATTATTACATCATTTTGATCGCCCACACATGGGTGGTGTGCGGGCAATCACTGCTGGATGTGTGCGGGCAATCACTGCTGGAGTGGATGTACCACTCCCAGCACTTTAACCCCCAAAATACTGTGATCAAACGAGATTGCAGCATTCCTGGAGCAGGTAGAGGGCTGACAGCCCCTCTGCCTATGGATCAGAGACTCCACGGCATGATGCGAGCTATGGTGACCTGATGTCATCATAACAACATCCGAGTCACCTGAGCTAGGAAACTTGCTGCTCATGCGCAGTGCATGATCAGCACCTTTGCATGTCAGTGCAGAGCTGACAGTTTCTAGAGCATGGGGATGCTGCTGCATTTCCATGCTGTAGAAGTGATCAGCCAGCAAAAAATGATAGTCCCATAGTGGGACAAAGTAAAAATAAAAAAAAAAAAGTTTAAATTTTTTTTAAATAATTGTAAAAATAAATACATAAAATATAAAAAATAATAATAATAAAAAAATCAAAACATATTGCATCTAAAAATAAATTTTTGAATGAAAATAATATATACAAACAATAAAAGTACACATGTTTAGTATCGCTGCATCCACAATGACCCGGCCTATAAAACTTTATCAACTTTATCACTAGTTAATACCTTTAGTGAACACCATAAAAAATAAATTAAAAACAAGGCAAAAAACAATGCTGTATCATCATACTGTCGAACAAAAAGTGGAATAAAATGCAATCAAAAAGATGGATATAATTAAACATGGTACTGCTGAAAAGGTCATTTTCTCTCGCAAAAAACGAGCCATCACACAGCTCCATCAGTGGAAAAATTTAAAACTTGTAGCTCGCAGAATAAACCTCTGCAAAAATAATAATGATGTCTATAAAATAGTTTTTATTGTGTAAAAGCGGCAAAACATAAAAAAAACTATATAAATGAGGTATCGCTGTAATCGTACTGACCCAAAGAATAAAACTGCCTTATCAATTTTTCCACCCCCCCACAAAAAATTCCTGAATTGTTGTTTTTTGTTCATTCTGCCCCCTTAAAGGTCAGAATAGAAAGTGATCAAAAAATGTCATGTGCTGAAAAAAGCAAGCCCTCACATGACTCTGTGGGCCAAAATATGGATAAATTATAGGTGATAAATATTGTCACGCAAAAACTATTTTTGGCAATAAAAAGTATCTTTTAGTGTGTGACAAAAGCCGAATATAAAAACCCAATATAAATCTGGTATCGCTGTAATCATACCGACCCGAAGAATAAAGTAGCCTAATCACTTATACTGCACAAGGAATGGTGTAAAAAAAAAAACATTCTTCACCTGCAGTTGATTTTTTCATTCTGCCTCCCAAAGTTCACATTAAGGCTCATTTATCCTGCGCTCTGCACTGAGTGCTTACACCGGGGTTTCCTTGTAAATCTCTGAAATACGTGATACAGATGGAACCTCTAGCATATGATTCCCTATGATGAGGCAGATGGAGGCACTCTGGACACCATCTGACCTGTGATCCGATGGTGTCCGGATTTTTAGGATTGCATAAAAGTGCCATCGGCCACAGTTTTGTGCACTTCTGAAAAGGACATTACTCAACAGAGGCCAGACCGAGTGCACAGAAACTGTGCTACCTCATTATGGTGAATGAATCCCTTGGGGGTTTCATCTGAATCATGTCACCCAGAGATTTAGCTGGAAACCCCAAAGTAAGTGGTCAGTATAGACTGTCAGATAAGTGTGATCCAAAACAGTATGTAAAATGTTCCAAATAAAAAGCTTCAAATCAATCCACAAAAAAAGCAAGTTCTCATTCAGGTCTGTCATCTGTTAACGGAAATATAGGGGTCTTCCACGTTACTGGTAGTACAAAGGCTCTGGAAAAGAGAAATGGCTCCTCAAACACCAAAAGAAATTCATCAAATTTTCTGCTCTCAAATCCAAATGCCCCCCTCCCTTCTAAGCTCCACAGTGTACGTAAACAACATATTGCATCCACGTTTGGCATTTCTGAGGCGATGAGAGCTCGCCTAACTTACGGATGCCTGCCTCCAGAAGCACGAGCTGGTTATAATGTACTGATGACTACAATGTACTGGTCACTATAGCGTACTGGTCACTACAACGGCAGTTTCCAATTTTTACTCCGCAACAGTCACTGCTGCTTGTTTCTGGAAAATACCCATGGAGTCAAAATCATCACTATACCTGTAGATGAATTCCCCAAGGGGTATGGTTTCCAAAATAGGGTCACTTGAGGGGGGATTCTCCTCTTCTAGCAATTAGGGGCTCTGTATATGGAGTTCGCTAACTGTTCTAAGAAAATCTGTGCCCCAGGAGGCAAATATCGCTTAGTTCCTCCTGAGTCTCCCCGTATGGCTAAGTAGTATTGTACAGCCACATATGGGGTATTGCCACATTCAGTAGAAAATGTGTGACAAATTTTGGTGCCATTTTTACACACTTCTTGTGTGAAAATGTAAAATCTCGGGCTAAACTAAATTTTGTTGATAAAAATGTAGTTATTTTTTCTTCACTGTCCAATGGTATAAAATTCTGTGACACACCCGTGGTGTTAATATGATCACTGCACCACTAGATGATTTCAATGAGAGGTGTAGTTTGTAAAATGGCATCACTGATTGGGAGGTCTGCTATTCTGGCACCTCATGTGCTCTCCAGTGGGTCATGGCACCTACAAAACATAATATCTGGGGCTCCTTGCCTTCTGAGCTTTGCACCGTGTCTGAAAAATATTTCCTGATTACATGTAGGGTATTGTTGCACTCAGGAAAAAATGGGCCGTAGGTTGTTGTAAAAAAACAACAAAAACTAAAAACGTGGGGCTAAAACAACATTTTAGTGGTAAAAATGTAATTTATTCTTTCTTCAGCGCTCACTGGTATAATATTCTGTGAGTCACACGTGGTGTCAAGTTGATCACTGCACCATTAGATAAATTCATTGGGGAGTGTAGTTTGTAAAATGAGTTCATATATCGGGGGTTTCTATTGTCCTGGCACCTCTGGAGCTCTACCAATGTGACATAGCATCCTCAAACCATTCCAGCAAAATCTGATCTCCAATATGACGCCTTTTACCTTGTGAGCTGTGCACTGTGAAAATTAAACAAAAAGTAGCATTCCCCCACATATAGGGTATCGGCATACTCATCAGAAATTACACAATAAACTTCATGGTGCAATTTCTTGTACTACCCTTATGAAAATGCAAAATTTGAGGCCAAAATAATATTTTTGTGAGGAAAATGTGATTTTTTTATTTTCATGGCTCAATGTTAAAAACTTCTGTGAAGCACCTTGGGGTTCAAGGTGCTCACCACACATAAAAGTACATTACATGAGGGGTCTAGTTTCCAAAATAAAGTCACTTGTGGAGGGTTTCAACTGTTTAGGCGCATCAGGGGCTCTCCAAATGGGACATGAAGTCCACTGATGATTCCAGGAAATTTTATATTCAAAAAGTCAAAAGACGCTCCCTCCCTTTCGAGCCCTACCGTGCATCCAAACTGTAGTTTTCTCCCTCATATTGGGTATCAGCGGACTCAGGAGAAATTTCACAACAAATTGTATGTTGCATTTTCTCCTCTAGCCCTTATAAAAATGTAATATATATATATCTATAATATAACGCTGGGAGCGTCACTCTGTCCGAAGCCTTTATAGACTGCGCAGGCGCCGGCGCAGTCTGGCCCCCACAGAGTGACGCTCCCAGGAGATCGCGGTATGCGTAAGCCCTGAACGCATACCGTGATCTCCACCGGAGAGTCAGGGACCGTGGACGCGCCAGGAGGGAGGGTAAGTATATTCACCTGTCCTCCGTTCCAGCGCTGCGTGCGGCTCCGTCTCCCGGCTCCTCTGCTGTGACAGAGTCCAGTCACAGGCAGAGGAGCCGGAGTGTGTGTTCAAGAAAATGGCGCCGGAAAGCGCGGACTGCGCAGGCGCCGATTCCTGCTGCCGGAATCGGCGCCTGCGCAGTCCGCGCTTTCCGGCGCCATTTTCTTGAAGACACACTCCGGCTCCACTGCAGGTGTGTTTTCAAGAAAATGGCGCCGGAGAGCGCGGACTGCGCAGGCGCAGATTCCGGCTGCGCCTGCGCAGTCCGCGCTTTCCGGCGCCATTTTCTTGAAGACACACCTGCAGTGGAGCCGGACGATAGGTGAGTATGGTAGCATATGACAGAACGGGCGCAGGATGGCAGCAGCACATGACAGAACGGGCGCAGGATGGCAGCAGCACATGACAGAACGGGCGCAGGATGGCAGCAGCGCATGACAGAACGGGCGCAGGATGACAGCAGCGCATGACAGAACGGGCGCAGGATGGCAGCAGCCCATGACAGAACGGGCGCAGGATGGCAGCAGCACATGACAGAACGGGCGCAGGAAGGCAGCAGCACATGACAGAACGGGCGCAGGATGGCAGCAGCGCATGACAGAACGGGCGCAGGATGGCAGCAGCGCATGACAGAACAGGCGCAGGATGGCAGCAGCTCATGACAAAACGGGCGCAGGATGGCAGCAGGATGGGAGCAGCACATGACAGAACGGGCGCAGGATGGCAGCAGCGCATGACAGAGCGGGGGCGCAGGATGGGAGCAGCACATGACAGAACGGGCGCAGGATGGCAGCAGCGCATGACAGAGCGGGGGCGCAGGATGGGAGCAGCACATGAAAGAACGGGCGCAGGATGGGAGCAGCACATGACAGAATGGGCGCAGGATGGCAGCAGCGCATGACAGAACGGGCGCAGGATGGCAGCAGCACATGACAGAACGGGCGCAGGATGGCAGCAGCGCATGACAGAACGGGCGCAGGATGGCAGCAGCACATGACATAACGGGCGCAGGATGGCAGCAGCGCATGACATAACGGGCGCAGGATGGCAGCAGGATGGGAGCAGCACATGACAGAAGGGGCGCAGGATGGCAGCAGCGCATGACATAACGGGCGCAGGATGGCAGCAGGATGGGAGCAGCACATGACAGAACGGGCGCAGGATGGCAGCAGCGCATGACATAACGGGCGCAGGATGGCAGCAGGATGGGAGCAGCACATGACAGAAGGGGCGCAGGATGGCAGCAGCGCATGACAGAACGGGGGCGCAGGATGGGAGCAGCACATGACAAAATGGGCGCAGGATGGGAGCAGCACATGACAGAACGGGCGCAGGATGGCAGCAGCACATGACAGAACGGGCGCAGGATGGCAGCAGCACATGACAGAACGGGCGCAGGATGGCAGCAGCACATGGTGGAGACCATATACCAATATAAATGCTCGCCACCCGGGCGTAGAACGGGTTCAATAGCTAGTATATATATATATATATATATACATATATATATGTATATATATATACAGTATATACATACTAGATGGTGGCCCGATTCTAACGCACCGGGTATTCTAGAATATGCATGTCCACGTAGTATATTGCACAGCCAACGTAGTATATTGCTCAACCACGTAGTATATTGCCCAGCCATGTAGTATATTGCCCAGTGACATAGTATATTGCCCAGCCACGTAGTATATTGCCCAGCCACGTAGTATATTTCCCAGCCATGTAGTATATTGCCCAGTTACATAGTATATTGCCCAGTGACGTAGTATATTGCCCAGCCACGTAGAATATTGCCCAGCTACGTAGTATATTGCACAGCGACGTAGTATACAGCACAGAGCCACATAGTATACAGCACAGACACATAGTACACTGCCCAGTCACGTAGTATATTGGCCAGTCACGTAGTATATTGCCCAGATATGTAGTATATTGCCCAGCCATGTATGTAACAGGGCCCCTTGTAGTCCTGTCGCCTGTGTGCGGTGCACGCAGCAGCTTCCGGTCCCAGGCATATGTAGCATCAATAGTAAAAAGTTGGTCACACAGGGTTAATAGCTGCGTAACCAGAATGCGTTACACCACGCTCTGGTAACGCTGGCATTAACCCTGTGTGAGGGCTGACTGGATGACTGGAAGGGAGTATGGAGCGGGCACTGACTGCAGGGAGGAAAGAGCGGTCATATTGCAGCCGGACTGTGGCCGTCACTGATTGGTCGTGGGCATTTTGCCACGACCAGTCAGCGACTTGGATTCCATGACAGACAGAGGCCACGACCAATGAATGTCCATGACAGAAAGACAGAAGGATAGACAGAAAGATGGAAGTGACCCTTAGACATTTATATAGTTTATAATATATATATATATATATTTGTGGGGAAAATTAGATTTTTTATTTTTACAGCTCAACGTTATAAACTTCTGTGAAGCACCTGAGGGTTCAATGTCCTCACTACACACCTCGATCAATTCCCTGAGGGGTCTAGTTTCAAAATGGTGTGACTTTTGGGGGATTTTACTGTTTAGGTACATCAGAGGCTCTCCAAATATGACATTGCATCCTCCAATTGGTCCAGCAAATTTTGCATTCATAATGTCAAATGGTGCTCCTTCCCTCCAGACCTCTGCTGTGCGTCCAAACAGTGGTTTTCTCCCTCACATGGGTTATTACCATGCTCAGAATAAATTGCACAACAAATTTTGTGGTCCATTTTTTCATGTTACCCTTGTCAAAATAAAAAAAATTGGATCTGAAGTAATTTTTTTTTGTGAACAAAGTTAAATGATCTTTTTTTCCACATTCCAAAAATTTCTGTGAAGCACCTGAAGGGTTAATAAACTTCTTGAATGTGGCTTTTAGCACCTTGAGGGGGTGCAGTTTTTAGAATGGTGTCACTTTTGGGTATCTTCTATCATATACAGTGGGTACGGAAAGTATTCAGACCCCTTTACATTTTTCACTCTTTGTTTCATTGCAGCCATTTGGTAAATTCAAAAAGGTTCATCTTTTTTCTCATTAATGTACACTATGCACCCCATCTTGACTGAAAAAAACTGAAATGTAAACATTTTTGCAAATTCATTAAAAAAGAAAAGCTGAAATATCACATAGTCATAAGTATTCAGACCCTTTGCTCAGTATTGAGTAGAAGCACCCCTTTAAACTAGTACAGCCATCAGTCTTCTTGGGAATGATACAAGTTTTGCACACCTGGATTTGGGGATCCTCTGCCATTCTTCTTTGCGATCCTCTCCAGTTCCGTCAGGTTGGATGGTGAACGTTGGTGGATAGCCATTTTCCGGTCTCTCCAGAGATGCTCAATTTGGTTTCTGTCAGGGTTCTAGCTGGGCCAGTCAAGAATGGTCACAGAGTTGTTTTGAAGTCACTCCTTTGTTATTTTAGCTGTGTGCTCAGGGTCATTGTCTTGTTGGAAGGTGAACCTTCAGCCAAGTCTGAGGTCCAGAGCACTCTGGAAGAGGTTTTCATCCAGGATATGTCTGTACTTGGCTGCATTCATATTTCCTTCCATTGCAACCAGGCGTCCTGTCCCTGCAGCTGAAAAACACCCCCATAGCATGATGCTGCCACCACCATGTTTCACTGTTGGGATTGTATTGGGCAGGTGACGAGCAGTGCCTCGGTTTCTCCACACATACTGCTTATAATTATCACCAAAAAGGTCTATCTTCATCTCATCAGACCAGAGAATCTTATTTCTCATAGTCTGGGAGTCCTTCATGTGTTTTTTTTAGCAAACTCTATATGGGCTTTCATATGTCTTGCACTGAGGAGATGCTTCCGTCGGGCCACTCTGCCATAAAGGTCTGACTGGTGGAGGGCTGCATTAATAGTTGACTTTGTGGAATTTTCTCCCATCTCCCTACTGTATCTCTGGAGCTCAGCCACTGTAATTTTGAGGTTTTTCTTTACCTCTCTCACCAAGGCTCTTCTTCTACGATTACTCAGTTTGGTTGGACGGCCAGGTCTAGGAAGACTTCTGGTGGTCCCAAACTTCTTCCATTTAAGGATTATGGAGGCCACTCTGCTCTTAGGACCCTTGAATACTGCAGAAATTCTTTTATAACTTTGGCCAGATCTGTGTTTGCCACAAATCTGTCTCTGAGCTCCTTGGCCAGTTCCTTTGACCTCATGATTCTCATTTGGTCTGACATGCACTGTGAGCTGTGAAGTCTTATATAGACAGGTGTGTGCCTTTCCAATTCAAGTCCTATCAGTTTAATTAAACACAGCTGTCCTCCAATGAAGGAGTAGAACCATCTCAAGGAGAACCACAAGGTAATGGACAGCATGTGACTTAAATATGAGTGTCTGAGCAAAGGGTCTGAATACTTATGACCATGTGATATTTCAGTTTTTCTTTTTTAATAAATTTGTAAAAATTTCTACATTTCTCTTTTTTTAAGTCAAGATGGGGTGCAGGGTGTACATTAATGAGAAAAAAACTAAACTTTTTTGGAATTTTCCAAATGGCTGCAATGAAACAAAGAATTAAAAATGTAAAGCGGTTTGAATACTTTCCTTACCCACTGTAGACCCCTCAAAGGGACTTCAAATGTGAGGTGGTCCCTAAAAAAATGGTTTTGTAAATTTTGGTGTAAAAATGAGAAATCGCTGGTCAATTTTAACCTATAAAACTTCCTAACAAAAAAAAATTTGGGTTCCAAAATTGTGCTGATGTCAAGTAGACATGTGGTAAATGTTAATTATTAAGTACCATATTTTTCAGATTATAAGATGCACTTTTTTCCCCAAAAGATTTGGGAGGAAAATGGGGGTGCATCTTATAGTGCAAATGCAGGCTTAATGGGGGGGGGGGGCGGCAGAGGTGTAGTGATGCTGCAGTTGTGAGCGATGCGGAGTGCACCTGAGCAGGGTCCCTTCTTCAGAATACCGGTGAAAATGTGGCGGCGCCATGGCCCGGTGTCCACGGTGAGCAGAGGGCATCACCAGTTTCCCTGCGGCCACCTTTCTGAAGACGTGGGCCGCTGGAGGCTTCAGAAAAATGGCCGCAGGGAAACCGGTGATGCACTCTGCTCACCGTGGACACCAGGCCACGACGCAGCCACATTTCTGCAGCCAACTTTCTGAAGAAGGGACCCTGCTCAGGCGCACTCTGCACCACCCACTGCCACAGCATCGCCACACGTCTGCCGCTGCCGGTATCCTGAGGAAGGGACCCTGCCTTCTGTGACCCTCCTGTACCACTGCAGGCTCTCAGGTAAGATACCTTAAATTCGGACAAAAAGACGCACCACCATCTTATAAAAATCTTTTTCCTGCTATTTTGCACCCTAAAATTTGGGGCGTGTCTTATGGTCCGGTGTGTCTTTGTCCGAAAAAAAAATTGTGTAACATATCTCGGTGATTTAAGGGCATGAAAATTCAAAAAACTAATATATACAATAACTTTATTTCAAATCCAAAAATGGGATTAAAAACTAGCACAACGCCCAAAAAACCCTACAGTCCAGGCCAGACTTTTATCTACCCATTCCCTAACTGTAGGGTTTTTTGGGCGTTGTGCTAGTTATTAATCCCATTTTTGGATTTGAAATAAAGTTATTGTATATATTAGTTTTGTGAATTTTTTTGATTAATACTAATTTGGGCATCTAGTACCATACTTCTCATGAAAATTCAAAGTTGAAGTATTGCAAAATTTTCAAAAATTTTGCCAAATTACCGTTTTTTTCAAAAGTAAACGCAAGTCATATCTAATGCATTTAACACTATCATGAAGTACAATATATTATGAAAAAGCAGTCTCATAATCATTGGGATCCGTTGAAGCGTTCCAGAGTTATTACCTCATAAATTGACAGTGGTCAGAATTTAAAAAATTGGCCTGGTCATTAACAAACCTTGCCCTCACTGGTGAACACAAAAAAGGTGAGCACATAGAGAATAGACTTTAAAATAATGAAAACAAAAGAATATATAAAATGCAAATAAAAATTTTGTTGAAAAACACCAAAAAGTAGCCAAAAAAGTCTCAAATACAATAATAAATTGGTCCCATCAATTGTGTAAAAAAGATTAAAAGGGGAATAACAGCTGAAAAAACTTGATCATTTGCAATGAGGTTCATCTTGATATATCACATACCGTATATACTCGAGTATAAGCCGAGATTTTCAGCCCATTTTTTTGGGCTGAAAGTCCCCCTCTCGGCTTATACTCGAGTCATACCCAGGGGTCTGCAGGGGAGGGGGGGCTGCCTAATTATACTCACCTACTCCTAGCGCGGTCCCTGCACGTCCCTAGCTCCCCGGCGCCCCAGCTTCTTCCTGTACTGAGCGGTCACATTGTACCGCTCATCACAGTAATGAACATGCGGCTCCACCTCCCATAGCGGTGGAGCCGCATATTCATTACTGTAATGAGCGGTAACGGTGACCACTCAGTACAGGAAGAAGCTGCGGGGAAGTAGGAACTGCACAGCGCCAGGAGCAGGTGAGTATAACAGGGAGGGGGAGTGCTGTGCGATATTCACCTGCTCCTCGTTCCGGCGCCGCTCCATCTTCAGCGTCTTCTGCAGTGACGTTCAGATCAGAGGGTGCGGTGACGTGGTTAGTGCGCGCCCTCTGCCTGAACGTCAGTGCAGAAGATGCTGAAGATAGAGCGGAGCGGGAACGAGGAGAAGGTGAATATTGGAAGTGCCGGGGGCCTGAGCGACGGAGAGGTGAGTATGTGATTTTTTTTTATCGCAGCAACAGCAAATGGGACAAGTGTCTGTATGGAGCATCTATGGGGCCATAAAGTTTGTGCAGCACTATATGGGGCAAGTGTCTGTATGGAGCATCTTGTGGGGCCATAACGTTTGTGCAGCACTATATGGGGCATGTGTCTGTATGGGGCCATAATCAACATTTGTGCAGCACTATATGGGGCAAGTGTCTGTATGGGGCCATAATCATCATTTGTGCAGCACTATATGGAGCAAGTGTCTGTATGGAGCAACTTATGGGGCCATAATCAACATTTGTGCAGCATTATATGGGGTAAATGTGTCTATGGAGCATCTTATGTGGCCATTATTAACCTTTATGCAGGATTATATGGGGCATATTTTAATATGGAGCATCTTATAGGGCCATCATAAACTTTATGGAGCATTATATGGGGCTCCTGATTCAATATGTATATTCAAAAACACTTAACCTACTGATGTCTCAATTAATTTTACTTTTATTGGTATCTATTTTTACTTTTGACATTTACCGGTAGCTGCTGCATTTCCCACCCTAGGCTTATACACGAGTCATTAAGTTTTCCCATTTTTTTGTGGCAAAATTAGGGGGGTCCGCTTATACTCGGGTCGGCTTATACTCGAGTATATATGGTAGTCCTTTAAAAAATGGATGACTATTTTTTATTGTGTTCATGTTCTACCTTTTCATGATGTCTCCTGAAAGAATATTGAGCATTTATAATCATAGTTCTGTGAAAGAGGTGTGATATAGAAACTTTTGATTAAAAAAATGTTACAGTAAAAAAAAGGAAGCATGTTTTCCTATTCAAATTATTTACATTTTTCTTCTGACATTAGACACGATAAAAATGGGCAGAATAAAAAAATAAGGTAAACAACAATTAGTATCCCCACATGACAGGCAAAACATTTTTTTTTTCAAATTAAATGTTTAAAAATCACTTTTAAAAGTCATGCTAGAATGTGCGCATTAAATAAAATATATCAAATTGTTATTTGTCAAGAGCAAGGGATAAAATGACAGCATTAATGTAAATTATAGCTGCTGTTTAAAAGCAAACACAAGGAAATTGAAGGACAAGATTTGTAAATGGAAGAGTTATACATTCTGTATCATCATAGTTCAATTCCTGCACATTTGCAATATTTAGGTATACTTAGGTCAGTCACTGTATAGTTCTTACAGATCATCCCTGTCATGCGTGTGTCACGTCCTCCTGGGAGATCTGGGGTTAAAAGATCACTATTTATTGTGAATTGCAAATCTTCCATTTAGCCTGTATATTTGTGTCCCATATTAAATGGATTTGGTTTCCTTTGATGCTGAATATGTCAATGACCCTTTCTATTCTGGTTAGAAACTTGCAGCTCCATTTCAGCTGCTTTTGTTCTGGTCATTACCTCTCCCTATATAACCTGTCAAGATTTTCCCTACCTTTCCAATGAAAGCTTTGCTTCCTAGCTCCTTGGAGATGCTGTGCTGAATAGGAGTTCATTGTTGTTACTGCAGATTGTTGTATGCTGTTTTTGGGTGTATGCTTTCCTCATTGTCCTCTTCCCATTTGGTTGGTACATTTCTATCCTTCCCAAAAAATCATTGGTGAGTGTTTGTATGTTTCTGTTATTCCTGTTTTTATTTTGTGTCTTGTTTGTCTTATATTTCTGTCTCAGACCTCATGGGGTGGAGGAGGGGACAGATCTGGGGTTGACAGAAGTACAGTAAAGTAGGAGAATCAGGCCTCTTTACCTTCAACAATGCCACGGGACAGGGATAGTTAGGGTCCCTGCAGGGACAGATTGAGCAGCCCCTTCCTTAGGAAAGACCGTCACAACGTGACAATCCATTCTAAATTCAAATATATATTTTGTGAGGGTTTTGTCATTTGTTTCGACACAATGGAATGCTTTTACCTTTGATGTGTGAGTTTCATATTGTCAGCTTAG
This sequence comes from Ranitomeya imitator, assembly GCF_032444005.1. Classification (NCBI taxonomy): domain Eukaryota; kingdom Metazoa; phylum Chordata; class Amphibia; order Anura; family Dendrobatidae; genus Ranitomeya; species Ranitomeya imitator. Next base: position 527,408,558 of record NC_091284.1, read on the forward strand.
CATGATCAATTCCTGCAGTATAAAGTGAAACAGTTCCATTCTAAAGGACTAAAGGTCTAATTAATCAAAGTTTTTACACCAGAATTCTGGGGTTAAATCTATTGAAAATTTCCAGGTGCGTTGAAATTGCAGAAAAAGTGCATTTCCATAATTTTTAGGGTTTTTAATTTACTATGTTTATTATATGGTAAGACTGACCTACAAATATGATTCTCCAAAACATATACAGTTGTGAGAAAAATTGTTTGCCCATTTCCTGATTTTCAATTCTTTTGCTTGCTTGTCACACTTAATGTATATAAGCCGAGGCACCTATATTTGCTATGAAAAACTGGGAAAACTTATTGACTTGTGTATAAGCCGGGTATGCATTATCTACTCAGCCCTATCATGGTATGCATGGCTCCCCGTCCCCATCCTTGTATGCATGGCTCCCTATCTCTGTCCCTGTATGCATAGTTCCTACTACTTGCCTTACCTGTGTGCCCTAGCTACTTCTCGTTCTGGCTCCAGCAGCTCTTCCTGCCAAGCGATCATGTGTCACCGCTCATTAAGTTAATGAATATTCACTCCACGCCCATGGGAGAGAAGAGATGTGAATATTCATTACCCTAATGAGCGGGAGACATGATCGCTTGGCCGGAAGAGCTCCTGGTGCGGGCCCGGAATTAGATGCAGCGAGGGTGCGCAGGGCAGGTATGTAGGATGTGTGCTGGAAGCTGGCGGCTGCAGCTGTAACTGTGCACCATAAGAGAAATGAATATTCACTGCCAGCACAGTGAATATTCATTTCTCTTTAGCAGTGGGCACAGGTTTTAACTGCAGCTGCCGCTCCTGCCTCTAAAACCCGCTGCTCCACCGCTCCACTGCGGCATCCCTGTGCCCTTACCTGCTCCATTCCTCCTTATCCACTACTTCACCGGCGCAGAATGTGGATATGGTTCTATGTGGGTTTTCACCTGCACCAGGCTCAGGTTGTATGAGTTTATTTGTCTCCACATTGAGGGGATTACTCCATGGCTTTGATAAGAAGCTCACTCTGGCCTCTAAAGAGGAATCTTTTTGTATACCACTATACCTAACAGTGGATTGTGGTGCTCACATATTTATTCTTACTGTATTCCTTCTATCTACCCATTCCTCTTTTTTCTTGAATAGCGCTGGTTTCACTATTTAAGCTGCGTGTTTTGAGACCACGGGTCCTTTTATTGTGTATCTTTGCAGTTTTTGTATAATTTGAACAAATATCATGTACCTAATAAGGAGTGCATTTATGGGGTTGACAGGGTCTTGCCTCCATTGTGGGTCATTGTATAGTTCTGCATCGTGCAAATTTTAAATGTTTTTAATTAACTTTTGCAGTGTTGTTGTGTTGTCTGCTTAATAAAGTATTTTATTTTTGATATTTGATGATCCCCGTTTCTTGCATGCTACTTTCTCTTCTTGATTGTTTATGCATTATCCTAGCATGTGACGGGTGATCCCTTACAGCGGTGCCCTCCAGCTATTTTCCTCAGGTGCAGCGAGGGCGCGTAGGGAAGGTATGTAGGATGTGTGCTGGATGTGTGCTGGAAGCTGGCGGCTGTGGCTGTAACTGTGCATCATAAGAGAAATGAATATTCACTGCCAGCGCAGTGAATATTCATTTCTCTTTAGCAGTTGGCACAGGGTTTAGCTACAGCCGCCGACTCCTGCCTCTAAAACCCGCTGCTCCACCACTCCACCTCCCCCTGCTGTCTTTCTGGGACAATGACTCGTGTATAAGCCGGGGGGGGAGCGTTTTCAGCACACAAAAAAGTACAGAAAAACTCGGCTAATACGCAAGTAAATGATTCAGATCACCACACATATTTAAATATTAGACAAAGATAACACAAGAAGACACTAAATGCAGTTTTTAAATGAAGGTATTTATTATTAAGGGAAACAGAAATCCAAACCTACAGGGTCCTGTGTAAAAGTGATTGCCCCCTAAACCTAATAGCTGGTTGGCCCACCATTAGTAGCAACAACTGCAATCAAGCATTCACGACAACTGGCAATGAATATTTTACAATGCTCTTGAGGAATTTTAGCCCTTTTATCTTTGTAGAATTGTTGTAATTCAGCCACATTGAAGTGATACCAAGCATGAACTGCATGTGACAAACATTTAAGTGTGACAAACATGCAAAAGAATAGGAAATCGGAAAGGAGGCAAACACTTTTTCACACAACTGCATAGTTTATTTAAGTAGTGAAGAAAAATGTGGACATTTTTTAAAAAACAAACATTTTCAATTTTCGGGACATTGGGCTCAATGTAGGCTTATTTGTTTTTTAGGGGTAGATACGATGTTTTGATCATCCTCTTATTGCATTTTATTGCAATGTTGCAGCTGCTGCCAAAAAACAATAATTATGGCGATTACTTTTTTTCTCTCATTACACCATTTACCAGTCGGATCAATTTATTTTACATTTTGATAGATCAGACTTCTATGGCTTTTACTAACACAGCAATACCAAATATGTTTATATTTTATTTTTTAAATTATTTTATTTTTAACCCCTTAGTGACAGAGCCAATTTGCAGCCTAATGACCAGGCCAATTTTTATAATTCTGACCACTGTCACTTTATGAGGTAATAACTCTGGAATGCTTTAACAGATCCCCCTGATTTTGAGATTGTTTTTCGTGACATATTGTACTTCATGTTAGTGGTAAAATTTCTTTGATATTACTTGTGTTTATATATGAAAAAATTTAAATATGGTGAAAATTTAAAAAATGTTGCAATTTTCAAACTTTCAATTTTAACCCCTTTACCCCCAAGGGTGGTTTGCACGTTAATGACCGGGCCAATTTTTACAATTCTGACCACTGTCCCTTTATGAGGTTATAACTCTGGAACGCTTCAATGGATCCTGGTGATTCTGACATTGTTTTCTCGTGACATATTGTACTTCATGACAATGGTAAAAATTCTTTGATAGTACCTGCGTTTATTTGTGAAAAAAATGGAAATTGGCGAAAATTATGAAAATTTCGCAATTTTCCAACTTTGAATTTTTATGCAATTAAATCACAGAGATATGTCACACAAAATACTTAATAAGTAACATTTCCCACATGTCTACTTTACATCAGCACAATTTTGGAACCAAAATTTTTTTTTGTTAGGGAGTTATAAGGGTTAAAAGTTGACCAGCAATTTCTCATTTCTACAACACCATTTTATTTTAGGGACCACATCTCATTTGAAGTCATTTTGAGGGGTCTATATGATAGAAAATACCCAAGTGTGACACCATTCTAAAAACTACACCCCTCAAGGTGCTCAAAACCATATTCAAGAAGTTTATTAACCCTTCTGGTGCTTCACAGGAATTTTTTGAATGTTTAAATAAAAATGAACATTTAACTTTTTTTCACAAAAAATTTAATTCAGCTCCAATTTGTTTTATTTTACCAAGGGTAACAGGAGAAAATGGATCCCAAACATTGTTGTACAATTTGTCCTGAGTATGCCAATACCCCACATGTGGGGGTAAACCACTGTTTGGGCGCATGGCAGAGCTTGGAAGCGAAGGAGTGCCATTTGACTTTTCAATGCAAAATTGACTGGAATTGAGATGGGATGCCATGTTTCGTTTGGAGAGCCCCTGATGTGGCTAAACATTGAAACCCCCCACAAGTGACACCATTTTGGAAAGTAGACCCCCTAAGGAACTTATCTAGAGGTGTGGTGAGCACTTTGACCCACCAAGTGCTTCACAGAAGTTTATAATGTAGAACCGTAAAAATAAAAAATCATATTTTTTCACGAAAATTATCTTTTCGCCCCCAATTTTTTATTTTCCCAAGGGTAAGAGAAGAAATTGGACCCCAAAAGATGTTTTACAATTTGTCCTGAGTACGCTGATAGCCCATATGTGGGGGTAAACCACTGTTTGGGCGGATGGGAGAGCTCGGAAGGGAAGGAGCGCCGTTTGACTTTTCAATGAAAAATTGACAGGAATTGAGATGGGACGCCATGTTGCGTTTGAAGAGCCACTGATGTGCCTAAACATTGAAACCCCCCACAAGTGACACCATTTTGGAAAGTAGACCCCCTAAGGAACTTATCTAGAGGTGTGGTGAGCACTTTGACCCACCAAGTGCTTCACAGAAGTTTATAATGTAGAACCGTAAAAATAAAAAATCATATTTTTTCACAAAAATTATCTTTTCGCCCCCAATTTTTTATTTTCCCAAGGGTAAGAGAAGAAATTGGACCACAAAAGTTTTTGTACAATTTGTCCTGAGTACGCTGATACCCCATATGTGGGGGTAAACCACTGTTTGGGCGGATGGGAGAGCTCGGAAGGGAAGGAGCGCCGTTTGACTTTTCAAAGCAAAATTGACAGGAATTGAGATGGGACGCCATGTTGCGTTTGAAGAGCCACTGATGTGCCTAAACATTGAAACCCCCCACAAATGACACCATTTTGGAAAATAGACCCCCTAAGGAACTTATCTAGAGGTGTCGTGAGCACTTTGACCCACCAAGTGCTTCACAGAAGTTTATAATGCAGAGCCGTAAAAATAAAACAAAATTTTTTTCCCACAAAAATTATTTTTTTAGCCCCCAGTTTTGTATTTTCCTGAGGGTAACAGGAGAAATTGGACCCCAAAATTTGTTGCCCAATTTGTCCTGAGTGCGATGATACACCATATGTGGGGGGAACCACTGTTTGGGCACATGGGAGGGCTCAGAAGGGAAGGAGTGCCATTTGAATGCAGACTTAGATGGAATGGTCTGCAGGTGTCACATTGCGTTTGCAGAGCCCCTAATGTACCTAAACAGTAGAAACCCCTAACAAGTGACACCATTTTGGAAAGTAGACCCCCTTAGGAACTTATCTAGATGTGTGCTGAGCGCTTTGACCCACCAAGGACTTCACAGAAGTTTATAATGGAGAGCCGTAAAAAAAAAAAAAAAAATTTTTCCCACAAAAATTATTTTTTAGCCCCCAGTTTTGTATTTTCCCGAGGGTAACAGGAGAAATTCGACCCCACATTTTGTTGTCCAATTTGTCCTGAGTGCGCTGATACCCCATATGTGGGGGGGGAACCACTGTTTGGGCGTATGGGAGGGCTCGGAAGGGAAGGAGCTCCATTTGGAATGAGGACTTAGATGGAATGGTCTGCAGGTGTCACATTGCATTTGCAGAGCCCCTAATGTACCTAAACAGTAGAAACCTCCCACAAGTGACACCATTTTGGAAACTAGACCCCCTAAGGAACTCATCTAGATGTGTTGTGATAGCTTTGAACCCCCAAGTGTTTCACTTCAGTTTGTAACGCAGAGCCGTGAAAATTAAAAAAAAAATCTTTCCCCCCAAAATTATTTTTTAGCCCCCAGTTTTGTATTTTCCCGAGGGTAAGAGGAGAAATTCGACCCCAAAAGTTGTTGTCCAATTTGTCCTGAGTGCGCTGATACCTCGTATGTTGGGGGAAACCACCGTTTGAGCGCATGGCAGAGCTCGGAAGGGAAGGAGCGCCATTTGGAATGCAGACTTAGATGGAATGGTCTGCAGACGTCACATTGCGTTTGCAGAACCCCTAATGTACCTAAACAGTAGAAACCCCCCACAAGTGACCCCATATTGGAAACTAGACCCCCCTGGGAACTAATCTAGATGTGTTGTGAGAACTTTGAACCCCCAAGTGTTTCACTACAGTTTATAACGCAGAGCCGTGAAAATAAAAAATCTTTTTTTTTCCCACAAAAAATATGTTTTAGCCCCGAGTTTTGTATTTTCCCAAGGGTAACAGGAGAAATTGGACCCCAAAAGTTGTTGTCCTATTTGTCCTGAGTACGCTGATACCCCATATGTTGGGGTAAACCCCTGTTTGGGCACACGGGAGAGCTCGGAAGGGAAGAAGCACTGTTTTACTTTTTCAACGCAGAATTGGCTGGAATTGAGATCGGACGCCATGTCGCGTTTGGAGAGCCCCTGATGTGCCTAAACAGTGGAAACCCCACAATTATAACTGAAACCCTAATCCAAACACATCCCTAACCCTAATCCCAACAGTAACCCTAACCACACCTCTAACCCAGACACACCCCTAACCCTAATCCCAAACCTATTCCCAACCGTAAATGTAATCTAAACCCTAACTGTAACTTTAGCCCCAACCCAAACTGTAGCCCTAGCCCTAACCCTAGCCCTAACCCTAGCCCTAACCCTAGCCCTAGCCATAACCCTAACCCTAGCCCTAACCCTAGCCCTAACCCTAGCCCTAACCCTAGCCCTAACCCTAACCCTAACCCTAGCCCTAACCCTAGCCCTAGCCCTAACCCTAGCCCTAACCCTAGCCCTAACCCTAACCCTAGCCCTAATGGGAAAATGGAAATAAATACATTTTTTTCCCTAACTAAGGGGGTGATGAAGGGGGGTTTGATTTACTTTTCTAGCGGGTTTTCTAGCGGATTTTTATGATTGGCAGCCGTCACACACTGAAAGACGCTTTTTATTGCAAAAAATATTTTTTGCGTTACCACATTTTGAGAGCTATAATTTTTCTATATTTTGATCCACAGAGTCATGTGACGTTTTTATTGGTAACATTTTCGGGCACGTGACATTTTTTGATCGCTTTTTATTCCGATTTTTGTGAGGCAGAATGACCAAAAACCAGCTATTCATGAATTTCTTTTGGGGGAGGCGTTTATACCGTTCCGCGTTTGGTAAAATTGATAAAGCAGTTTTATTCTTCGGGTCAGTACGATTACAGCGACACCTCATTTATATCATTTTTTTATGTTTTGGAGCTTTTATACAATAAAAACTATTTTACAGAAAAAATAATTATTTTGGCATAGCTTTATTCTCAGGACTATAACTTTTTTATTTTTTTGCTGATGATGCTGTATGGCAGCTCGTTTTTTGCGGGATAAGATTACGTTTTCAGCGGTACCATGGTTATTTATATCTGTCTTTTTGATCGCGTGTTATTCCACTTTTTGTTCGGTGGTATGATAATAAAGCGTTGTTTTTTGCCTCGTTTTTTTTTTTTTTTCTTACGGTGTTTACTGAAGGGGTTAACTAGTGGGCCAGTTTTATAGGTCGGGCCGTTACGGACGCGGCGATACTAAATATGTGTACTTTTATTGTTTTGTTTTTTTTATTTAGATAAAGAAATGTATTTATGGGAATAATATTATTTTTTTTTTCATTATTTTGGAATATTTTTTTTAATTTTTTTTACACATTTGAAAATTTTTTTTTTTACTTTTTTACTTTGTCCCAGGGGGGGACATCACAGATCAGTGATCTGACATTGTGCACAGCACTCTGTCAGATCACTGATCTGACATGCAGCGCTGCAGCCTTCACAGTGCCTGCTCTGAGCAGGCTCTGTGAAGCCACCTCCCTCCCTGCAGGACCCGGATCCGCGGCCATCTTGGATCTGGGGCTCGAGCAGGGAGGGAGGGAGGTAAGACCCTCGCAGCAACGCGATCACATCGCGTTGCTGCGGGGGGCTCAGGGAAGCCCGCAGGGAGCCCCCTCCCTGCGCGGTGCTTCCCTGCACCGCCGGCACATCGCGATCATCTTTGATCGCGGTGTGCCAGGGGTTAATGTGCCGGGGGCGGTCCGTGACCGCTCCTGGCACATAGTGCCGGATGTCAGCTGCGATAGGCAGCTGACACCCGGCCACGATCGGCGGCGCTCCCCCTGTGAGCGCCACCGATCGCGCTGGACGTACTATCCCGTCCATGGTCATAGGGGCCCACCCCACATGGACGGGATAGTACGTCCGATGTCAGAAAGGGGTTAATGCCCTAAAATCAGAGAGCTAAATACTTTAGACTTTACATTTCCTACATGTCTCCTCCTTTACATCAGCATAATTTTGGAAACAACTTTTTTTTGTTATAAGGGTTAAAATTTTACCAACGTTTTCTCATTTTTACAACAAAATTTATAAAACCATTTTTTTAGGGACCATCTCACATTTAAAGTCACTCTTGGGGGCGTACATGACAGAAAATACCCAAAAGTGACACCATTCTAAAAACTGCACCCTTCACGGTGTTCAAAACCACATTCAAGAAGTGCATTAACTCTTTACATGCTTTATAGGAACTCAAAAAATTTGGAAGGGAAAAATTAACATTTAACTTTATTATTACAAACATTTTACTTCAGGACCAATTTTTTTATTTTCACAAGTGCATAAAGAGAAAATGAACCACAAAATTTGTTGTGCAATTTCTCCTAAAAACATTGATACCCCATATGTGGGGGTAAACCACTGTTTGGGCTCATGGTAGAGCTCGGAAGGGAAGGAGCACCGTTTGACTTTTTCAATACAGAATTGGCTGGAATCGAGATCGGACACCGTGTCGCGTTTGGAGAGCCCCTGATGTGCCTAAACAGCAGAAACCCCCCACAAGTGACACCATTTTGGAAACTAGACCCCTTAAGTAACTTATCTAGATGTGTGGTGAGCACTTTGAACCCCCAAATACTTCACAGAAGTTTATAACGCAGAGCCATGAAAACAAATCATTATTTTCCTCAAAAATGATTTTTTAGCCCACAATTTTTTATTCTCACAAGGGTAACAGGAGAAATTGGACCCCAAAAGTTGTTGTCCAGTTTGTCCTGAGTACGCTGGTACCCCATATGTGGGGAGAACCACTGTTTGGGCACATGTCAGGGCTCGGAAAGTGACGTTTTAAAATGCAGACTTTTATGGAATGGTCTGAGGGCGTCATGTTGCGTTTGAACAATCCCTGATGTACCTAAACAGTAGAAACTTCCTACAAGTGACCCCATTTTTTAAACTAGACAACCAAGGAGCTTATCTAGATGTGTGGTGAGCACTTTGAACCCCCAAGTACTTCACAGAAGTTTATACTTCAGAGCCGTGAAAAAAAAAAATCATTTTTTTTTTTCCACAAAAATTATTTTTTTAGCCCTCAATTTTTTATTTTCCCAAGGGTAACAGGATAAATTGGACCCCAAAAGTTGTTGTCCAATATGTCCTGAGTACGCTGATGCCCCATATGTGAAGGTAAACCACTATCTGGGTGCACGGCAGAGCTCAGAAGGGAGGGAGTACTATTTGACTTTTTGAACCCAAAATTGGCTGGAATCAATGGTGGTGCCATGTTGCGTTTACAGACCCCCTGATGTACCTAAACAGTGGAAACCTCACCCCTAGCCCTAAACCCAACACTAGCCATAACCCTAATCACAACCCTAACCCCAACTCACCCCTAACCCTAATCCCAACCCTAACCATAACCCTAACCACAACCCAAACACACCCCTAACCCTATTCCCAACCATAACCCTAATCTCAACCCAAACCATAACCCTAACCACAAACCTAACCCCAATACACCCTTAACGCTAATCTCAGCCCTAACCGTAATCCCAACCCTAAACCTAACCTTAACCGTAACCCCAACTCTAATTCTAACCCCAACCCTTATCCCTAACTTTAGCCTTAACCCTAACTTCAGCCCAACTCCCTTTAGCCCAATTGTAACCCTAATGGGAAAATGGAAATAAATTAGTTTTCTTTATTTTACTATTTTTCCCTAACTAAGGGGGTCATAAAGGAGGGATTTTTTACTATTTTTTTATTTTGATCACTGTGACACTGTGATAAAGTCTATCACAGTGACCAAAATTAACCAATAGGAAAAATCTCCCTATTGTTGCCGGATGCCAGCCGGCAGATCTTGGCGATCACACTGCACATGCACCCGCCATTTTCTCCTGCAAGAAGAAGCCGGAAGCCCGGGGGACTTCAGGAAGCCATGCAGGAACAACGGAGGTACTGAGGGGGGATCGGTGACTCAATTTCTCTGTCCTCTGATGTGCGATCACTTTATACGGTTAATAACATCGATCGCAACCCCGGGGTCAGTAAAAGCCGATCTGAATCATGTTCGATGGGGTCTTGACTACCCTCGGCAGCCGAAACCCCAGAGAAAATCCAACTCTGGGGGGCACTATACACTTTTTCCTCAGCGCCGTTAATTAATGATTTAAGTACACTTAACTACCGCCATGAAAAGGCATATTGGTGGTTGTAAAGGGGTTAATGAGGCACTTCTATGAATAGTGAAAATCACAATTTTCTGTGAATGCCAGCTAGATACATCTAACCAGCGCTCCACTATTACATCACAGGGCGTCAATGAGCACGTGGAATGACATGCCCCTTTGCCCTCCCATGTTAAATGCTGCTGTTAGAGATTGACAGCAGCATTCAACAGGTTAACAACCCCAAGCGCAGCTGTTAGAGGCAGATGATGTCTAATATTAGATCCATACACACCCCTCAAATCTAACAGCGCTATCAGCATTGCTTAAATGGAGCTGTCAGCAAATGTGCATATAACATAATAAAAATAAACCAGTGAAAAACAATGGTGCTCTGCTACCAAGTTCCCATGACAGAGGAAAAAAATCTTGCAAAAGCCAAAAGGAAAGGAAAGTAGCACCCACCGTGTAAAATCGCACATTTTTTAAAGAGGCCGTGGTGGAAAGGGGAATAGGTTTAGTGTTCGAGGTGTACGTGGGGTACTTGATAATGTTATTGAAAGCTCTACTGAACACCTGCTCATACGGCTCAAACAACTTCTGTTACTGGGCAGACCACTTGAATCCCTTTCTTTGGCAGTCGCACAGCAGTACACCATGTAGATGATGGCCAGAAAGAGCATGTGCTCCAGTGGATGGCAAGCATTGAATCAAGTGGCCTCACCTCCTCTTCCACCTTAACATCACACACAGTACAATCCTCAGAGGTGGCACCCCAATTACCCTTGTTTCCCACCCCCCATGTCACAACTCTCCAATTGCCCAACTGACTGTGGGGAACCACAGATGGGCGAGTCTGCAGAGCTGTTCACAAATTCTATTCCATGAGCATCAGAGGTCTGCTAAAAAGATTCACAGACTCAAGAGGAGGAAAGCATCTGCACCAATGCCCAATTTTTTTTTCTGTTGGATACAGGGCTAGATGAAGTAGGGTATAAGCAGAATCCGGACCCTCCACAGACCCTCAACACCAAACGTTAACCCTCAGGGGTAGATGGGATGCTGATGAGACTCAGATATCTGAGGCGCACGGTGACTGTACTATGCTGTCAGGGCAAGCAGAGGAGGAGGGTGACTTTCAGGGAGAGGAGTGGGAGAGCAGAGAGGATGATGATAAGTCTGTAGATCCCACATGGTGTGAACCCAGAGGCACGCAGCTGAGTAGCTCAGCAAGGGTGGTGGAAGAGGAGGAAGATTAGGAGGTTACATTGTAACCTCCCTCACAGACATGAAGTGATGCAACAACAAAAAGCACTGCATCCTCAGTCACAACTCTGCAGGGGCAGCAGGATGACCCAACTCACTTTATCTGCCAACTTTGTAAAAAATGACTCAATAGACTATACTGTTTGTTTTAAACTTTTTTGCTCTGATATACCTGTTTATCACCTGATTTAAATAAACATCTACATTGATTCATTATTTCTGATATAATGGGACTTTTTTGGTCGGATATGTTCTCTTCCTTTTTCTCTTTGACTTTTTCCGACTGTCCTGTCTAGCCACACTTATGGTCCAGTTCCTCTGTTGTGTGGATAATCTACCACTAATTTCTACAGCACTATATATTTATCACACAGCTTGACCCACTCTTCCCTTGTCTTAACTCGTTACTAATTGCACAAACTAGTTAGATACTGGAAGGTCTATTTCACACAGGATCCTATCAAACTATATGACCACTTGCAGCAGGAATAGTCTCTCTGCGCTGTTACACTGACAAAATGGCACCAGCAAAACAACATGTCCGCTTTTTATATGGAAAGAAACAGGTCTTAGATTCTGAAATGTGAACTCCCCTGGCTGCACCACACTATTAGCACAAGCGATTTCGATGCTGGAAGGTCGATTTGGCACAGTATCATATCTAGCTGAACTAGCTGACAATAAACTGCTTTGCTAACTATCTGACTACTTGCAGCAGCAGCAGGAGCTGTCTCTCGGTGCTGTTACATTGACAAAATGTTGCCAAAACAACATATCTGCCTTTTATATGGAGTAGGACATGTGACTTTGGCAGCCAATGACAGAAGCCCTTGTGTCTTTATGTTGTGGATGGTTTCTGCGCCCTGAATGGTCACCAAAATTAAGATACCGTATTTACTCGAGTATAAGCCGAGATTTTCAGCCCATTTTTTGGGCTGAAAGTCCCCCTCTTGGCTTATACTCGATTCACCGCTCCTTGTTCTGGTGCGGCTCCGTCTTCAGCGTCCTCTGGCTGTGACGCTCAGGTCAGAGAGTGCGGTGACTCGGTCAGTCCGCGCCCTCTGCGTGAACGTCAGTGCTTTTTTTATCGCAGCGAAAGCATATGGGGCAAGTGACTGTATGGATGATCTCATGGGGCCATAACGCTTGTGCAGCACTATAAGGGGCAAGTGACTGTATGGATGATCTTATGGGGCCATAACGCTTGTGCAGCACTATAAGGGGCAAGTGACTGTATGGATGATCTTATGGGGCCATAGCACTTGTGCAGCACTATAAGGGGCAAGTGACTGTATGGATGATCTTATGGGGCCATAACGCTTGTGCAGCACTATATTGGGCAAATATCTCTATGGAGCATCTTATGGGGCCCTTATTACCCTTTATGCATGATTATATGGGGCATATTTTAATTTGGAGCATCTAATGGGGCCCATCAAACTATATAGAGCATTATTTGGGGGTCTGTTAGGAACTGGTGATTCAGAACCACAATGGACCTGGTGGTTAAGAGCACAGAAAACGACCTGATAGCTACTAATAACATAGGAAGAGCTCTGAGACGTGGGAACTCTGCTGACCGCAATCCCTAATCCTATCACACCACACTAGAGGTAGCCGTGGAGCGCTCCTGACCAGACCTAGGCGCCTCGGGCACAGCCTGAGAAACTAGCTAGCCCTGAAGATAGAAAAATAAGCCTACCTTGCCTCAGAGAAATTCCCCAAAGGAAAAGGCAGCCCCCCACATATAATGACTGTGAGTAAAGATGAAAATACAAACACAGAGATGAAATAGATTTTAGCAAAGTGAGGCCCAACTTACTGAATAGACTGAGGATAGGAAAGATAGCTTTGCGGTCAGCACAAAAACCTACAAACCACCACGCAGAGGGCGCAAAAAGACCATCCGCACCGACTAATGGTACGGAGGTGCTCCCTCTGCGTGCCAGAGCTTCCAGCAAGCAAGACAAACCAATATAGCAAGCTGGAGAGAAAAAATAGCAAACAAAAGTAACACAAGCAGAACTTAGCTTATGCAGGGAAGACAGGTCACAAGAACGATCCAGGAGAGAGCAAGACCAATACTGGAACATTGACTGGAGGTCAGGAACAAAGAACTAGGTGGAGTTAAATAGAGCAGCACCTAACGACTTAACCTCGTCACCTGAGGAAGGAAACTCAGAAGCCGCAGCCCCACTCACATCCACCAAAGGAAGCTCATGGACAGAACCAGCCGAAGTACCACTCATGACCACAAGAGGGAGCTTGACCACAGAATTCACAACAGTACCCCCCCTTGAGGAGGGGTCACCGAACCCTCACCAGAGCCCCCAGGCCGACCAGGATGAGCCAAATGAAAGGCACGAACCAGATCGGCAGCATGAACATCAGAGGCAAAGACCCAGGAATTATCTTCCTGACCATAACCCTTCCACTTAACCAGGTACTGGAGTTTCCGTCTCGAAATACGAGAATCCAAAATCTTCTCCACTATATACTCCAACTCCCCCTCAACCAAAACCGGGGCAGGAGGATCAACGGATGGAACCACAGGTGCCACGTATCTCCGCAATAATGACCTATGGAATACATTATGGATGGAAAAAGAAGCTGGAAGGGTCAAACGAAAAGACACAGGATTAAGAACCTCAGAAATCCTATACGGACCAATGAAACGAGGCTTAAACTTAGGAGAGGAAACCTTCATAGGAATATAACGAGACGACAACCAAACCAAATCCCCAACACGAAGTCGGGGACCCACACAGCGCCTGCGGTTAGCGAAATGTTGAGCCTTCTCCTGGGACAATGTCAAATTGTCCACTACATGAGTCCAAATCTGCTGCAACCTATCCACCACAGTATCCACACCAGGACAGTCCGAAGACTCAACCTGCCCTGAAGAGAAACGAGGATGGAAACCAGAATTGCAGAAAAACGGCGAAACCAAAGTAGCCGAGCTGGCCCGATTATTAAGGGCGAACTCAGCCAAAGGCAAAAAGGACACCCAATCATCCTGATCAGCAGAAACAAAACATCTCAGATATGTTTACAAGGTCTGATTGGTTCGTTCAGTTTGGCCATTTGTCTGAGGATGGAAAGCCGAGGAAAAAGACAAATCAATGCCCATCCTAGCACAAAAGGCTCGCCAAAACCTCGAAACAAACTGGGAACCTCTGTCAGAAACGATGTTCTCCGGAATGCCATGTAAACGAACCACATGCTGGAAAAACAATGGCACCAAATCAGAGGAGGAAGGCAATTTAGACAAGGGTACCAAATGGACCATCTTAGAGAAGCTATCACAAACCACCCAAATGACCGACATCTTTTGAGAGACGGGGAGATCCGAAATAAAATCCATAGAGATATGTGTCCAGGGCCTCTTCGGGACCGGCAAGGGCAAAAGCAACCCACTGGCACGAGAACAGCAGGGCTTAGCCCGAGCACAAATCCCACAGAACTGCCCAAACGAACGCACATCCCGCGACAGAGACGGCCACCAAAAGGATCTAGCCACCAAATCTCTGGTACCAAAGATTCCAGGATGACCAGCCAACACCGAACAATGAACCTCAGAGATAACTCTATTCGTCCATTTATCAGGGACAAACAGTTTCTCTGCTGGGCAACGGTCAGGTCTATTAGCCTGAAATTTTTGCAGCACCCGCCGCAAATCAGGGGAGATGGCAGACAAAATTACCCCCTCTTTGAGAATACCCTCCGGCTCAGGCAAACCTGGAGAGTCGGGCACAAAACTCCTAGACAGGGCATCCGCCTTCACATTCTTAGAGCCCGGAAGGTACGAAACCACAAAGTCAAAACAGGAGAAAAACAGCAACCAACTAGCCTGTCTAGGATTCAACCGTTTGGCAGACTTGAGATAAGTCAAGTTCTTGTGATCAGTCAAGACCACCACGCGATGCTTAGCTCCTTCAAGCCAATGACGCCACTCCTCGAATGCCCACTTCATGGCCAGCAACTCTCGATTGCCAACATCATAATTACGCTCAGCAGGCGAAAACTTCCTGGAAAAGAAGGCACATGGTTTCATCACCGAGCCATCAGAACTTCTTTGCGACAAAACAGCCCCTGCTCCAATCTCAGAAGCATCAACCTCGGCCTGGAACGGGAGCGAAACATCTGGCTGGCACAACACAGGGGCAGAAGAAAAACGACGCTTCAACTCCTGAAAAGCTTCCACAGCAGCAGAAGACCAATTGACCACATCAGCACCCTTCTTGGTTAAATCAGTCAACGGTTTAGCAATACTAGAAAAATTATTGATGAAGCGACGATAAAAATTAGCAAAGCCCAGGAACTTTTGCAGACTCTTCAGAGATGTCGGCTGAGTCCAATCATAAATGGCCTGAACTTTAACAGGGTCCATCTCGATAGTAGAAGGGGAAAAAATGAAACCCAAAAATGAAACCTTCTGAACACCAAAGAGACACTTTGACCCCTTCACAAACAAAGAATTCACACGCAGGACCTGGAACACCATTCTAACCTGCTTCACGTGAGACTCCCAATCATCCGAGAAGACCAAAATATCATCCAAGTATACAATCAGGAATTTATCCAGGTACTCTCGGAAGATATCATGCATAAATGACTGAAATACTGATGGAGCATTGGAAAGCCCGAATGGCATAACCAGGTACTCAAAATGGCCCTCGGGCATATTAAATGCTGTTTTCCATTCATCGCCCTGTTTAATACGCACAAGATTATACGCACCAAGAAGATCTATCTTGGTGAACCAACTAGCCCCCTTAATCCGAGCAAACAAATCAGACAGCAGCGGCAAGGGGTACTGAAATTTGACTGTGATTTTATTTAGAAGGCGGTAATCAATACAAGGTCTCAACGAACCATACTTCTTGGCCACAAAAAAGAACCCTGCTCCCAATGGCGATGACGACGGCCGAATATGACCCTTCTCCAAGGATTCCTTTACGTAACTCCGCATAGCGGCGTGCTCAGGCACAGACAAATTAAACAGTTGACCTTTAGGAAACTTACTACCAGGAATCAAATCGATAGCACAATCGCAATCCCTATGCGGAGGTAGGGCACTGGACTTAGGCTCATCAAATACATCCCGGTAATCCGACAAGAACTCTGGGACCTCAGAAGGGGTGGATGATGAAATAGACAGGAATGGAACATCACCATGTACCCCCTGACAACCCCAGCTGGACACAGACATAGTTTTCCAATCCAATACTGGGTTATGGACTTGTAGCCATGGCAACCCCAACACGACCACATCATGCAGATTATGCAACACCAAAAAGCGAATATCCTCCTGATGCGCAGGAGCCATGCACATGGTCAGTTGGGTCCAGTATTGAGGCTTATTCTTGGCCAAAGGCGTAGCATCAATTCCTCTCAATGGAATAGGATACTGCAAGGGCTCCAAGAGAAACCCACAGCGCCTAGCATACTCCAAGTCCATCAAATTCAGGGCAGCGCCTGAATCCACAAATGCCATGACAGAATAGGATGACAAAGAGCAGATCAAAGTAACGGACAAAAGAAATTTCGACTGTACCGTACCAATGGTGGCAGACCTAGCGAACCGCTTAGTGCGCTAAGGACAATCGGAGATAGCATGAGTGGAATCACCACAGTAAAAACACAGCCCATTCCGACGTCTGTGTTCTTGCTGTTCAGCTCTGGTCAAAGTCCTATCACATTGCATAGGCTCAGGTTTATGCTCAGATAATACCGCCAAATGGTGCACAGTTTTACGCTCACGTAAACGTCGATCGATCTGAATGGCCAAAGACATAGACTCATTCAGACCAGCAGGCATAGGAAATCCCACCATGACATCCTTAAGGGCTTCAGAGAGACCCTTTCTGAAAATTGCTGCCAGCGCACATTCATTCCATTGAGTGAGCACAGACCACTTCCTAAACTTCTGACAATATATCTCTACCTCATCCTGACCCTGACACAGAGCCAGCAAATTTTTCTCTGCCTGATCCACTGAATTAGGTTCATCATACAGCAATCCGAGCGCCAGAAAAAACGCATCAATATCACATAATGCAGGATCTCCTGGCGCAAGGGAAAATGCCCAGTCCTGAGGGTCACCACGTAATAAAGAAATAATGATCTTAACTTGTTGAACTGGGTCACCAGAGGAGCGGGGTTTCAAAGCCAGAAATAGTTTACAATTATTTTTAAAACTCAGAAACTTAGCTCTATCTCCAGAAAACAAATCAGGAATAGGAATTCTAGGTTCTAACATAGAATTCTGAACCACAAAGTCTTGAATATTTTGTACTCTTGCAGTGAGATGATCCACACAAGAAGACAGGCCTTTAATGTCCATCACTACACCTGTGTCCTGAACCACCCAAATGTCTAGGGGAAAAGAAACACAAAACACATTGCAGAGAAAAAAAAATGGTCTCAGAACTTCTCTTTTCCCTCTATTGAGAAGCATTAGTACTTTGGGCCTCCAGTACTGTTAGGAACTGGTGATTCAGAACCACAATGGACCTGGTGGTTAAGAGCACAGAAAACGACCTGATAGCTACTAATAACATAGGATGAGCTCTGACACGTGGGAACTCTGCTGACCGCAATCCCTAATCCTATCACACCACACTAGAGGTAGCCGTGGAGCGCTCCTGACCAGACCTAGGCGCCTCGGGCACAGCCTGAGAAACTAGCTAGCCCTGAAGATAGAAAAATAAGCCTACCTTGCCTCAGAGAAATTCCCCAAAGGAAAAGGCAGCCCCCCACATATAATGACTGTGAGTAAAGATGAAAATACAAACACAGAGATGAAATAGATTTTAGCAAAGTGAGGCCCGACTTACTGAATAGACCGAGGATAGGAAAGATAGCTTTGCGGTCAGCACAAAAACCTACAAACAACCACGCGGAGGGCGCAAAAAGACCCTCCGCACCGACTAACGGTACGGAGGTGCTCCCTCTGCGTGCCAGAGCTTCCAGCAAGCAAGACAAACCAATATAGCAAGCTGGACAGAAAAAATAGCAAACAAAAGTAACACAAGCAGAACTTAGCTTATGCAGGGAAGACAGGTCACAAGAACGATCCAGGAGAGAGCAAGACCAATACTGGAACATTGACTGGAGGTCAGGAACAAAGAACTAAGTGGAGTTAAATAGAGCAGCACCTAACGACTTAACCTCGTCACCTGAGGAAGGAAACTCAGAAGCCGCAGCCCCACTCACATCCACCAAAGGAAGCTCATGGACAGAACCAGCCGAAGTACCACTCATGACCACAAGAGGGAGCTTGACCACAGAATTCACAACAGGGCTCCTGATTCAATATGGATATTCAAAAACACTTTACCTACTGATGTCTCAATTAATTTTACTTTTATTGGTATCTATTTTTACTTTTGAAATTTACCGGTAGCTGCTGCATTTTCCACCCTTAGGCTTATACTCGAGTCATTAAGTTTTCCCAGTTTTTTGAGGCAAAATTAGGGGTGTTGGCTTATACTCGGGTCGGCTTATACTCGAGTATATACGGTAATTAAAATAAATAACAGTCTACTGCTCTTCTGACCTATACCCACCCCTTCCCCTTATACAATATGTCCTTCCTGCTCATCACACCACTGTCCTAGCCAAAGTCAAAGAAAAAACATTAGCGGAAGTGCAATAATTTACCAAACTGGTGAGAATTTAGCGGACTTTGAGGAAAAATGTTTGGGAATTTGAACACGAATCTGAATGAGGTACGTTTGTGCCGAATTTGAAATTAATGAACGTTTTCTGAGCAAGTTCACTCATCTGTAATCACTGACTGACATCACTTAGCAGCCTCCAGTTCTTGTGTTTTTCTGTGTATGTGAAAGCAGGCTGCGGGATGCAGTGACAGGCAGGAGGCAGAGCAAGTGATAACAAGTTTAATAATAGGGGAATAATCCACGCAGGGAGGTAAAGGGTTAAAGAGTATAATGGGAAAAGGATGTTGGGAGGTTAAGGGGTAAACAGGGATTCAACAGTTTAATAAATCATAAATATACCCCATAAAAAATGAATTTAAGGGTCTCCTTAGATAAAGGAGTGACATATGTTTAGCGATAGGGGTCCCCTTAAAAACATATCCTGGGAGGGGACACCCAGATGACTGTAGGATATATCTAGGGACTCTAGGGGCAGTCATCACTGAGAGGGGTGCCAATGCGTTCCCATAGGGTGCCAACCTCTGCAGATAGGAAGGTGTAAGCACAGGCACCAGACTAGGGATTTCTAGTAATCCCCAATTGGTTGGTTTGCTTTTTCACAGTGTTATGTTTTTGTGGTAAAATATTTAGAATTGAGAGTCCTCAGTGGTTGATACCTTTTAATGTCCAACTGAAAAGATGGTAATAAATTGCAAGCTTTCAAGACTACATACGTCTCTTCACATGGATTTATGTCTTTTTACATCAACTAAGGAACTTGCCCCTCAGACCATGAAGGGTCACCACAACAGAGACCCTAATCACAGGACAATAAAACAATCCTCATCTAAGAATTGGCCCAATATTTATGGACGTAACTGTTTATCACCCATGGTAATTCTGCTTCATGTCACCTGGCTTATCCATGTTTTTTTTTCCTTTTTTTTTCTTCTATACTATGTTGTGCATAAATATGTGATTCTTCAGAATTTGTTTTAGTCTTTGCCTGATGAAGAGACGTATGTAGTCTCGAAAGCTTGCAATTTATTACCATCTTTTCAGTTGGCCATTAAAAGGTATCAACCACTGAGGACTCTCAATTCTAAATATTTTTCTATCTACTGGCTAACACGGTACCAAGATATATTTCTTTCCTGTATGTTTTTGTGTTGTGAACCACTGGTTGGTGGTGTTTTAAATGGAATAAATAAATTCATTTTTATGTGGTATATTTATGATTTATTGCTTTTGATTGATGCCCTGGACTGCTATACATTTGAAAATAATTTTTGATTCAACAGTTTAGATGGCAAAAGATATTGTAAGTAGGAGAATGAAAATTCAGATAATGGCAGTTCTTGTAAGCACTTGTGTCAGGAGGTCCACCAACTGTAACTCCTGCTGAGAACTCAATGGCACTGGCAATGGCGGGCGCGGTGTCTTTTCCAGAAAAGTCCTGTGGGCATCAGTGCCCTGTCTTCTGGCGACAGTGGTCGGTCTCTGGTACCTTCCACTGTCCCTAGTCCATATGCTGCAGTGGCTGACAAGGGTACGAGCCACAACACTGTACAAGCCCAACGTGGCTCTGCAACTGTATTCCAGGTAAAAGTCAAGTAACAAGTGTCTGGGCAAATATTCACTATCAAAGTCAGGGTATAAGTGTCAGTCTTTTATGCGGTCCCTCTTATGTGGCGCGTGTGCAGTACTCACGGACACTTAGCGTGTGGCACCTGTCTCCTGATTAGCCACCGGGCACACGCTGCACGTCCCTCTCGCTCTCTGGTCCCTGCTGCTGTTAGCGGGGCTGTGTGCGGACGCAGGCTTGTGTGATGCTGATGCTCACGGGACGGAGCACTTCTCTTCCTGGCAGCTGCGCACCCGTGGCTCTGCACACTTTGCAGCCGTCCCTATCTCTTGATTGCTGCTGGGCACACTGCTTCTCACCACGCAGCAGTCCCTGTCCTCCTGGTCTGCTGCAGCATGGCCTGTCACAGTGCCGGTACTCTGTGTCAGGACGGGAACGCTCACCTGAATGCGCGCTGACCTCAGTTTGCATCAAATTGTTCTGCTTTTTCCTCTTTCTCCGCCCCCTCAGTCAGCAGGAAGGTGCCCCTCACTAGCTCTTCCCTCAGACAGAAGGGGAAGGTCCGCCTTACTAATGTTTTCCCCGGGAACAGTGGATGCAGCCTCCCTAGTTCCGGACCCAGCACGTAGGTACCTGCTGTCTCATCGTACCCCTTACATATGGAAAAAGAATAAATAGTTGATAGAAATAGATTAGGGACAGTAAAAATATACGGTAGTAATCGGCGGCTGATACAGTTTTTTTGGGGGGTCAGGGTTAGTGTCACATAGTAAAGCAGAAAATATCCGAGCTCTTTATTGCTCGCCTGTCACAATAGACATTTTTGCTGCAGTAACCGACCTTTTTCAATACAGATATATACAAAGCCATTTGTTATGAGTTTTGTTCACATACCATTATTCTGCTTTGTTTTTATTCTGACTCAATTTTATGGAGGGAAAAAAACCTATAACTAGCAATATAAAGTAGCCAAATAAAGATGCATACAGAACCAGACAACTATGTTGTTTCAAAGTTAACCAGAATATGACACTCTTTTTCTCAACATGTAGACATGTTTATAATACCGGTGCTTACTAGTGTACTAGTGCCAACTTGCAGAACTTGACATTGTATAAAGTAAGTAGCATAAAGATATTAGAGGCCATGATTGAGGGCTAACTTTTTATTTTTTGCTTACAGCACTGTGTTCTTGCATGCAACACTCCTTAGAGACTACATTTATACAAGTCAGTGTAATAAGTGCTGCAAATATGAAAATGGTCATGTCTACAATCCCTGACTTCTCTTTTGGGGAACTAAGTAAATTATTGGCCTAAATAAATGTCTTTAATTTTAATGAAGCAGTCAGTTATAATATAATTTGGTCTAATAACACAGAACAAGAAAAACCTCAAATGATCAATACATTGAGTATTCTGTGAAAGAAGAATAGAATTACTGTTGCATCCTGTGAGATATTAATCAAGATCAAAATCTAAAATAATGTGTTCCTTTATCCAATTCCGTTTCTAAGAACAATTTATCAATTGCATTTGTGTCACAATTAGAGGATTTGCATTGATAAACAATAACAAAACTGCACAAGTGATAAATGAACAATACTAGAATGCCACTTAATCTTTGGCATTTGCATGAACACCGTGCTGCTAGCTTGATAACTATAACCTCCAGAGAGTGGAGTTCATTTCCAGTCTGCAACTTCCACAATATCGATTGTCTTATAAGGGTGTTCTTTAGAAAGATGATGTAATTTCATTAGTGATCAAAAATGATAGCTGGTGATCTTCACTGTCAATGCCACCAAGAATAAATCTTCAGAAAGTGATTTGATATGTAGAGAGTAATAGGATCCAGGATGTTGCCAACTTATTATGTGTAAGGCAGTGTGGCACTTGCTTGTGTTCTATAATTACAAACACTCACATAGGCCCTGATTCATGAGGACTGCCATTTCATATGCTAGTTTTAATAAGGGCATTCCTGGTATATAATCCAAATGTATTCAAAGCGATCTGTCAGCAGGATTTTGCTGTTTATTTTGAGAGCAGTATAAAGGGCACAAGACACTGATTCCATGAATGTGTCACATATTAGGCTGTATGTTATGGTTTCAATACAATCTGTGTTTTATCAGCAAGAGACTAAACATACAGGACTACATCTCACGTGTTAGGCAATCTGGCTAATCGGTGTAATCTCTCCCCCACCATAGATTAACAGCATGCCAGCATGCAAGATGTTTGGACTTTGGATTATACACTGCTCAACAAAATAAAGAGAACACTTAAACAGCAGAATATAACTCCAAGTAAATCAAACTTCTGTGAAATCAAACTGTCCACTTAGCGAGCAACACTGACAATTTCACATGATGTTGTGCAAATGGAATAGACAACAGATTGAAATTATTGGCAATTATCAAGACATACTCAATAGGAGTGGTTCTGCAGGTGGGGAACACATCTCAGTACCAGTGCTTTCGGGCTGATGTTTTGGTCACTTGTGAATGTTGGTTGTGCTTTCACACTCGTGGTAGCATAAGATGGACTCTACAACCCACACAAGTGGCTCAGGTAGTGCAGCTCATCAAGGATGGTACATCAATGCGAGCTGTGGCAAGAAGGTTTGCTGTGTCTGTCAGCGTAGTGTCCAGAGGCTGGAGGCAATACCAGGAGACAGGCCAGTATGCCGGGAGACATTGAGGGGGCCGTAGGAGGGCAACAACCCAGCAGCAGGACCGCAACTTCAGCCTTTGTGCAAGGAGGAACAGGAGGAGCACTGCCAGAGCCCTGCAAAATGACCTCTAGCAGGCCACAAATGTGCATGTGTATGTACAAATGATTAGAAATAGACTCCACGAGGAAGGTCTGAGAGCCCGACGTCCACAGATGTGGGTTGTGCTCACAGCCCAACACCGTGCAGGAGGCTTGGCATTTTCCACACAACACCAGGATTTCCAAATTCGCCACTGGCACCCTGTGCTCCTCACAGATGAAGGCAGGTTCACACTGAGCATATGTGACAGAGTCTGGAGACACCGTGGAGAGCGATCTGCTGCCTGCAGCATCCTTCAGCATGGCCGGTTTGGCAGTGGGTCAGTAATGATGTGGGGTGGCATTTCTTTGGAGGGCCGCACAGCCCTCCATGTGCTTACCAGAGGTAGCCTGACTGCCATTAGGTACCGAGATGAGATCCTCAGACCCCTTGTGAGACCATATGCTGGTGCGGTTGGCCCTGGGTTCCTTCTAATGCAGGACAATGCCAGACCTCATGTGGAACGGTCAGCAGTTCCTGCAAGATGATGACATCTGGGACATCATGTCTCGCATCATCCACCAACATCACATTGCACCACAGACTGTCCAGGAGTAGGGGGATGCTTTCACCAGGTCTGGGAGGAGATCCCTCAGTAGACCTTCCGCAGCCTCATCAGGAGCATGCTAAGGCATTGTAGGGAGGTCATACAGGCACGTGGAGGCCACATCCACTACTGAGCATAATTTCCTTGTCTTGAGGCATTTCCACTGAAGTTGGATCAGCCTGTAACTTCATTGTTCACTTTGATTTTGACCATCATTCCAAATCCAGACCTCAATGGGATATTCATTTTGATTTACATTGATCATTTTTATGTTTTATTGTTCTCAACACATTCCACTATGTAATGAATAAAGATTTGCAACTGAAATATTTCATTTAGTGATATCTAGGATGTGGTATTTTAGTGTTCCCTTTATTTTTTTGAGCAGTGTATATAGAGTCTGCCTATGGGGAATGCATTATACTATAGAGTCTGCCTAAGGGGAGGTGCATTATACAATACAGAGTCCACCTATAGAGGCCTATGGGGAGTACATTATTCTATATAGAGTCTACCTATGGAGGCTGCATTATACTATGTAGAGTCAGCCTATGGGTGTGCAGTTTAGTATATAGAGTCTGCTTATGGGGAGTGGATTATACAATAGAGTCCACCTATATGGAGTGCAATATACTGCATAGAGTTTGCCTATGAGGGTGCATTATACATTATAAAGTCTGCCTATGGGTGCCTTATATTATATAGAGTCTGTTTATGGGGAGTGCCTACACTATAAAGTCTGCCTATGGAGAGTGCATTATACAATATAGAGTCTGCCTACGGGGGTGCATTATACTATATAGAGTCTGCTTATTGGGGGTACATTATACTGCATACAGTCTGTCTATGGAGGTACAATATACAATGTATAGTCTGCCTATGGGGAGTGCATTACACTGTAGAGGACTATGGGGGTGCATTATACTATAGAGTCTGTCTATGGAGAGTTCATTATACAACATAGAGTCTACCTATGGGGGTGCATTATATTATATAGAGTCTGTCTATAGGGACTGCACTACACTGTATAGGCCTATGGAGAGGTATAACACTAAAGAAATATAGCACAAAAATAGAATTCAGAGATCCTCCAAAAATTCAGAAAACAGCAAAACGGCAGAGATGCTTACCTGCCTAGGCCTCTAAACAAATGAGGATGCAGTGGACCCATGTGGTTAAGATGGCGGCAACACAGGTGCAGAAATACCAAAGAGGCAACCACTGACAACCTACCAAACAAATGGAGGGGGTGGCTGCTTGGCATATTACTGCACATAAAAGACTTGTATGTGGTGCTGTTCACACAATGGAGATGCACAGCATCCAGGTTAACAGCCTAGTAGTGACACCCTTCTATTAGATTAGGCGGGCTGCCCAGCGCTAACCATATGCATCCCATGTGAACAGACACTACAGTTTACAAGACAGAATGGGCTCAACTGCACCCCGAAAATAAGTGCAAAAAATACATATAAAAAAAGTGAGGTATTTGTTAATATTTTGGCCAAAATACGTAAGCTCGTAACCCACATCACGGGTCCCCACGCTTACGAGTCCTAACGCTAAACAAATATAGCACAAAAAGAGGATTCAGAGATCCTCCAAAAATTCAGAAAACAGCAAAATGGCAGAGATGCTTACCTGCCTATGGGGAGGTACATTATACAATATAGAGTCTGCCTACAGAGGCCTATGGGGACTGTATTATTCTATATAGAGTCTACCTATGGGGGCTGCATTATACTATATACTGTAGAGTCTGTATATGGCGGTGCAGTATACTATATAGAGTCGGCCTATGGGGAGTGCATTATACAATAGAGTCTGCCTATGGGGGTGCATTATACTATTTAGAGTCTGCCTATGCGGGTGAATTATATTATATAGAGTCTGTCTATGGGGAGTGCATTATTCTATAGAGGCCTATATGGGGTGCATTATACTATAGAGTCTGCCTATGGATAGTGCATTATACAATATAGAAGCTGCATATGGAAGTGCATTATACTATATACAGTCGGCCTTTGGGGGTGCATTTTACAATATAGAGTTTGCCTATGGGGAGTGCTTTACACTATAGAGCCCTAATGGGGTGCATTATACTATAGAGTTTGCCTATGGAGAGTTCGCTATACAACATAGAGTCTGCCTATGGGGGTGCATTATATTATACACAGTCTTCTATGGGTAGTGCATTACACCGTGGACGCCTATGTGGGTGCATTATAAAATATAGAGTCTGCCTATGGGGGTGCATTATACTATATAAAGTCTGCCTAAGGGGGTGCATTATACAATATAAAATCTGCCTATGGGGGGTGCATTATACAATATAGAGCCTGCCAATGGGGGTGTATTATACTACATAGAGTCAGCCTATAGAGAATGCATTATTCTACATATAGTCTACCTATGGGGGGTGCATCATACTGTAGAGGCCATGCAGAGTGCATTATACTATATAGCGTCAGCCTATGGGGACTGCTTTATACTATTTAGAGTCTGCCTACAGGAACTGCATTAAACTATACAGAGTCTGACTGTGGGGGTGCATTATGCTATATAGAGTCTGTCAAATGGTTGTATTCTACAATATTGAATCTGCATATAGGGAGTGCATCATACTGTAGAGGCCAATAGGGGTGTATTATACTACACTGTGTTCCAAATTATTATGCAAATTGGATTTAAATGTCATAAAGATTTAATTGTTTTGTTTTTCAAATAAACTCGTGGATGGTATTGTGTCTCAGGGCTCAATGGGTCATGGAAATCAATCTTAAACACATGTGATAATTATTTTTCCAGGTGATTCTAATTAAAGGAAAACTAATTAAAAATGATGTTCTACATTATTTAGCAGGCCACAGGTTTCAAGCAATATGGGAAATAAAAAGGATCTCTCTGCTGCTGAAAAGCGTTAAATAGTGCAATGCCTTGGACAAGGTATGAAAAAATTAGATATTTCATGAAAACTTAAGAGTGATCATCATACTGTGAAGAGATTTGTGACTGAAACAGAGTACAGACAGAGTTCATGCAGATAAAGGCATAATGAGGAAGGTTTCTGCCAGACAATTCATTGGATTAAGAGAGCAACTGGCAAAATACCATTACAAAGCAGCAAACAGTTATTTGAAGCTACTCGTGCCTCTGGAGTCCCTCGAACCTCAAGGTGTAGGATCCTTCAAAGGTTTGCTGTGGTGCATAAACCTACTAGTCGGCCACCCCTAAACAGTGTTCACAAGCAGAAACGTGTGCAGTGGGCCCAGACATACATGAAGACTAATTTTCAAACAGTCTTGTTTACTGATGAGTGTCGAGCAACCCTGGATGGTCCAGATGGATGGAGTAGTGGATGGTTGCTGGATGGCCACCATGTCCCAACAAGGCTGCGACGTCAGCAAGGAGGTGGAGGAGTCATGTTTGGGCCGGAATCATAGGGAAACACCTGGTAGGGTGTTGTGAATTCCGCTCTTGGGCTCCCTCCGGTGGTTGTAAGTGGCACTTTTGTGAGTTCTGCTCTTGGGCTCCCTCTTGTGGTTTCTAGTGGTATGGCTGCTCCTTGGATTTAGCTGTCTCCAGCTGCTTCCACTGATCGTCTTTTCTGCTCGGCTATTTATGCCTGGCTCTCTCCTTCAGCCAGTGCCACTTGTATATGGTTCCTGGTTGGATTCCCATCTCTTTGGATTTCCCTGTTATCCTGACCAGTTCAGCAAAGCTAAGTTTTTTGCTTGCTCTTTTCTGTCCATAGATTGTGGACTTATCTGTTCTGTGTTTTCTATGTTTGTCCAGCTTATCAGTATGAATTAATTCTGTCTTGCTGGAAGCTCTGGGAAGCAGATTTACCCTCCACACCTTTAGTCAGGTGTGGAGATTTTTTGTAAACTCTGCGTGGATTTTTGTAGTGTTTTATACTGACCGCACAGTATTCCATCCTGTCCTATCTATTTAGCTAGACTGGCCTCCTGTGCTCATCCTGGTTTCATTCTGTGTACGTCTTTTCCCTCTCCACTCACAGTCATTATTTGTGGGGGCTAATCTATCCTTTGGGGATTTTCTCTGAGGCAAGATAGTTTTCCTGCTTCTATCTTTAGGGGTAGTTAGCTCTTAGGCTGTGACGAGATGCCTAGGGAGAGTTAGGAGCATTCCACGGCTACTTCTAGTGTTGTGTTGAGCTTAGGGACTGCGGTCAGTACAGTTACCACTTCCTTCAGAGCTCATTCCATGTTGCTCCTAGACCACCGTATCATAACAGTAGGGTCCTTTAAGGTTCCTGAAGGTGTGAAAATGATCTCTGCAAAGTATATAGAGTTTCTTACTGACAACTTTCTTCCATGGTCTAAAAAGCAGAAACGTGCCTTCAGGAACAAAATCATCTTCATGCATGACAATGCACCATCTCATGCTGCAAAGAATATGCAGCGCCCCAGAGTCCTGGTCGTTGCAGTAATGGTGTTCTTCCACCAGGGAGAGCCATGTAACGTCTGATGGCACCAAAAGAGTTCACCCTGCCAGGTATCACAGCCACACACACACTTCACACGCCGGTCCACCAGGGGGAGCTAAGGGTTCTCTGTACTAGGCCACTCCTCAAAAAGGGTAAAACTGGTGGGTTGGTTAGGAAGTCAGTCAGTCTGATTCAGAGGAGTCAGAAGGAGGAGAGGGAGAGAAGCAGACTGGGCTCGGCTCAGGAGATACCTGTCAGGCAGAAAGGGGAAAAAGGAAAGAACATCAGCGGCTCAATAGGAAAGAAGGACACGGAGCTGCGCCTGCAACCCATGCGGCAGCCTCCTAAGAAAGGACAAGAAAGGAAGTGTGCCGTAGTGAGTGAGCACAGAAGTCATAGCAACAGGAGTGAAACATCAGTGGGAGACCAGCTAGAAGCAGGCTGCCTCCATCTGAAGTGCAGATGTGGTGGCCGGAACACCGAGGGAGTAATAGGCTCTACGCTTTACTTCAGAGACTGGCAGGGCAGTCGATTCCAAGTTGGCTGTCCGACCTAAACACCTAAGCAGACAAGGTGGCAACGCGGAGTAGGGGCGACACTAAGGTCCCTATAAAATAGCCTCAGGCCACCACCGTCATACGGGTTTGTCCTATCCATCTTGGGAAAAGAGAGAGAGAAGTAACAACAGTGAGGACCTTATGGTAGCTAATGCAAGTAGGGACCTACTACATTACTGTGCGCAAGGGGAAAGCTACTGATTTCCACCTAGTTAAGGGGACTCTGGAATTGCCATCAGACCGGCCGGACTCTGCCTACCCTGTCATCCGACACTCTGGACTGTGGATGCTGAAGCCTTCAGTAAACGTAAAGAGACTGCACCCATTGTGTCCTCATTATTCACCACGCCTTGCACCATCCACCCTGACCGAATACCACAGGTATACAATAAACTTGGCACTCAAAACGGTAGTAAGGTGAAGTTAATCAGCTTTATTGCAAGTCCCAGATACAGTTTCGACAGTTAAACGTTTTCGGTCCCACCGGACCTTCTTCAGAACAATTTCCAATTTATCTGGTTAAGCTGGTTACAACGTGTGGAAGGAAAAATCACCTTCTTACGCGAAACTGTGGAGTAATGCAATAAATGAGAAAACGAAAGGGCTCTAGGCGAACTAAGTCGCTAATGGAGTCTGTGGCCCATAATCAGGGTGAGGAGCTCAGATATGCGTGGCACCGGATCGCCAGAGAGGGACGTGGTTTATTATTCGAATATTATACTACCATTATCTATGAACTCTGCCTTTTATTGGGCACCCCTCATAGGGCCACGGTCCGGGTCGGGCCACCGTGACATCCTCGCTGAGGGAACTGAAGGACCCGGTACCGAGTACCCCATTGCCCTTACGTGGGGGCGATCCAAATCTTGGCGTCACGAACAGGATCTACTTAACCCTGAAGAATCGGGTCATGTGTGCCTTAGAACTGTGCCAGAATTGTGTTTGAACTGTTTCTGCTGAGAGACGGTGTATTGCCATTTACCGCCAAAATTCCCGCCAAAACCGCCGCCATTGCTGCGCCACGAGGAGCGCAGGAGAAGAAGAAGGGCATGCCATCGTGGGCGGATCCAGCAGAGCGGCGCGAAAAATATGCCCGCCCTCTGCCAAGACTGTGATGTGAGGAAGAAGGAGGTGCCGAAAACCAACATGGCGGAGGGAGGTGAGCGGACCCCGGAGCATGGGATGGAGCACGAGGACTCGCCCAGCCAGTGCCTGCAAGAACTGCACCCTTCACCGACGATAAATCTGGACCTCCTGCAGAAGGAAGAGGAAGCCCTGGGGATATACTTCACCTGTGGGAAGGTATACCATCTAGCTGCCATTCCATCACCCCAGCGGACCCCTATGCAGCGTCGGTCACCCTGACCAAATACCACAGGTGGCGTCACGAACACTATCATTATCTACAAACTCTACCTTTTATTGGGCGCCCCTCATAGGGCCACGGTCCGGGTCGGGCCACCGTGACATCCTTGCTGAGGGAACTGAAGGACCCGGTACCGAGTACCCCATCGCCCTTACGTGGGGGCGATCCAAATACCTCTGAGTCATTGCCTGCTATGGGCATAAAAGGAGATAAACTCATGGTGTGGCCACCATCGTCCCCTGACCTCAACCCTATAGAGAACCTTTGGAGTATCATCAAGCAAAAGATCTATGAGGGTGGGAGGCAGCTCACATCAAAACAGCAGCTCTATTTAATTTGCAGAGGTCATTTTCACACCTTATTATTTATTTATTTCCTTAGATCGCAGCCGGCGGCTGTGGAATACCCCGATCATCTGCACCTACTGTGACTGTTATTAGTGGCACCAGGTGCTGAATGATGGGTGTAAGAATCCCAAAAGCCCCCACCTGCAGTCGTTCGGACTTTAATATAACGCTTATCATTCTCGTCTGCTCGCCGGCAGAGCAGGAGAGAATGATGAGAGCCGGCTTCAGAACCTGACATCGGGGAACAGCGCTTACTGTAGCACTTCTTCCCCAGCGGCCATCCATGTTGTACTGAAGTAGTACATGGTTGGCACACGGTTGCCACATGTAGTACACACATGGACACGGATATCTCCAATACCGTTCTTTTTCCGGTACCGGAAATAAGCAGACTTGTGAAACTGGCCTAAGAGTCAGTGGAATCCATTGAAGCGTTCCAGAGATTTAACCACATAAAATGTCAGTGGTCGAAATTGTAGAATTTGGCCTGGTCAGGAAGGTGAAAACAGGCTTTGGGGTGAAGGAATTAGTATGATATAGGAAACACATTTTCAAAAGTTGTGGAAAAAATAAATTTAACACAAAGACCTGATTTAAATAATAGGTAATTTTTTGGTGATGTCTTAATTTTAAGTTAGTGACAGTCCTTTTACGCCCATCATTTGGTCAGTGCATAGGAATACTGCACTAGATGAAGTGAACAACAGAGATACAATTAAGTAGTGATTTAACAACTCTGGAATAATGTACAGTCAGTTATGTCACAATACAAAGATACACTCATTTCTAATTATATGGATTATCAGACAAAATTTGAATTCACCCATTTGTGCATATTTTCCTGGGAAATTTAATTCATGGATATCCACCTCTCGTGTCTCCCCTTTTTCTCATAGTTTGTAAGCTTGCGAGCAGGGCCCTCACTAATCTTGGTATCTATTTTGAACTGTGATTTTTGTTATGCTGTAATGTCTATTGTCTGTATAAATCCCCTCAATAATTTGTAAAGCGCTGCGGAATATGTTGGTGCTATATAAATAAAATTATTATTATTCATGGATAAGTTATTCTCTGCATATGTAATGTCCCTATTAGAGATGAGTGAGCACTAAATTGCTCGAGTTCTCGTTGCTCGAAATGAGGAATTCCTAATACTCGCATGCTCATTACGAACAGCGAGTATACTGGAAGTAAATGAAAGAGTCAAGAATTTTTCTGGCAGATTCTACAAAGAGGTCTGAGGGGCAGTGAAAATGTTCAAATGGATAGGAAAAGTGATGAATGGAAGAAGAACAGCATGGGGAAGACCCCTGGAAGCACTTCTAACTTTCAGATCGCTGCTGAGAACAATGGTGCCACACCTTTACTCCACTTAAGGAGTAAAAATAACACATTCCAAACTGACAAGAAAATGCATATTACAGGAAAAAAATGTTAAGAAACATTTTTTCCTGTATAATGAACAAGGCAACATTTAAAAATGATTTTTTTAAAATCTATAATTTAGGTAAAACAAAACTGATTTTTTTTAAATTAAACAATAGGAAATTTCAGTGTAATTTATGAAAAAGTGCCAAAAATTAGGGATTCAAAAACCACCTGTATTAGACAGAAAGGAGGGCCTTATACACATTCAGTTCAAATTGTCATGTATTGGTGCTCAAAGCCCCATAAAGGCTATGCACTTTTGAGGATTATATACCAACAAAATGTACGCCAGACCACGGAATAGTCTATGGGTGAGCAATATAAATCCAATAGATTTTTTAACAAGTTTTTTTAGGCTTTTTATAGCAGCAAAATGTATTAAAGTAGATATAATATCCAATGGGCGAACAATATAATAGCAGTACATTTTGAACAAGTTTTTTAACCCCTTTCTGACATCTGACGTAGTATCCCATCGAGGTGACCCGGGCCCGTATGTCCATCAACAGGATAGTACGTCATATTATTATTATTTATTTATATAGCACCATTAATTCCATGGTGCTGTACATGAGAAGGGGTTACTTTAAAATATAAATATCACTTACAGTAAACAAAACTAACAATAACAGACTGATACAGAGGGAAGAGGACCCTGCCCTTGCGGGCTTACATTCTACAGGATTATGGGGAAGGAGACAGTAGGTTGAGGGTTGCAGTAGCTCTGATGGTGTTAAGGTGGCTGTGTGGTCATTACAGGTTGTAAGCTTCTTTGAAGAGGTGGGTTTTCAGGTTTCTTTTGAAGGATCCAAATGTGGTGAATAACTGGACGTGTTGGGGCACAGAATTCCAGAGGATGGGGGATATTTGGGAGAAGTCTTGGATTTGATTTGGTGAGGAGCGAATAAGCGTGGAGGAGAGAAGGAGGTCTTGGGAGGACCGGAGATTACGTGAGGGAAGATATTGAGAGATTAGTTTGGAAATATATGGAGGAGAAAGGTTATGGATGGCTTTGTAGGTCCATGCTAGTAGTTTAGTAGAGTAGATGATAAGCACAGCCCAAGGGTGGAGGTGCCGAAGAAGTAGGTGCCCAAACCTTGAAGTATAATATATGATATACTTGGCACACTCGTGTGGGTCTGATGCAATAACGTGTTTATTACAATACATACAGTATTCACAAGTTTCACAAATGTTTCGGTCTGCAAAGGACCTTCATCAGTGTGCTCTATAGAGAGCAGAAAAAAGGGTATATGGCATAGACCCTTAAGAGAAAATGTTGCATCAATATTGTAGGATAAGCAGGAAATCCTGAGGATAGAGGGCTATAAACCAGCGATCAAGCCTTGAAGGAAGCTGAGGAGGAGGAGACAGACGCAGTATCCACCGGACGTCTGGGAAGCTGAATAGCTATACCCTTTTTCTGCTCTCTATAGAGCACACCGATGAATGTCCTTTGCAGACCGAAACATTTGTGAAATTTGTGAATACTGTATGTATTGTAATAAACACGTTATTGCATCAGACCCACACGAGTGTGCCAAGTATATCCTATATTAGTGTTAGTAGTTTAAACTGGATACGCTGGGAAATTGGGAGCCAGTGAAGGGATTTGCAAAGAGGGGAAGCAGGAGTTTAGCGAGGAGAGAGATTAATTAGTCGGGCAGCAGAGTTAAGGACGGACTGGAGGGGTGCGAGAGTGTTAGAAGGTAGGCCACAGAGGAGGATGTTGCAGTAGTCGAGGCGGGAGATGATTAGGGCATGCACAAGCATTTTGGTAGAGTGAGGGTTGAGGAAAAGACGGATTCTGGAAATATTTTTGAGCTGGAGACGACAGGAGGTGGCAAGAGCTTGGATGTGCGGTTTGAAGGACAGGGCAGAATCCAGGGTTACTCCGAGGCAGCAGATTTTGGGGACAGGGGAAAGTATGATTTCTTTTATTTTGATAGATAGATCAGGTAGCGAAGATATGCGAGATGGAGGAAAGATAATTAGTTCAGATGGAGGAAATATGATTAGTTCAGTCATATGCGATCAGCAGCTCTCACGGGGTGAGCACGGCCGAGCACGGCCGATCGCGGCCGGGTGTCAGCTGATTATCAAAGCTGACATCCAGCACTCACGGATAGCTCTCAGCACATTAACCCCCGTAACAGTGCAATCAAACATGATCGCAGCGTTCCAGTGGCATAGGGAAGCATCGCGCAGGGAGGGGGCTCCCTGCGTGCTTCCTTGAGACCCTCAGAATAACGCGATGTTCCGAGGGTCTCCTCTATTCTCCTCCCTGCAGATCCTGGATCCAAGATGGCCATGGGGGTCCTTCCAGGTCCTGCAGGGATGTGACTTGCGAGCGGCTGCTGGGAGCAGGAGCCAGCAAGCCTCCAGCACTGCCTGTCAGATTGCTGATCTGACACAGTGCTCTGCCAAGTGTTCAGATCAGCGATCTGACAGTTTATAGTGATGTCCCACCCTGTAACAATGTAAAAAAGTTTTTTTAAAAATCACACTGTAAAAATATTTTTTTTAAATTACTAAATAAAGAAAAAATTAATAAATATTGTTCCAATAAATACATTTCTTTATGTAAATAAAAAACAATAAAAGTACACATATTTAGCATCGCCACCTCTGTAACAACCTGACCTATAAAACTGTCCCACTAGTTAACCTCTTCAGTGAACACCGTAAAAAAAAAACGAGGCAAAAAACAATGCTTTATCATCATACCGCTGAACAAAAAGTGGAATAACACGAGATCAAAAAGACGTACATAAATAAACATGGTACCGCTGAAAACGTCATCTTGTCCTGCAAAAAACGAGCCATGATACAGCATCATCAGCAAAAAAGTTATAGCCCTCAGAATAAAGTGATGCAAAAATAATAATTTTTTATATAAAGTAGTTTTTATTGTATAAAAGCGCCAAAACATAAAAAAATATGATGTGGTATCGCTGTAATCGTACTAACCCAAAGAATAAAACTGCTTTATCAATTTTACCAAATGCGGAATGGTATAAACCCCCCTCCCAAAAAAGAAATTCATGAATTGCTGGTTTTTGTTAACTCTGCCTAACAAAAATTGGAATAAAAAGCGATCAAAGAAATGTCATGTGCCCGAAAATGGTACCAATAAAAACGTCAACTCGTTCCACAAAAAACAAAGACTCTGTGGACCAAAATATGGTAAAATTATAAAATTATATTATTATCTCAAAATGTGATGACGCAAAACTATTTTTTGCTATAAAAAGCGTCTTTTAGTGTGTGACAGCTGCCAAGCATAAAAACCCAATATAAAAACCCGCTATAAATATTAAATCAAACCCCCCTTTATCACTGCCTCAGCTAGGGAAAAATAATAAAATTAAAAAATGTATTTATTTCCATTTTCCCATTAGGTTTAGGGTTAGGGTTGGGGCTAAAGTTAGGGTTAGGGTTGGGGATAGATTTGGGGGTAAGGGTTTGAGTTACATTTACGTTTGTTTTAGGGGTGTGGTTAGGGTTATAGTTAGGGTTGTGATTAGGGTTAGGGGTGTGTTCGGGTTAGGGGTGTGGTTAGGGTTATGATTAGGTTTGGGATTAGGGTTAGGGGTGTGTTGGGGTTAGAGGTGTGTTGGGGTTAGGGGCGTGGTCAGGGTTGGGATTAGGGGTGTGTTGGGGTTGGGGTTGGAGTTAGAATTGGGGGTTTCCACTGTTTAAGCACATCATGGGCTCCGCAAACGCAACGTGACGCCCGCAGACCATTCCAGCAAAGTCTGCATTCCAATTGCCACTTCTTCCCTTCCGAGCCCCGACGTGCGCCCGAACAGTGGTTTACTCTCACATATGGGGTATCTGTATACTCAGGACAAATTGCACAACAACTTTTGGGGTCCAATTTCTCTTGATACCATTGGGAAAATAAAAATTTGGGGGCTAAAAAATCATTTTTGTGGGAAAAAAAAGATTTTTCATTTTCACGGCTCTGTGTTATAAACTTTAGTGAAACACTTGGGGGTTTAAAGTTGTCACAACACATCTATATAAGTACCTTTGGGGGTCTAGTTTCCAATATGGGGTCAATTGTGGGAGTTTCTGCTGTTTAGTTACATCAGGAGCTCTGCAAATGCAACGCGATGCCCACAGACCATTCCATCAAAGTCTGCATTCCAAAATGGTGCCCCTTCCCTTCCGAACTCTGCCATGCGCCCAAACGGTGGTTCCTCCTCACATATGGGGTATCAGCGTACTGAGGAAAAATTGCACAGCAACTTTTGGGGTCCAATTTCTCTGGATACCCTTGGAAAATAAAAAATTGGGGGCAAAAAGATAATTATTGTGAAAAAATATGATTTTTTATTTTTACGGCTCTACATTATAAACTTCTGTGAAGCACTTGGGAGTTCAAAGTGCTCACCACACATCTAGATAAGTTCCTTAGGTGGTTTAGTTTCCAAAATAAGGTCACTTGTGGGGGTTTCCACTGTTTAGGCACATCAGGGGCTGTCCAAATGCAACATGGCATCTGATCTCAATTCCAGCCAATTCTGCATTGAAAAAGTCAAACCGTGCTCCTTCCCTTCCGAGCTCTGCCATGCACCAAAACAGTGGTTTACCCCCACATATGCAGTATCAGCATACTCAGGACAAATTGCACAACAACTTTTGGGGTCCAATTTCTCCTGTTACCCTTGGAAAAATAAAACATTGGGGGCGAAAATATCATTTTTGTGAAAAAAATATGATTTTTTATTTATACAACTCTACATTATAAACTTCTGTGAAGCACTTGGGGGTTCAAAGTGCTCACCACACATCTAGATTAGTTCCTTAGGGGGTCTACTTTCCAAAATGGTGTCACCTGTGGAGAGTTTCCACTGTTTAGGCACATCAGGGGCTCTCCAAATGTGACATGGCATTTCCAGCCAATTTTGCATTGAAAAGTCAAATGGCACTCCTTCCCTTCCGAGCTCTGCCATGCGCCCAAACAGTAGTTTACCCCCACATATGCGGTATCGGCATATCGGCGTACTCAGGACAAATTTTACAACAACTTTTGGGGTAAAATTTCTTCTATTACCCTTGGTAAAATAAAACAAATTGGATATGAAATAATTTTTTTGTGAAATGTGATGTGGTCCATAAAAAAAATGTTGTTGTAAAAATGAGAAATCGCTGGTCACCTTTCAGCCCTTATAACTCCCTAACAAAAATACTTTTGGTTCCAAAATTGTGCTGATGTAAAGTAGACATGTGGGATGTTACTTATTCAGTATTTTGTGTAATATATCTCTGTGATTTAAGGGCATGAAAATTAAAAGTTGGAAAATTGCGAAATTTTCAAAATTTTTGCCAAATTTCCATTTTTTTCACAAATAAACGCAAGTAATATCAAATAAATTTTCTCATTATCATGAAGTACAATATGTCTCGAGAAACAATGTCAGAATCACCACGATCCGTTGAAGCATTCCAGAGTTATAACCTCATAAAGGGACAGTGGTCAGAATTGTAAAAATTGGCCCGGTCATTAACTTGGCGGTAAAGAGAATAAGGGTATGTGTCCACGTTCAGGATTGCATCAGGATTTGGTCAGGATTTTCCATCAGTTTTTGTAAGCCAAAACCAGGAGTGGGTGATAAATACAGAAGTGGTGCATATGTTTCTATTATACTTTTCCGCTAATTGTTCCACTCCTGGTTTTGGCTCACAAAAACTGATGGAAAATCCTGACCAAATCCTGATGCAATCCTGAACGTGGACACATACCCTAAGGGTTATATACCAAGGAAATGGACCCTAGAACATGTAATACTTTACTTTACTTTTTGTAAAATTTAAGCATAATTCAATTCCAATTGAATTTATTCACTTAACTCTACATAAAATGAAGTCACACAATGTCACAACTGACAAATTGGTTACATTACTGATATCCCAATGCTATAATCACACACGTTGTATTGTCACATAAGAGTGATTGCATTTAATAAAGTCTTCTCTGTAGGAATAATATAGAGTTAATATAGAAACTTATACAACAGTAAAGATGTGCCTCATAATATAACAGCAAAGAAATTAAGCACAATAGAAATGTAACTAAACAGCTCTGAAATAAAGCACAACATCATTTCACAGTGCAGTGCTTTTAATATGGCGAGGATACACGTAATATACTGGGGAGGGTTTCTGCATCAATAATGTACTTTAATACTTAACTGTGACTGTATGTAATGAGTAAATTGATAAAAACACAAAAAATGCACACAATAATGTAACAGAATATATATTATATTATATACACAAAGATGTCACAGTATACTGTTAATGTACAGAATTGTTACAGTAAAAGATTAAATAACACAATTATATCAAAAGGCAAGTACAACACAGTGTTAGAATAATCCTACAAGCCATCACAAAAGCAGTTACCAACACTGAGAAAAAGGCCAGAACATTATACTATTAATTCCATACAATTCAGCCTTAATGAATTAGCCTTACAGCATACTTTATATAAAATTTGCATATATCCAAAACATTAAAAATACAGGATGACATTGAATCCCCAAAATTATACCAAAAAAATCACAGAAAACCAGGAGAATGCCCTCTAGCACTGTTCTTATAAGTACAATGCTATAGAGAAATGATCCAATTTGCATAAATCTATTGCTGGGAAGCCTACTAGTCAGTGTAAAAGTATACGAAGTAGCTCAATAGCAGGGTCTTCTCGTATAATTGCATCCCCCGTTCCATAACATCAAAAGTATGCAGCAACAAATGTCTAACATAATTAGGCAGTAAAGATCCTTATCCTTGAATACCCCAAGGTGCGGTTTGCTATCTTCATCAAGAGAGACTATCTGGTAAAGGTCGAAAAACATGGGAAAATGATGTAACTTCATAGCCATCATGTTATAGTTTAAAGGGAACTTGTCACCCCGTTTTTTGAGATTGAGCTATAAATACTGTTAAATAGGGCCTGCGCTGTGTGTTCCTATAGTGTATGTAGTGTACCCCGATTCCCCATGTATGCTGAGAAATAACTTACCAAAGTCGCCGTTTTCGCCTGTCAATCAGGCTGGTCAGGTCGGGAGGGCGTGGTGACATCGGTGGTTCTTCCTCAGCTTTACGTTGGTGGCGTAGTGGCGTAGTGGTGAACAAGCAGCGCGCGATCTGCGCTGTAATCCCTTGCATCGGTGGGGGCGGCCATCTTCCTGGGGCCGCGCGTGCGCAGATCGAGTGCTCTGCTGCACGGGGCTTCAGGAAAATGGCCGCGGGATGCCGCGCGTGCGCATTAGAGATCGCGGTGGCCATTTTCCCAAAGCCGAGATGCAAACTCGGCTTTGGGAAAATGGCCGCCGCGATCTCTAATGCGCACGCGCGGCATCCCGCGGCCATTTTCCTGAAGCCCCGTGCAGCAGAGCACTCGATCTGCGCACGCACGGCCCCAGGAAGATGGCCGCCCCCACCGATGCAAGGGATTACAGCGCAGATCGCGCGCTGTGTCTTCACCACTACGCCACTACGCCACCAACGTAAAGCTGAGGAAGAACCACCGATGTCACCACGCCCTCCCGACCTGACCAGCCTGATTGACAGGCGAAAACGGCGACTTTGGTAAGTTATTTCTCAGCATACATGGGGAATCGGGGTACACTACATACACTATAGGAACACACAGCGCAGGCCCTATTTAACAGTATTTATAGCTCAATCTCAAAAAACGGGGTGACAGGTTCCCTTTAAGAATAATGGACACAGACATGTCATAGCATAGCACAAATACAAAGTGGTTAGAATTTATATGATGTCACAGCACACAAATGATGCCAACGTTGATGTCACATTTTAAGTATAGATATATTAATAAGCAGCATTGGACTGGAGCAGTAGGGCCAGCATCAGCACCCGGCGCACCTGGGCAAGTGCCGGGGCCCTGAGCAGGCAGGGGGCCCACTCGCTGTCGGGGATACCTGCTCCGGGCCTCGGCACTTGCGATACTTACCTCTCCCGGTGCCAGCACTGCAGTGTCTTCTATCCTCTGACTGTGACGTTCAGGTCAGAGGGTGCGATGACGTCACCAGTGCACGCCCTCTGCCTGAGCAGTCGCAGCACAGAGAGCAGGAAGAAGCTGACGCTGAGGAGTCCAGAGCAGGTCAGCGTCAATCAACGAGAGGTGAGTATTTCTTTTTTATTTTATTTTTTTTTTAATATTTGGAGCAATATATGGGGACCATCAGAAGGGGCCCATATATGGAGCATTATATGGGGCTAATTCTATTTGGAGTATCCTATGGGGCCAATAATATATGAAGCATCTTATGGGACTAATTATATATGGAGCATTTTATATGGCCAATTATATATGGAGCATTATATGGGGCCCATTATACATGGAGCATCTTATGGGGCAAATTATTTTTGGAGCATTATATGGGACCCAT
This sequence comes from Ranitomeya imitator, assembly GCF_032444005.1. Lineage (NCBI taxonomy): Eukaryota > Metazoa > Chordata > Amphibia > Anura > Dendrobatidae > Ranitomeya > Ranitomeya imitator. The sequence goes on from NC_091284.1 coordinate 527,449,053, forward strand.
TCTGCATGGAGCAATATATGGGACTCAGTATACTGTATTGGGCCAATCATATACTGTATGGAACATTATATGAGGCCCATTCTGTAAGGAGTATTACTGTATATAGGGAACTTCTGTGTGGAGCATTATATAGGGCCCATTCTGTATGGAGCACTCTGTGGTGCCCATTATATTGTATGGAGCATTATATGAGGCTCATTATTCTGTATGGAGCTTAATATTGAGCTCATTATTCTGTTTGGAGCAATATATGGGGTTCATTATTCTGTATAGAGGACTATGTGGTGCCAATTATATTGTATGGAGCACTATATGGGGCCATTACACTGTATGGGGCAATATATGGGGCTCATTATTCTGTTTGGAGAAATATATGGGGCTCATTATTCTGTATAGAGAACTATACTGTCCGGTTTCTGAGCTAATGTAGAATGTACAATAGATATCACTCATGTAATGTAAGAAGTAAGTGAAATCTTTGGCATTGTAATATACCTATATTTCTCTGCCGTATTGGTGCATTATGAATTGTGGTATGTGTTAAAGGGGCCCACTGGGACTCTTTCACCAGGGCCCATGAAAACCTGGAGCTGGCCCTGTGGAGTAGTTTATGTTAGGTGTCGAGTTCCCGCCGCTGCACAGGGGGAATCTCGAACCACCTCCACTGCGGTCTCCCATTCTTCTCTGGACGCAGTGGAGCCTGTTCAGTGGAGACGTCGGTACCAGTGTTTGGCTCAGGCAGATACTGTGCGCTTGGTTACTGCTGATCTTCCAGACTCAGCCATTGTAACCAGCACTGTTCTGTGGCGAGCAGATGCTCCTGGGAATAAGTCCTGCTTTTCCTCTACTGGGCATGCTCAAGGGACGTCCTCTCATTGGAGGTCGGGGGTCACATGCTCAGGTCCTGAAGCAGTTCCTATTGGACCACTAGGAAGGTCCTGGAGAGCTTCCTCTATAAAAGGTTCGCATGGCCGCATGGCCATGCGCTAGTATCAACTTAAGTTCATGTGTGTATGAGCTTAGCTACTTTTGTGGTCGCTGTCAGCATTTGCTCAGGGTCGGCTGTATAGCCACTAGAATTCTGGCACCTCCGGAGAGGAGTTTGTGTGTATGAATTCAGGGCTGGCGTATAGCCACTAGAATTCAGGCACCTCCGGAGAGGAGTTGTTTGAGTGCTGTTGCTGACGACTGTGTGACCATATTATGCTACCTGCTCCATTAAAGAGCTGTGAGGTTAACAGGGCACAGCGTTATCTTTTATCCTGGCGACTCTGTGAAGCAACAGAGTTTGCTCCTATACAGACCGGGTGATGGAACCCCTGTCTGTTCAGGCGTAATACCGCCATATAGTGCTGCCATTTACTAGCAGCAGATTCCACTCCTGCACGGTCAACCCCGGGCTGCGAACGCACCAATATTATCTCCATATTTACTCGGTGCGTTCTGCCAGCCTAACAGTTTGGGCCCACCAGAGAAAATCATTCTTGGGGCCCACCATTTTTAAGGGATACTAGCTGCAGAGTCTTCCCTTAGCTTCCATCTAGTCAAGCTGATAATCAGGGAAATTTTTCCAACTATTTACTTGTCCAAACAATCACCTGACAAACAAGCAAAACATTTATTTGTTGGGGGCAATGATTTTTACACTTGATTACAAATCATCCTTATCGGCAACAGATAATTTTGTGTAAACAAGACAAATGCTGCCGAGAACAATGATATTCTACTAGAACAGAAAAATTGTATTAAGACATGTGCCACATATATTCACTATACACATGACATGGCACATACACACCAGTCACGCACTAAACGCAGGACACATACAAACCAGTCACACACTAGAAGATTAGAGATGGGCGGACCCCTGAAAGTTCATGTTCAGGGAGAAGAACAGTCCCCGGACTCAATTCACTTGAATGGGGGGCCCGAACATCCAGTGTTTGCTGCGCTGTCATATGCATGAAAGCGCGGCAAATACTGCTTCTGATTAGCAGTAAAATCATTACTGCTGGTCAGACAGCCATAGTTCTGAAGCTGTCAAATGACAGCGCAAGCCTGCAGCTGTGATCAGAGGTATAACATTTACTTCCGGTCACTGTTCCCATATGCCTATGGTTGCTGCTGCTAATAACAGTGAGAAATGGTGGTGGCTGCACTCTAAAAAAAAATAATTCAAAAAAAGCAATCCCTGTATTTTTGATAACCAACCAGGCAAAACTCACTGCAACCCTCAGCTGTCAGCTTAACAAGGTTGGTTATCAAGAATAGAGGTGTCCCCACAGTTTTTTATTATTATTTAAATCATTTAAAAAAACAACATGGGGTCCCCCACATTTTTGACAACCAGCCCTTCTAGACCTCAAAGCTCAGGGCTGGTATTCTCAGGCTGATAAGGGACCATTGATATAGCCCCCCCAGCCTAAAAAAAATAGCATTAGCAGCCGCCCAGAAAGGCAGCATCTGTAAAATGTGCCAATTCTGGTGCTTTGCCTGGCTCTTCCCGCTTGCCCTGTAGCGGTGGGCAAGTGGGGTTCATATTTGTGGGGATGTCAAATTTGTATTGTCTGGTGACATCAAGCCCATGGGTTAGTAACGGAGAGGCGTCTATAAGACATGTATGCATTGCTAATCATACAGTATAGTTACATGGTAAATGAAGACACAGCCAGAATAAAGTCCAATAATTGAAAGAATGACACAAACTCTTTTATTGATTCTAAATTAAACTATATTCACCTAAATCCACCGATGCTCTCGTTCTCCTGTAATAAAAATAAAAAACAACAATATCCCTCACCTGTCCGTCGTTCTGTCCCATGCCGTAATCCATGTCTGGGGGATAAACAGTTTTCAACCGGGACGATGCCAAGATGCGACCGTCCAGGCTGAGAACCTCTGGGAGAATGAGCTGCTGCAAGTGCAGTGTCAGTGAGCAGCCGTGACATTGAGGTTACCAAAGGTCATTGAGCCTGTGTTCCCAATCAGGCTAATGAACTGTGGTGACCTCAGTGAGATCCCCGCTAGCATCATGAGAAAAGTCTCATGGAGCAGTGCTGAGCTCAGAGAGTTCACAGCAGTTCACTTTGCAAAATTTCTCCTGGTGAACTCTCTGAGCTCAGCGCTGCACTGTGAGACTTTTTCTCACTCCCTACCCTCTCCACACAGCCCCTTATCATCCCTTCTCCACACAGTGCCTCATCATCCCCCCATTCTCCACATACAGCCCTTCAACATCATACCCCTTCTCCACACAGCCCCTCATCATCATCCTTCTTCTCTACACAGCCCTCTTCATCAACCTCCATTTTCCCCCAGCCCCTCATCAACCCCCATTCTCCACACAGCCCCTTATCATCATCTCCCTTTTCTACACATCTCCTCATCATCAGCTTCCCAATGCATCCCACTGAAATTACATCAACCCTTTCCAAAATACTTCCTCAGAGCACTCACACAGAGTCCTGTGTCCTTATTCCTATCTGTACGCGGGTCCATGTTGCAGCCCCTCAGTCCTCTCCCCACACTGCTCCATGTTTCCCCCTCTCCCGCAGCCTCAGCACAATGCTGCTTCCTTCTGTCTTCACTAGACAGGAGGCCTTGCCCCTTCTGGTGACATCATTTCCTCAAAATATGAACTCCGTTCTACATCCTCACATGCTGTGTGTGCAGTCTGCCAATTTTTTTCGGCTTTACTCGGAGTGCAATATTCCATACTTGGTGCCGGTGGCCATCTGCACTGCTCAGCAACAAGTGATGTAAAGTCAGCGCTTTCTCATGACCTGCTGCTGCTGCCAGATTCTATTGATCTGATTGAGCTCACCGCTCGCTCAGCTACGTAGTGCTCGATGAGATCAATAGAAGCTGACAGCACCAGGTGATGAGAAAATCCTCACTTTACATCACTTGTTGCTGAGCAGACGGCCGCTGGCACCGGAAAAGGAATAATGCACTCACTGACTGCTCAGTGCGCATGATTGGAATACAGGGCAGAGCAGGCACTAGTGAAGTAGGCTGGAGTTGTGGTGCTGGTCAGGGGTGGGCCCACCAGAGGATTCTCCGATTTCCCGGTGGGCCAGTGAGACCCTGTAAGTAAGTGATGTTGCAATACAGTGATAATGCACTTTTTTATGTCACATTACAAAAAATTAGTATTGGGTAGTGTTACAGCTCAGGAATGACCAGTTGCTAGAGATGATGCAGACCTGCTTAATTTGGCTCTGGGCTTAAAGGGAACATGAGAGCTGATTCATGCTGGCCAAACCAGGGACAGCATGAAGCAGAGCTTTGCTGCATGTGGTGGCCTGGTATAGTTTTCTCTGACATGTTCCAGCATATAAGAGAAAATATAATTAGATCATTCAGCCAGAGATCATAGGCCGAGAGGAGAGTAGTCTGGCGCCGCCAGCGGCCAGCTTATCCCAGGGGATTGATAGGTCTCACCCATAGCAAAAAGATCTGTCAATCACCTCCAGAACCACTGGGAACTACTAGCAGAGGCAGCGCTGGATTTGACTCTTCTCCAGTTATGTCTCCAGCAGGATCTTCTAACTACATTTTCTTTATATTCACAATATTTATTGTGGCGTTTCATAGAAAAATATACCAGTCTACAACTGTGCAGGCAGGACCCGATTCATGCTGCCCCTGGTTTTAGCAGCATAAATAAGCTGAGGGGTTCCATTTAATCCGGAGACAGAGTGAGTCTAAAGGATAAAGGATTCCCTGGTAATAATCATTTCACCCTAACCATGGATATGGATTTTGCTGCAGGAGATCCCCATGTCAAGATCCATTGTCAAGCCACTCTTGATATTATCTGAACAAATAAGTCAAAGAGGTGGGGATTGTGACAGGCAGTGTATGGTCAACGTCAGAATATGGGTAGAGGTCATGGCAGGTTGTAGTCAGGAATACAAAGTCAAATACAGTCTGCATCTGCAACAGCAATCGCAGGAGCAAAAACCTTAGTGGATAGTAGAAACCAAATGGACCTTATTGCCCAGGCATTTTGGAATAATGCTTGTTAATGATGAGCAAGTGTACTCGTTGTTCGGGTTTTCCCGAGCACGCTCGGGTGACCTCCGAGTATTTATGACTGCTCGGAGATTTAGTTTTCATAGTGGCAGCTGAATGATTTACAGCTATTACCCAGCCTAAGTATATGTGGGGTTTGCCTGGTTGTTAGGGAATCCCCACATGTAATCAAGCAGGCTAGTAGCTGTAAATTATTCAGCTGCCGCGATGAAAACTAAATCTTCGAGCAGTTACAAATACTCACCCAAGCGTGCTCTGGAAAACCCAAGCAACGAGTACACTTGCTCATCACTAATGCTTATGTATGTAAGGAAGGTCTTCACAACTAGCACACCTTAATCTATAATTGTCCTTTACTCCTGTAAAGGTGCCTCAGTGGTTGATCCTGCAGTCTTGCAGCACAGTGGTCCTTGATTCAAATCTCACCAAGAGCAACATCTGCAAAGAGTTTGTATGTCCTGCCCATGTTTGTTTGGGTATCCTCAGGGTTCTCCAGTTTCATCCCATACTCCATAAACATAATGATTGGGAATTAAGATTCTGAGCCCCAATGGGGACAGTGCTGATAATTCCTGTAAAGCACTGTGAAATTAATGACGCTATATAAGTGAGTGAAATAAATAAGGAAGAAAATATGTCTGCCAGACGACTTCACTGCTTTCAAGCAAGCTACACTTGCCTTCAAATTAGCCCTCACCTCTGCTAAACAGACATATTTCACAAACCTTGTATGTTCATTATCCTACAACCCAAAACAACTGTTCAGCACATTTAACACTCTCCTCTGCCCACCACTGCCACCTCCAACTCCCCTTATCTCTTCCGAGGACTTTGCCACCTACTTCAAAAGCAAGATCGACCAAACAAGTAAAACCTTTACTGTTCCACCACCCCAACCACTCCATATACCAGACCTCTGCCCTTCCCTAATAACTTCCCTCTCCAACATCACTGAAGGAGAGCTTATTTACCTCCTTTCCAAATCCCACCTCACCATCTGTGCACTTGACTCCATTCCTTCCCACCTGCTCCCCAACCTCACTAACATGCTCATTCCAGCCCTAACCCACCTCGTCAACCTATCGCTGTCTTCTGGTACCTTCCTCTTTGCCTTCAAACATGCCACCATCATCCTCAAAAAAACTAACCTTGACCCAACTGCTATGTCCACCTATCACCCCATATCACTGCTCCCGTTTGCTTCAAAACTTTTTCAGCAGCATGTCCATGCTCAACTTTCCTCCCACCTCTCATCTAACTCTCTCCTTGACAACCTCCAATCTGGCTTCCGCCCCCACCACTCCACCAAAACTGCCCTGACAAAAATTACTAATGACTTACTCACAGCCAAAGCTAACAGACAGTTATCCATCCTCCTCCTTCTCGACCTGTCCTCTGCTTTTGACACAGTCGACCACTTCCTTCTGCTACAGATTCTTTCTTCCCTTGGCATCAAAGGCCTTGCCCTGTCCTGGATTGCCTCATACCTTTCTGACCGCACATTTAGCGTTTCCCACTCCCACACTACCTCCTCATCCCACCCCCTCTCTGTTGGAGTCCCTCAAGGCTCTGTTCTAGGGCCCCTACTTTTTTCCATCTATATCCTTGTCCTAGGACAACTCATAAAGTCCCATGGCTTTCAGTACCACCTGTATGCAGGCGACACTCAGATCTACCTCTCTGGCCCAGATGTCACCTCTCAGCTGTCCAGAATCCCGGAGTGTCTATCAGCCATATCCTCCTTCTTCACCTCTCGCTTCCTAAAACTCAATGTAGACAAAACTGAACTCATCGTCTTTCCCCCATCTTGTGTATCCTCCCTACCTGATCTATCTATTATGGTAAATGGCATCATGCTCTCTCCCGCACCTAAAATCCACTGCCTCGGGGTAACTCTCGACTCTGCCCTGTCCTTCAAACTGCACATCCAAACTCTTGCGATCTCCTGTCGCCTATAACTCAAAAATATTGCCAGAATGTATCCCTTTCTCAGCCCACAATCTATTAAAACTCTTGTAATCATCTCCCTCCTCGATTACTGCAACACCCTCCTCTGTGGCCACCCCGCTAACTCTCTTGCACCACTCCAGTCTGTCCTCAACTCTGCTGCCTGGCTAATCCACCTCTCTCTTCTCGCTACTTCCCTGTTTCTCCCCTCTGCAAATCTTTCCACTGGCTCCCAATTCCCCAACAAATCCAGTTCAAACTACTAACACTGATCTACAAAGCCATCCACAACCTGTCCCCTCCTTATATCTCTGAAATAATCTCCCAATATCTTCCCTCACATAATCTTCGATCCTCCCAAGACCTCCTAGTCTCCTCCACATTTATTCGTTCCTCACACAACCACCTCCAAGATTTTTCCCGAATGTCCCCCATCCTCTGGAATTCCACGCCTCAACACATCTGATTATCCACAACCCTTGGATCCTTCAGACGGAACCTGAAAATCCATCTCTTCAGGAAAGCCTACAGCCTGCAGTAACCATTCTGCCACCTCACCACCACCCGAGCTGCCGCCTCACCACCACCAGAGCTGCCACCTCACCACCACTAGAGCTGCCGACTCACCACCACCAGAACCGCCACCTCACCACCACCAGAGCTGCCGCCTCACCACCACCAGAGCTGCTGCACCCCCGACCTTCTGTCTTTTCCCCATTATCCCGTAGAATGTAAATCCGCAAGGACAGGGTCCTCTCCCCTCTGTACCAGTCTGTCATTGTAACTTTGTTTACTGTAAACGATATCTATAACTCTGTACGTAACCCCTTTCTCATGTACAGCACCATGGAATTAATGGTGCTATATAAATTAATAATATTAATAATAAATAAAATATCTGAAATTAAAATTCTTCTTATCAAATGAAATTTTAGTTAATATTTCAAGAAAAATATTAGCACTTTTATAAATACTAAACTCTGGTCATGGGAACTTGTGAAACTGTCCATTATTCTTCAGAAATGTGTCATCTACATTCATTCTTGTCTTTTAAATTATAATAATCAGATCCTAGAAATATTTTTAACCAGGAAAATGTGGAAAAAAAGACCTCATTTTGTCAGCTTGACAGGAACCTTCTGTAAGCTCCGATTCGCTTGTATCCTCTGCAGCTGAGACAGATAGGAACAAAAAGTACATTTGTAGCAGGTTCATCATACATCAATAATACATAGTGGGATTTTAAATTCCTTGTTACACTTTAGACATAAATGTTTATGACTTGAGGAAACGGAAGTAAATCACATTTGGATGACTGTTTTCTTTTTTATCAGATAACTAATTTGACAGGCAACCAGGGGAAAGGAAAGTTTTGCTTATTCCACAACATTGCTTGGACTGTGATTTGATTTTGGTTGCTGGGAGGCAAAACACAAATGTTTATATTTTATTTCTTTCAGTTTATATGAAGAATTTGATATTTTCACTGGGACGCTTGATAACATCACGGCTGAGATGCCTGCAGCTGTTCACAAAGACAAACCACCCATTTAACCAACAAGTCGTACGTCACTGATGATAGCTTGACTGGGGTTAATGCAATGATGCTCCCATGTCAACACAATAATGGACGATAGAGCTGCTTTTTCTCTGTATTTGAAGGCTATCTATTTAGAAATTTACATCATATTTTTAACATTTTGTAATTACAGGTGCTTCTCACAAAATTAGAATATCATCATAAAGTTAATTTCTTTCAGTTCTTTAATACAAAGAGTGAAACTCATATAGAATCATTACAGGCTCCACAATCATGGGGAAGACTGCTGACTTGACAGATGTCCAGAAAGCAGTCATTGACACACTCCAGAAGGAGAGGAACCCACAAAAGGTCATTACTAAAGAAGCTGGCTGTTCACAGAGCACTGTATCCAAGCATATTAATGGAAAGTAGAAAGTGTGGTAGAATAAGGTACACAAGCAACCGGGATAACTGCAGAATTGAAAGGAATGTTAAGAACATGCCATTCAAATATTTGGAGGAGATTCACAAGGAGTGGACTGCTGCTGGAGTCATTGCTTCAAGTGCCACCACACACAGACGTATCCAGGACATGGCCTACAAGTGTCACATTCCTTGTGTTAAGCCACTCATGACCAATAGACAACGCCAGAAGTGTCTTACCTGGGCCAAGGAGAAAAAGAGCTGGTTTGTTGATCAGTGGTCCAAGGTGTTGTTTTCAGATAGAAGTAAATTTTGCATTTCATTTGGAAATCAAGGTACCAGAGTCTGGAGGCAGAGTGGACAGGCACACAATCCAAGCAGCTTAAGGTCTAGTATGAAGTTTCCACAATCAGTGATGGTTTGGAGAGCCATGTCATCTGCTGGGGTAGGTCCACTGTGTTCTATCAAGACCAAAGTCAGCGCAGCCATCTACCAGGAGATTTTAGAGCACTTCATGCTTCCCTCTGTCAACAAGCTTTTTGGAAATGGAAATGTCATTCTTCAGCAGAACTTGGCCCTGTCCACACTGCCAAAAGTGCCAATACCTGATTTAAAAACAACAGTATCACTGTGCTTGATTGGCCAGCAAACTCGCCTGACCTTAACCTCATAGAGAATCTATGGGGTACTGTCAAGAGGAAGATGAGACACACCAGACCCAACAATGCAGATGAGCTAAAGGCTGCTATCAAAGCAACCTGGGCTTCCATCACACCTCAGCAGTGCCACAGGCTGATCGTGTCCATGCCACTGTAAGGGCATGTGAAGTTTACCCCTTTAAGCCTTTTCTACACTATATTTATATGTTTATATATTGTGTAATGTTTGAATAAGGAGAGCATAGTGCCCATTTTTGCCCACTAGATGGGGGGCATCTCAGCTCACATTTTTAGATAGTTGACATAGGAGGGGTTAGCTGGGGAGTAAGAGGGAAGCATTTCCTGGGTAGAGCCAGAAGGGGCTAGGGAGCCCAAAGTGCTCAGGTGGGCTAAATGCCTGAGCTACTCAGCACTCCGCAACGTTTAAGGGGGTATCCAGCAATCCAGAGTCAGTGGGACAGCATAACTACAAACAAAGCAGCCACAGTATCTACAAGAACTTGGGCTACAGGTGAAGTCACCATGGCACAACAGGGCAGATTGCTCATCATGTGGCAGGTGATTGCTTGGGCTGATGCCCTCAGATCCGGCTGAGGGAACACCCGTATGCGGTGAGGCTGGCCAGGGAGGATGCTGAGGGGCCATTGGAAATGGTCCGACCCTGGCACGTGCAGAGTGACAAAGAGGTAAGCTCAGGGAAAGACAAAGTAGCGTGTAATGTACATGCTGTTGATGATGTTGGAACGAGACTGGATGTGCTTCGAAGACATGAGAGTAAAGTTATATGTTTTGAGTTGCACCTGGACTGTGTCTCTGTTTATTCAGAAGTGGTAGGAGGTGACCTTAAGGAATGGAGAGAAGACCCTGATGGTTCAGGGGACAGAGAAACAAGTAAGCTTACAGTGAAGCATGCTTTATATGTATTGGGAGGCCATGGCACGCAAGACCCAAGGAGCTCAACCACGACTACGGATCTGGCTGACCTTACACACCTGACATAGTAGGCAGGATGCCAAAGCCCTGTCATGTGAGAAACCCATGAACGATGTGAATGATGTGACCAGAAAGGAAAGAGATAAAGTTATTGTGGATGCTACTGAAATGCTGGATGTAACTGATACACTGGACTTGTCAAAAATCTTTAATGAGACTGACATTGTGATGGGCAAGATGGTGGCTCTAAAGATGGCAGATGTTGGCACACAATTGAGAGACAACAGCTCTGTTCCCTCCCCTGGTGGGCATCCTGATATATAATTGGCATGAGAAGGCTGGCAGAGTCTGTGGCCTAACCATGGTGCCCACCCCTGGAGAGTGCGTTGGAGGAGAAGAAGAACTTGCCCCTTACAACAGATTGCAAGAAAATGGGAGGAACGTCTGGAAGCGACCCAACCCTGGGATGGGTGGGGCCCAGAAGAAAATCCGGTGTGCAGCTGCTTGGCGTCATTATGAGATGCGGCGCCGGCAGTGATGCACCACTCCAGCACCCGTCACTGTGGAGACATAGGCCGGGTAGAATGGAAGTGGCAGCAGGAGGAGGATAAAACTTGGCCCAGACATAAGGAGCACGACACTGATATGTGGTAACTGTCACCTGCGGTGGAGAATCACCAGCGGCTGCCGGAGCCCAAGTCATTATGTCACTGTGAGTAGGAATGTCAGGAGCCAGAGACAGTGACCACCCAGATGGAGCCTGAAGGAAAAAGTGCTGACCTGGGGTCCAGGGATGCTGAGTCGAAGATTACATGACGGCTGGAACAGGAGCACCATCGGAAGGCGGAACCTTTTTGCCCGTGGTCCACGTTACAGCAGCAGCGGGGACTGAGATCAGTGATAACCCCAGAGGAGCTTGAACAGGAAGGGAAGGCTGAGCTGGCACTTCGCCATCAGAAGTCGGTGTGCGCATCACTGTCCGAAGAAGGATTCGACAGTCGTGGGACGGGCGTGGCCGGATCTCCAAGATCATCAGCGGTGAGTGAACCGGAGGGCCTTCTACCTTTCCAGGCCAAGCTGTTCCACGGCCCTCTGTCCCGGGGACGAGCCCCATGATTTGTTCCACAGCCATCAGGGACATGAGCCCAGGCCCATATCGGGTGTAAGTATGGAGGTGGACACTCCTTGGGTCTGCACAGTGGTATAGGGCCCATCCTCCACCCCTAGCCAGTCCACCTGGATAGCAGACATTATCCCTAGGAAGAAGCAGCGGGAGAAAGAAATTTGGACCCAGCTTCACCAATACGGAGAGGATGCTATGGCCGGGTGCCGCTCTCATGGACAGCTGGTTTACGCAAATGTGGAGCAAGGATACGGCTTTATACAGGAGGAAGGAACTGATGACAAAATTTATGTCAATGCTGCCTCCATGAAACATGGAAGACCCCTGTTGGAAGGGGACTGGGTCTCCTTCTTCAAGGAGGAGTGCCCTAGGGGCTATTATGCAGCAGCGGTGACATTGTGTCCAGAGAATAGAGGCCTAGAGTTCTATGCGGGCCCAAAATGGGAGCAGTTGGCTCCCTGTGCTTCAACTTCTCTTAACACTGCCCCTGCTGTATCCTGGGAGCCCACGGGCTCTGTGGCTGCAGAGTTCACCTCTGCTCATATGCAGGAATGGAACACTGATGATAAAACAGCACGGGACGCATGCTGCTGAATTGTATATTGTCTGCTCAGGATTGGAAAGTTGTGCTTGTTGCACTCATGAAAATGTGGGACTGTTCTGCGTCCCTACGGGCAAAGGAGCCCTGATACGCTCCTAGAGTCAGGAGCAATGCAGCCGGTACGGTCTGTAGAGAACGTTGAGTTATAATTATGTTTTTGTTGCTCCTGTTGTGCTCTTTCTGCTGAGAACAGGACTTGGCCTTTATGGAGCAACGAGACTTTGTGTGATCGTGGCAACAGACTGTTTCAGGGACAGGCGATACACATAAAATGTGGTACTCAGGTCAAAGGGAGGGTGACCTCTCTCTTAAAAGATGGTTGACATTGCATTTTTTTTATATATATGTATACTTGGGTGTCACCTTGGGGACTTGGTATCAGGCACTCTTATTGAAGGAGTGGACATTTACTCCAAGAAGGACTTTGCTTAAGGTACCGTCACATTAAGCGACGCTGCAGCGATATAGGCAACGATGCTGTCACACAGACAGCTCTCCAGCGACCAACGATGCCGAAGTCCCCGGGTAACCAGGGTAAACATCGGGTTACTAAGCACAGGGCCGCGCTTAGTAACCCGATGTTTTACCCTGGTTACCATTGTAAATGAAAAAAAAAAAAACAGTACATACTTACATTCCGGTGTCTGTCCCCTGGCCTCAGCTTCCCTGCACTGTGTCAGCGCCGGCCGGCCGTAAAGCAGAGCGGTGACGTCACCGCTGTGCTTTACGGCCGGCCGACGCTCAGTCTGTGCGGGAAGCTGACGGCGAGGGGACAGACACCGGAATGTAAGTATGTACCGTTTGTTTTTTTTTTACATTTACAATGGTAACCAGGGTAAACATCGGTTACTAAGCGTGGCCCTGCGCTTAGTAACCCGATGTTTACCCTGGTTACCAGTGAAGACATCGCTGAATCGGCGTCACACACGCCGATTCAGCGATGTCTGCTGGAGATCCAGCGACGAAATAAAGTTCTGGCCTTTCTGCTCCGACCAACGATGTCACAGCAGGATCCAGATCGCTGCTGCGTGTCAAACACAACGATATCGCTATCCAGGACGCTGCAACGTCACGGATCGCTAGCGATATCGTTGCTAAGTTGTTCAGTGTGAAGGTACCTTTACATAGAGCAATTTATGATATTTCTTTGCCCTTCCTGAGTATACTCTGTAAATAATAAAGTTTATGGGTAAATGGTCAGGGATAACCATTGTTAAAGGGATGAGGATTGTAAGGGGATGTGAAGTTTACCCCTTTAAGCCTTTTCTACGCTATATTTATAAATTTATATATTGTTTAATGTTGAATAGGTAGAGCATAGTGCGCATTTTTGGCCACTAGATGCATTTCTGTAATTGACAAGCAAGCCAGCATGTTCATTGGCTGTAAATAAAGAGCCAAACATGCTGGGCGGGTCACTCGAATATACCGAGGTGAATAGCAAAGTACTCGCCGTGTAACGAATAGCCCGAATAGCATACTATTCAAGCGAGTAACAAATAGTGCCCATTGTATTCGCTCATCCCTAATTATTTCACATATATATTCACAGACATTGCACACATCAGAGCATTTAAAATAATTAACATTGTCTACAATGTGATTACCGTGCATACATATATAGGTTGACAAAAATATTCTACGTTAAAAGTTTGAATTAAAAAAAAGGTCTAGTAAAATTAGAAATGGTGTGTTCTTTCTCCTAAAACTAGAAAATAGGGTGTTCTTTTTTGTCCCAAAATAAGTGCCACTTCTGTTGTCAGTCTATGTCAGTATTGCAATGCAGCACCATTTACTTGGCGCCACGTCCAATCCTGGACAACCCCTTTTTTCTTTACAACTAAATAATGGATTTTTTTTAATCATTGGTGCTTTACAGCAGTTTTGGAAGCTTTTTATCATCAGACATCAAACCAATGTATTACCTCCCCATTAGGGTTGAGCGAAACGGGTCGGCCAGATTCAGAAGTCGCCGACTTTTGGCAAAGTCGGGTTTCATGAAACCCGACCCCTGTGTGGGGTCGGCCATGAGGTCGGCGATCTTCTGATCTGAAATCGGAATTCCGATACCGAGTTTTGATATGTTTAAGATATCGGGAATCGGTATTGGAATTCATATTTAAGTGTAAAATAAAGAATAAAAATAAAAAAAATTGATATACTCACCCTCGGACGCGCCCTGGTTCTCACCGGCAGCCTTCCTTCCTAAGAATGAGCGCCTGAAGGGCCTTCGATGACGTCGTGGCTTGTGATTGGTCATGTGAGCGGTCACATGGGCGGTCACGCGACCAATCACAAGCAGCGACGTCATCTAAGGTCCTTCAGGCGCTAATTCTTAGGAAGGAAGCATCCGAGGGCGCGTCCTAGGGTGAGTATATTCCTAATAGGTATATACTCACCCTCGGACGCGCCCTGGTTCTAAATAAATAACAAAATACTTGGCACTCAGGAGATTGTGTTGCAAGATAAGAGATTAGTTTATTCAGTGCATCCAGTTCCAACTGTCCAACTTAAACGTTTTCGGTCTTTAACAACAGACCTTCATCAGAAGTAGTATTTTTTGGAACACTGTAATACATGTATACAAAACACAGGAGAATACTTTTAGAGGATACATATGATGCACAAAGTAACTACAGATGTAATACATTTTGCTTGAAGAAAAACAACTAAATACATCACTGGTTGTATAGATAATCACAGCAGTGGCGGTCTAAAAGATCCGGACTGGTGTTCCGTGAGTCACTTTCAGGAGATGCAATAGACTGTGAATGTGTATAGGAAACAAGTGAAAGTAACAAGTCCATCTCGGGTGACTGAGCGAGTAGGTAGCATGATGACCACCCCCAAAGGATACAGAGAGTGCGGTGACCCCCCAAGGCACGGGGTCACTAGGCTGAGGTGCAAGGTAAGGTGCCTAGAAATATAAAAAACACGTACATATGAGTACACACACTAATGCCAATGTATAAGTCTCGTCTAGCGATACTGAGCAGCAAGGTACATAAGGTTAATAAACCAATCCTCATGTGTGACCACCTAGAGCCCAGGTCCGGTAGTACCGGGGATATCTATCTTAATATACGTAGTGCCAAAAAGTGTGTGCCCCAAGTAGTATGAGTCCACATGCCCCAATGTAATACCTGGAAGACGAAAAACAATATACGGAGGCAATCAGCGGGGCCAGCGTCAAATAGGTACCGGGACCAGAAAGCGCCTAGAACAAAATAGTAGGAAGGAGGACTATGACATGTAGTCTAATATGAGCGTACTAGTGTGAAGCAGGGACGCACTCCTATTACCGCCATTACCTAAGAGCCTGGAGAAGAAGAGACAGCGCTGTACGGGGCGAAATACTCGCAAGGGCAGTAGCGCTGTGGACGAAAAGGAACAAGGCATAAATGACAGGGCCCAGGAGGGGGCGGGAGAGCTGAGCGCTGCTACAGGTGGATAAGACTAATACCTGGGAGCTCAGAGGACATCGGCGCTGATCCGCCTTGGTTCTAACCCGCAGCCTTCCTTCCTAAGAATCAGCGCCTAAAGGACCTTAGATGACGTCACGGCTTGTGATTGGTCGCGGGATGCCCATGTGACCGCTCACGCGACCAATCACAAACCGCGACGTCATCGAAGGACCTTCAGGCGCTCATTCTTAGGAAGGAAGGCTGCCGGTGAGAACCAGGGTGTGTTCGAGGGTAAGTATATCAATATTTTTTATTTTGATTCTTTATTTTACACTTAAATATGGATCCCAGGGCCTGAAGGAGAGTTTCCTCTCCTTCAGACCCTGGGAACCATTAGAAACCCAATGCACTGCATTGGGTTTCGTGTTTCGGCCGACCCCGACCCCGACTTTTCTATAGGATCGGCCGATTTCACTCGACCCGACTTTTGAAAAAGTCGGGTTTCGTGAAACCCGACCCGATCCTATAAAAAGAAAAGTCGCTCAACCCTACTCCCCATTGAATAAGATCAGAGATGTGTCATATCTAAAATATCACAATGTTGGCCCTAACTGTCAAAGTTTACCTTTATTTCATCGTGCCACTAAAAGTATATAATATAACAAGGTTTGATCATTGGATGCAATGTTTTTGCTCTGACTACGCTTTACCTAATATTCACTTTATTATAAAAGACTCTTTCCTTGCTGGCTATGCAACATTAATATATTTTGAAACAAATCATTTGTCCATTTCTTTTGGAATTTTATCAGAAGTGAGTCCTTCCAAACTCCTTGCGAAGACAAAAATAAACTTAATAATTACATAATTTTACAGTGGAGTTTATTCTGATACATCTATACACATTCATGCCTTCGGGACAGAGTTTGCATTATAGGTATTTAGTCACATTGTCTCATTTATTTTAAAGTTAATGTCTGCCTTTTACACCTCTTACAATCATGAAGGTGTTTTAGGTTGAAAATTTTGTGCAGATTAATGTCTTATACACCTTTATTGTGGTTGGGGTTCTGTTTTTCTGATACAAAGCTCCATATCATCTACTGTACATAGACACAGAATTTAAAAGAGTATTCTCGCGGCTTGCATCCACTGTAAGGGCAGAGTCACATGACCATAGAGTCTCTCATCTGAGAAAATTGGGTCAACTATGCTATTGACACTCTGATCAAACTGTGATCAGAGTTTGATCCAAGTGAAAGCATAATGTGATCCAATTCCCAGAATGAGAGTATCGTAGCAGACGGTGACGATGATGGAGAACAAAGTCCGCAGAAATTTGACTGCATTCAGATGTCATACAAGTGCATTCCGATATTTTCCATGCACACGCAGACTTGAATTGGTGAGTGGCATCATGAAATTGCAGCATGCTGTTTCTTTTACTGACAGATTCTGTTACACTGTAACGTCATTTATACTTCTGAGACTAAGAACACTTGTGTGTTGGAAACGCGTACAGTTTAAACAGGCACTCTCCTTCCGCTATACCCGGGTTTTGTATGTCTTACAGCCTATTTCTATTTCAAATGAATACTATTAAAGTTAAGTGATTTTGTATCTTGGAGCTGGATTCCCATTTTTCCACATGTGCATCTCTAGGCATCTGGCAGAGACACGAATCCGTGCTCAAGATTTCCTGGGCTCTCAAGGAAATTTATCTAAAGGGTGAGCTGCATATACCTTTTTTTCGTCATTTATACTACACAGTGGATGTTATGAAAACACCCAAGAAAAGTGTTATTTTTTTCTATTCCACCCCACAAAGAATTTTACAATGAATAAAATGTCTCTACTAAAAACTTTAACTAATCTCACATAAAACAGGCCCTCATAGCTTTGTCGCCTAAAAGCTAAAGATGTTTAGTTTGAAAAACAAAAGCGATAAAATCTAAACATGACTGTGTACCACAAAAGGTAATGCAGGGTGCTGACTTCATAAATTTTAATATGTGCCATGGAGCTACTCAAAAAACTTCTCAAGAAAATATTGACCTATCTAGTAAATAGGGATAGGCTTCAACATCCAACCCACCCAGTAACTGATGATAGTGTCGATGTGTAATCCTCATAATTATGTACAATCCCTTACGTGCCAAGAATAATTAATTCATAATGGGTGATAAAATAAAGACTATGGTGTGTTGCTCAAATTATTTACATGTAGGAGGTCTGAACAAATTGTGGAGGATGGGTGGAAAAGTCAACATAGCTCAATTTGTTCTGCTTGCCTAAATTTTATAAACCATTATTACTATTTCCACCATTCCTGTTGACGGCACAGCTTGCTATGTCACTGTGACATTAATAAGGCATTTTAAAATGAATGAAGTAATCTACCTGCCAGTACAATGTTGTCTATACACAGGTCATTTGTAATGGGACTATAAACCTCTCACGAGTGTTTAAAGTGGCATGCCCTAGGAGAAATCAATACCACAGCTTTGACTGCATATATATATTAAGATTCTGGAACAAGTTGGGATATGGAAATCAATATCTTGTTAACTGCATTTCACTTTATTCTAAATTGGCATGATTCCATTTAAGGAGAACATGAATTATATAAAACATTTGTATTAGCTGTGGCCTTTATTGGAAAAGGAATATCTTGCAACCCTATTTTTCCAGGCATAAGACCTGGAAGCAATCATTTAAAAGCACCGCTCAGACAAATTATGGTATATTATAAGTCGACGATTCTCAGAAGAAGCCAATTTTTGGTAATGATTTTATTCTATTATATTGTCATCTTGAGGCATCTTTCTGAAGATCTCTTCAACAATTTCTTGTCCAGCCAAGAGTTTTTTCAAACTGCTTAGAATGGGTTAAAACAAGAAAAGTAGTCACTCACTTCACTGACTCCGGCTTCTCTTGTGCTAACCTGTAGAAGCAGGGACTTGTTAGAATCATGGGGCCGATGACGACTTTTTTTTACAGTTTAAACTCATTTTGAAGGAACAATGTAGTCACCAAGGTATGTGCACACGTTCAGTATTACACAGCGCTTTGGATGCAGCACATGTCCACTGTGTCCAAAGCGCTGCTGGCTTTTAAATGCATGTGATTCTGCATGTGTTCATTGAACCATGCAGAATCACCACGTCCAATACATTGGACGGGTGATATTTATCTTGTGGAGACTGAGCGTCTCCACAAGATAAATTGACATGCCGCGGTTTGGAAAGACGCGCCGCATGTCCGTCTCCTCAGGGAAACCGCTGGCGCCGATGCACGCATAGTGGGCATGGGATTGCTTGAAATCCCATCCAGTATGCTGCAACATCTGGCCGCTGCGGATGTACACAGTGTCCAACCCGGAGCGTTTACTGACTGTGAGAACATATTCCAACTCACTTTTTTTCACCTGCTAATAGCGCATCTGAATCAAAAGATAAGGGTGTTAAACATTAATTATTAATTATTAATTATTATTACACTCAATTCTGTACTGAGCCTCGTGGAAGGTTTTGCTGACATTAGAAAAAGCTATATCTGTATATTTAGCTCAGAGTAAAAGTTAACACCATATAGAGAGAACACATGTTCTATGGGACATATATGATCACGGCTCTTAGGAGGGTGGGGGCTGTCACTTTGGGGCTGTTATTTGGGCCTTCTTCTTCACTCTCTATAGACTACAGACTTCACACAGAAGGAATGAACAGCTGGTAACCATATGCTTCTGGATGACTTCTACTCCATGACAAAGACAGACGCCATTTACCATTCAGAATCTCAAGAAAGATGGGGAACAAATGGACAATCTCTTCGTAACTATTTCATCTATTTTATGTTTTGCTACAATGATGCTTTTTGGTGGACAATCCAATAAACCACTAAATTTTTTATGAGACATCTGGTAAAGAGTCCTGATTAAATTAATATGCAAAATAAGCATTTAACAAGGGGCACAAACTTACCAAGAGGCAAAGTCTACCTGCAGACAGTATTTTTTAAATGTAAGAGATAAGTGAGTTATGGTGCAGTGGGTTGATGGCGTCCTTCTTTTTTTCTTGGATACAATAGCATAGTTCACTATGCTATTGTCTATTGCAAAATAGACAAATTCCAATATAAAAGAGGTCAAACCGAATCCCGAAATTTGTCTTTTGAACTCTGTTTGCCTTATTGTAGTGTACAGTATAGACACCTATATAAACCTCTGTCAGCTATAATTACATAACCCACCGATAATGTGCTCAGCACAGTGCACTTTGGCAATGTGAATCCAACCTAAGACCACCTAACAATTAAGGATGTTATTATTGTGAAATGGAGGAAAATACTACAGTTAGCAGATGTACAGTAAATAATAAGGTAACAAAATGAACATCTTCTACACACATTTCATTAATTTTCACTGTTACCCGTACAGCTTTAGAAATTTGAAATGCACAAATATTCAAATTACATGTAAATCCACAAACTGAGAATATAATGGGGAATATAATGGGGTTTATGTAATAATTAACAATAGAAAGTTATAATACTGCACTACATCTAACCTGTGGAGCAGTGATGGATGCTTCGCAATCTGCCACTCCTGATCATCAAATATTTGCTTTCCGTCTACACCATTACACTAGTCTATTACATGGATTACTGGGGAAATTTATAGATTTTTCTTGTTAATGGTTAATACATTCGCATTAGCATTAAATGTGAACTGAAGCTAACTGCAGATCATAAATGTCTGTAAGAACAATTATTGTGGGTGATATGTCGATATATAATTTAGACTAGTGACAGATTCCTAACAATGTAATTAGAACTTTACGTATTATTATTATTATTATTATTATTTATTTATATAGCACCATTAATTCCATGGTGCTGTACATGAGAAAAGGGGTTACATACAGGGTTATAGATATTGTTCACAGTAAACAAAGTTACAATGAAACAAAAACACAAAAATTGAGCTTAACTTGAGTTGATACACATGCAGAGGTTAAACGCATGTTCACATTGGCCACAAAACATCAAAACCTACAAGAGAAAAAAAGGTAAGGTTTTAATATTAGACATTGTAGAACTGTCCCGATCAGAGTTACCTTGACATGGTAGGATGGCTTTTGTGCTATTTTCTGATAAAAAAAAGTATTACTAAAAACTCTGTGCTATTTAAATGCACTTTTGCTTTTCTTACTTTGTTACATCAGGGTTTTTGCTTACTTTTTTATCTTGTAAATTTACAATGAAAGATTTGGAGCAGAGAGGAGAGGACCCTGTCCTTGCGGACTTACATTCTTCGAGAGTTAGACATAAATTAAAATCAACTACAAGAACTGGTCTTAGGGGCTTGCAACATGTGAACATACACAATAGAATCAGACTTCCTTGGTGAAAGGGCACAAATTACACTCCCTGACAGAAGTTATGTCGCTTATCCATGTTATGTAAATAAAAGCTTATACGTTACATTACGTTACGTTAAATTCATCCATTGGTTGTATAAATTATTCTCTAATGACTCTAATAGCACCACAACTTCATTCACCAATGTTATGCAACATATATTTGTATTTTAAGTTAATTATTTGTTTGAATATCACATTACTTTCTGTGGGTAACAAAACTTTTGTCTTGCCAAAATCTGACCATTCTGTGTCCATTAACTGATCAATATTTCTGCATTGATGCCAATTTATTTTCTTAACCTAAACCACATTTCGGAGGGTTTCAGCTTTCAAAAGAATAATTTATACAACCAATGGATGAATTTAACTTCAGGTTATAAGATTTTACTTACATAACATGGATAAGCGACATAACTTCTGTCAGGGAGTGTATGGCTACGTTTAAAACAATGCTACACCACATATTGTCGAGTTGCAATTCCTTAAAGGTACTCTGTCAGCACAGAATGACTGTTCAAAACCAAGTACAGGTGTCATGGTGCAGCCAATCATTTATATACACCTTCCCACCTGCTTCCTTTCCATCTGTCTCCATCCTTCCCTGTCTTTTTGAACCCAGAGCTGTCAATCAATGAAGAAGGAGGGTGGATATAAAAAACAAGTGTAACATCCCAGGAAGCCGGTTGTTACAGTGTGTAAGATTGCTCTCACTATGTGTATTGGGGGACACTCACTTGGCACGGTATTAACGTAGTCAGGCACGATTTTTGAACACAAAAATAGTCCATACGGTTTATTAAAGGGTCATAAACCGGGTTATGCACAGTTCACATTTCATAACACAACAGGCACCAACTGGTGATAATAACTTGCAGCTCTATCTTGTACACTTCAAACACGGCTTTGTCTCACGGACACTAAACATGCTGGGCCTCTCACTTTGCCCAGTTACCATGGGTGTCCATATGCCGTACACTTCACCAATGTCCATGGAGCACAACAGGCACCAACATACGACATTATGGTTTGCAGCAACTAAACACGCTGGTCCTCTCCTGACCAGTTGCCGTGGGTTACCACACAGTTCATATCACAAGTACCAACAGTCTGTACAAGTACCTGATGGGAGCTCCTGCTCCACCTGCTGACTTCTTGTCAGTCCTCTGGGAAAGCTGCCTCACAGGAATCACCAACTTGCCTATGCGGCATATCCTAGTCAGTCCAGACCCACCGAAGGACGGTAGCTTCCCCAACAGTTCCACTGTGCGCTTTTCAGGGATCCATCCCTACTCCCAGGACCTCCCAACACACCAGCATGTGACCGTTCAGGTGCTTTTCAGGACTCCGTCCAACACCCCAGGCCACCAGGTCTGAAGCCCCACCATGTGCTCTTCAGGAAGCTTCCTCCCAGGTCTTCCATCACAGGCTTCAAACAGGAACTTCACAGCCACCATACACAGGGGCCTGTGACCCACACCCTGGTCACATTATATATCCTTAACCACTCCCCTGGGTGGGAGTGTGGGTGTGTGCGGCTAGTTTGTCCCACCCATCTCACATAACTAGCCTTGCCAAACCTTGCATGACTATTACACAACATGCAAATACTTGTGGGACTATGGGTCCCAGAACACCACAGCAAGGAAGGACCTACCGACAATCTGCAAGGACTTTGAAGAGTTGGGGAAGAAAGTAAAGGAACTGGATGCACAGGTAGTTTTTTCTTCTATCCTTGCAGTAGACGGGCATGGCACCAGGAGATGGAACAGGATCCTTGATGCAAACAACTGGCTAAGACGATGGTGCAGACAACAAGGATTTGGATTCCTGGACCACGGTGTGAATTACTGGTATGATGGACTCCTCGCCAGAGACGGACTACACCTCAACAAACCTGGGAAACACACATTCGCCAGAAGACTCGCTACACTCATCAGGAGGGCGTTAAACTAGAAGAAGAGGGGACGGGAAGAAAAACATTAGACTCGAACAAAGACGACCCAGGAAAACATACTCTGAAGGGAGGTAAGAACATTTCTAAAACAATCCACAGTGAGGAGATTGGAACAAAACAAAATCCTCTAAACTGCATGCTCGCAAACGCCAGAAGCCTGACAAACAAGATGGAAGAACTAGAAGCAGAAATATCTACAGGTAACTTTGACATAGTGGGAATAACCGAGACATGGTTAGATGAAAGCTATGACTGGGCAGTTAACTTACAGGGTTACAGTCTGTTTAGAAAGGATCGTAAAAATCGGAGAGGAGGAGGGGTTTGTCTCTATGTAAAGTCTTGTCTAAAGTCCACTTTAAGGGAGGATATTAGCGAAGGGAATGAGGATGTCGAGTCCATATGGGTTGAAATTCATGGAGGGAAAAATGGTAACAAAATTCTCATTGGGGTCTGTTACAAACCCCCAAATATAACAGAAAGCATGGAAAGTCTACTTCTAAAGCAGATAGATGAAGCTGCAACCCATAATGAGGTCCTGGTTATGGGGGACTTTAACTACCCGGATATTAACTGGGAAACAGAAACCTGTGAAACCCATAAAGGCAACAGGTTTCTGCTAATAACCAAGAAAAATTATCTTTCACAATTGGTGCAGAATCCAACCAGAGGAGCAGCACTTTTAGACCTAATACTATCTAATAGACCTGACAGAATAACAAATCTGCAGGTGGTTGGGCATTTAGGAAATAGCGACCACAATATTGTGCAGTTTCACCTGTCTTTCACTAGGGGGACTTGTCAGGGAGTCACAAAAACATTGAACTTTAGGAAGGCAAAGTTTGAACAGCTTAGAGATGCCCTTAATCTGGTAGACTGGGACAATATCCTCAGAAATGAGAATACAGATAATAAATGGGAAATGTTTAAGAACATCCTAAATAGG
This sequence comes from Ranitomeya imitator, assembly GCF_032444005.1. Taxonomy (NCBI): domain Eukaryota; kingdom Metazoa; phylum Chordata; class Amphibia; order Anura; family Dendrobatidae; genus Ranitomeya; species Ranitomeya imitator. The sequence continues at coordinate 527,473,022 of NC_091284.1, forward strand.
CAGTGTAAGCGCTTTATACCTTGTGGGAATAAAAGGACTAGAAATAGGAAAAACCCAATGTGGCTAAACAAAGAAGTAAGACAGGCAATTAACAGTAAAAAGAAAGCATTTGCACTACTAAAGCAGGATTGCACCATTGAAGCTCTAAAAAACTATAGGGAGAAAAATACTTTATCTAAAAAACTAATTAAAGCTGCCAAAAAGGAAACAGAGAAGCACATTGCTAAGGAGAGTAAAACTAATCCCAAACTGTTCTTCAACTATATCAATAGTAAAAGAATAAAAACTGAAAATGTAGGCCCCTTAAAAAATAGTGAGGAAAGAATGGTTGTAGATGACGAGGAAAAAGCTAACATATTAAACACCTTCTTCTCCACGGTATTCACGGTGGAAAATGAAATGCTAGGTGAAATCCCAAGAAACAATGAAAACCCTATATTAAGGGTCACCAATCTAACCCAAGAAGAGGTGCGAAACCGGCTAAATAAGATTAAAATAGATAAATCTCCGGGTCCGGATGGCATACACCCACGAGTACTAAGAGAACTAAGTAATGTAATAGATAAACCATTATTTCTTATTTTTAGTGACTCTATAGCGACAGGGTCTGTTCCGCAGGACTGGCGCATAGCAAATGTGGTGCCAATATTCAAAAAGGGCTCTAAAAGTGAACCTGGAAATTATAGGCCAGTAAGTCTAACCTCTATTGTTGGTAAAATATTTGAAGGGTTTCTGAGGGATGTTATTCTGGATTATCTCAATGAGAATAACTGTTTAACTCCATATCAGCATGGGTTTATGAGAAATCGCTCCTGTCAAACCAATCTAATCAGTTTTTATGAAGAGGTAAGCTATAGGCTGGACCACGGTGAGTCATTGGACGTGGTATATCTCGATTTTTCCAAAGCGTTTGATACCGTGCCGCACAAGAGGTTGGTACACAAAATGAGAATGCTTGGTCTGGGGGAAAATGTGTGTAAATGGGTTAGTAACTGGCTTAGTGATAGAAAGCAGAGGGTGGTTATAAATGGTATAGTCTCTAACTGGGTCGCTGTGACCAGTGGGGTACCGCAGGGGTCAGTATTGGGACCTGTTCTCTTCAACATATTCATTAATGATCTGGTAGAAGGTTTACACAGTAAAATATCGATATTTGCAGATGATACAAAACTATGTAAAGTAGTTAATACAAGAGAAGATAGTATTCTGCTACAGATGGATCTGGATAAGTTGGAAACTTGGGCTGAAAGGTGGCAGATGAGGTTTAACAATGATAAATGTAAGGTTATACACATGGGAAGAGGGAATCAATATCACCATTACACACTGAACGGGAAACCACTGGGTAAATCTGACAGGGAGAAGGACTTGGGGATCCTAGTTAATGATAAACTTACCTGGAGCAGCCAGTGCCAGGCAGCAGCTGCCAAGGCAAACAGGATCATGGGGTGCATTAAAAGAGGTCTGGATACACATGATGAGAGCATTATACTGCCTCTGTACAAATCCCTAGTTAGACCGCACATGGAGTACTGTGTCCAGTTTTGGGCACCGGTGCTCAGGAAGGATATAATGGAACTAGAGAGAGTACAAAGGAGGGCAACAAAATTAATAAAGGGGATGGGAGAACTACAATACCCAGATAGATTAGCGAAATTAGGATTATTTAGTCTAGAAAAAAGACGACTGAGGGGCGATCTAATAACCATGTATAAGTATATAAGGGGACAATACAAATATCTCGCTGAGGATCTGTTTATACCAAGGAAGGTGACGGGCACAAGGGGGCATTCTTTGCGTCTGGAGGAGAGAAGGTTTTTCCACCAACATAGAAGAGGATTCTTTACTGTTAGGGCAGTGAGAATCTGGAATTGCTTGCCTGAGGAGGTGGTGATGGCGAACTCAGTCGAGGGGTTCAAGAGAGGCCTGGATGTCTTCCTGGAGCAGAACAATATTGTATCATACAATTATTAGGTTCTGTAGAAGGACGTAGATCTGGGTATTTATTATGATTGAATATAGGCTGAACTGGATGGACAAATGTCTTTTTTCGGCCTTACTAACTATGTTACTATGTTACTTCAGGCTGGCAGCGCAGAGTCTTCTCCTCTGCAACACACATATCGTCCATTCATCACAATGCTGCCGGATTTTATCACATTACCACATCCATGCATGCAACTGTCATGCACTCTCACAGCCTCAATACGCCTCCGTGCGTATACTGGGGAGACTATTCAGCGTCCCCTACCTGTTACAGGGGTCACTGCATCACAAGTGGTATTGCCTTCCTCACGGGGAGGGTGATGCCATGCCGGGAAGAGACAAGGATCCCTTTAACAAGAAACACGTACACACAACACTGTTCTGACTCCAGGCCAGAAGGGGGAGCTCTGGACCCAGTTTCAGGGTAGCTTCCCGATATATATTCTGGCTGGAGGAGGAGTTAGATAGTGAGTCAAGAGGAGAGCTGGAGCTGAGCAGACAGCTGGTTCTGCAGCTCCTGACAGAGCAGTCTATAGGAGACTGTGCGGAGAGAAGTAGCAAAGGAGAAAAGAGAGAGAAACTGGAGTGGAGCTGTCAGTGCGTTCCCTCCAGGATCAAGCGCAAGAAACCGGAGGCCGGAATTCCGTGGTTGTGGGGGTAATTGTATACCCCACAGCAGAAACCATCGGGAAGGAGATTCCAAGTCTCCTGGCCACCATTACACTCGAAGGCACGGCAACAGATTAGAACCCGGAGTCACCACATGAAAGGACACCTGTAAAACGTCTTGAATTGCCTGCCATGCAGGTAGTGCCCCTAAAGGGACAGAGAGAAAGAGAGGACCTTGTGTGAAGTCTCAGACAGCAAGGAACTCAAAACACTGCGCAGTAAGGAAGGCTTCCAACCCCACCTGGCTAGGGGGATTCCGAATTGCTTCAAGGCTGCCTGGATTCCAAAGACCATCTGTAATCTGTGTACCTGAACTGTATCAGTAAAAGGTGTCCTCTAATTATTTCCTGCACTTCACCATCTATCATCTTTACCATCTGCACTGGGAGCCCTGGGGACCAAGTTCTACCTGAGGGGAACTATTCTACCTCTGCTGCAATTCCATTATCCCCAGAGGACCCCTTTAAGCAGCGTCGGCCATCCCTGGCCGAGTACCACAGGTGGCATCACGAACAATCCTACATTAGACTCTATTCCCATTTTAATTAACCCCCTTTTTACTGGATGCCCAGGGCCACGGACCGGGTCACTGCCACCGTGACCACCCCCTTTAAGAACAGAACCGACCTAGTACCGAGTACCCCACGTCCTAGCGGGCGCTCCACAAGCAGGTGTGAAGGTGTATGTAACCCCTTCACCCCGAAGCCTGTTTTCACCTTCCTGACCAGGCAAATTTTTTCAATTCTGATCAGTGTCAATTTATGAGGTAATATCTCTGGAACACTTCAACGTATCCCACTGATTCTGAAAATGTTTTCTTGTGACATATTGTACTTCATGATATAAACAAGATACCAGACAACCACATTGTAATTTAGATCATGCGTAAAGTTACGCCATGAGGAACAAAGTTTCCCCACTCCATGTGAGCATAGAAAATCGGAGGAAACAGGAGTACTTAGGGTTTAAAAGAATAAACTTTATTACAAACACATCAAGTGATATAAATATATTCCATTTTTTTTTTTTTACAGTTTAAAAGAATAAACTTTATTACAAACACATCAAGTGATATTAATATACTCCAAAAAGTATAATAAAACCGGATGATGTGCCAGATCAACAGCGCCACCTATGCCCCAATAGTAGACAATACATATAAAAAGGTAGAAGTATGCTCCAAATGCAGTAAATATATGTTAGGACCAAGTGGTCTAAATATGCAAAAACATAACAGGAGCAACACTTACCAAAAGTTAGTGGGGGAGATGGCACCAGACCACATCCAAGAGCGCCCCAACGCACGTTTCGCCTATTAGTATATCAGCTTTGTCAAGGGGATAGCTCTATATCCCTGCAAGGACCTTTTATATCCCATTGGTGGTAATTGTGGGGCCGGTCACATGTTGTGAACCGGCCAATAGCTCCAGCTTATTCGGCGTGTGCGCACTGTGAGTCGCAGGTCCTGCACCGGCCGTCGGCGTCAAGCGCAACTGCGCATGCGCAGGAATGTAAATTCACTGCGCAGCTGCAGAAAGTTTAAAGATGCCGAGGTAGAAGGAAGAGCCGCAGATTAAACCACACAGCTCCTTATGACATATCAACACCAATACAAAATATATAGTCATAAACAAATAAAAGAAAACGTCCCAAATCGTTCTTGTTTTTTTTATGGTCCTCCAAGAGAAAATCCTCTTCCCATCGAATGATGTGTGCATCTTAAATATTGGAGCTGGGGATGCCGTTGTATCAGGCGCATATATAGGAGACTTTAGGGTCCAGCTGGAAACAAATGAGGGTATATATAGGATCCTCTGATCCATGCACAATTTCATAAAAACTAAAAAAGTAATAGAAAAAATAAAAGTTAAAAACATAAAGAGCAATACTAGGATTTGATTCTATGATCCAAGGGGTACGCAATGATGGCAGGAAAGGGGGCGACCTAATGAGCCCCAGAATATGGTCTCTATATTATAGAGTTCGCCTCTCGTTGGGCTAAGAGTTTTTTATAATTTCCACCCCTCACCCCCAGGTGAAGACTTTCGATCCCCCTGACCCGAAGAGACCCCGCGTCACAATTGTGGAAGGTCCTAAAATGACACGGGATGGTCTTCAGCTCAGAGGGATTGACCACTGTCCCAGCCGCGCGAATGTCCCGAACGTGCTCACGCACCCTAATTCTGAGCTCCCTGGATGTGAGGCCTATATAAATACGGGGACAGGCACATGTGGTGTAATAAACAACATTACTTGTACCACAAGTAATGTGCTGTCTGATTTGAAACCGTTTAAGGCCATCTGATGTGTCAAAAGTAGAGATGCGTTCGACATTCGCGCAGGCCAGGCAGTGGCCACAATGAAAACACCCCAGGAGGGGACCCCGAGTGCCAAAAATATTTTTAATAGGTGGAACGTAATGACTCCTAACCAGAAGATTGCCTAAGTTAGGCGCTCTCCTGGCGGTCATGGCAGGGAAATCTCCCAAACTGGTCCCCAGGGTGGGCTCTGTCTTCACAATAGACCAGTGCTTACTCAGAATGCCCCTGATGTTTTGCCATTCATGATTGTATGTACCAATGAATGTAATCATGTCATCATTGGTATTTGCCTTCTTTCTCTTGGTTGTGTACAGCAAGTCACTACGCTGAGTTTTTCTAGCCCTATCAAAGCCACGCTTAATGCTCCTATGGCTGTAGCCCCGTGCTAGAAAGCTGGACTGCAGATCCGCAGCTTGGGTATGGAATTTTTGGTCGGATGAGCAGATGCGTCTCATCCTCAGGAACTGTCCGACCAGGACAGCTCTGATAGTGGCAGGATTGTGTGCTGAATCTGCATGAATCAGGGCATTAACAGAAGTTAGTTTTCGAAAGACGTCAGTCTGGATGTACTGAGCTGCATCGATCTCCAGAGTGACGTCTAAGAAGTCAATCCTAGTAATATATCCTTTGTTGGCAATGACAGAGGTCAAACGTTTTCTGTAAGTCTTCACAAGGTTGCCACACACTGTTGTTGGTATGTTGGCCCATTCCTCCATGCAGATCTCCTCTAGAGCAGTGATGTTTTTGGCTTTTTGCTTGGCAACACGGACTTTCAACTCCCTCCAAAGGTTTTCTATAGGGTTGAGATCTGGAGACTGGCTAGGCCACTCCAGGACCTTGAAATGCTTCTTACAAAGCCACTCCTTCGTTGCCCTGGCGATGTGCTTTGGATCATTGTCATGTTGAAAGACCCAGCCACGTTTCATCTTCAATGCCCTTGCTGATGGAAGGAGGTTTGCACTCAAAATCTCACGATACATGGCCCCATTCATTTTTTCATGTACCCGGATCAGTCGTCCTGGCCCCTTTGCAGAGAAACAGCCCCAAAGCATGATGTTTCCACCACCATGCTTTACAGTAGGTATGGTGTTTGATGGATGCAACTCAGTATTCTTTTTCCTCCAAACACGACAAGTTGTGTTTCTACCAAACAGTTCCAGTTTGGTTTCATCAGACCATAGGACATTCTCCCAAAACTCCTCTGGATCATCCAAATGCTCTCTAGCAAATTTCAGACGGGCCCAGACACGTACTGGCTTAAGCAGTGGGACACGTCTGGCACTGCAGGATCTGAGTCCATGGTGGCGTAGTGTGTTACTTATGGTAGGCCTTGTTACATTGGTCCCGGCTCTCTGCAGTTCATTCACTAGGTCCCCCCGCGTGGTTCTGGGATTTTTGCTCACCGTTCTTGTGATCATTCTGACCCCACGGGGTGGGATTTTGCGTGGAGCCCCAGATCGAGGGAGATTATCAGTGGTCTTGTATGTCTTCCATTTTCTAATTATTGCTCCCATTGTTGATTTCTTCACTCCAAGCTGGTTGGCTATTGCAGATTCAGTCTTCCCAGCCTGGTGCAGGGCTACAATTTTGTTTCTGGTGTCCTTTGACAGCTCTTTGGTCTTCACCATAGTGGAGTTTGGAGTCAGACTGTTTGAGGGTGTGCACAGGTGTCTTTTTATACTGATAACAAGTTTAAACACGTGCCATTACTACAGGTAATGAGTGGAGGAAAGAGGAGACTGTTAAAGAAGAAGTTACATGTCTGTGAGAGCCAGAAATCTTGATTGTTTGTTTCTGACCAAATACTTATTTTCCAACATAATATGCAAATAAAATATTAAAAAAACAGACAATGTGATTTTCTGGATTTTTTTTTCTCAGTTTGTCTCCCATAGTTGAGGTCTACCTATGATGTAAATTACAGACGCCTCTCATCTTTTTAAGTGGTGGAACTTGCACTATTGCTGACTGACTAAATACTTTTTTGCCCCACTGTATATCCATATTTAAAAATAGCGAAAAATGCAAAAAGTGCAAAAAAATGCAAAAAAAGTCGCAGTTTTGGGGCCGTGTTAGGGGCTGGCGGCGCTACATCGACGACATCTTCCTGGTTTGGGATGGTGACTATGATGAGCTCGTACAATTCCACCTTTTTTTGAATAATATCTACCCTGGGTTGGGTTTCACGATGGAGTGCTCTCAGACCAGGATGCAATTTCTGGATAAATGCGTCTATAAGAGTGAAGGGTTTTTATATACTGACCTATTTGTCAAAAAGACAGACAGGAATAATGTTTTACATTTTTCCAGTGAACATCCACGGAGAATGGTGGAGTCCCTCCCATGGAGCCAACTCCTAAGAGTCAGGAGGATTGTCTCGAGTGACTCTCTTATAGATTTGAGGCTTAATGAGATGTGCCAAAAATTTCTGGCGAGAGGATATCCTAAGGAGGACCTGGATACATTCAAAATTAAAGCATTGTCTAAAGGAAGAGATGAGCTCCTTACTCCCAAGGTTGCTATAGAATCTAATAAGAGGATACCATTTGTGACAGCATTTAATGGTTTGAGTGGCCAGATCTCGGATGTGATTCGAAGGCACTGGTCACTTCTGGGTAGGGGACATGACAATGTGAGTGAGTTTCAGTCGCCCCCACTATTTTCATATAGGAGAAATAGAAATCTGAAGGACGAGCTGGTGGTGTCTGATGTGGGCAGCTCAAGGAGGGATCCGCAGACTACTTTAAGCCGTCCGAGCCTGGGTAATTTTCCCTGTCTCGGATGTGCAAGCTGCAATAATTTAATTAAAGGTGCATGTTTTTATCATCCCCACACTGGAAAAAAGTATATGATATGGAAACGGTATACATGCAGAAGTAGTTTTGTGGTCTACATCCTTAGCTGCCCGTGTGGTCTCTACTATGTAGGGGAGACCACAATGGAGGTCAAAGCGAGAATTTCAAAGCATAAAAGTACTATTAGAACAAATTTGATTGACCTTCCAGTACCTAGGCACTTCCATGAGTTAGGGCACTCGGTTAATCAGCTAAGATACCGAGTCATAGATGATGTACCTATGCCAAGACGGGGTGGTGATCGGGTTTCCCTTCTGAAGAGAAAAGAATTGAAATGGATCTATGAGCTTGATACTCTTTCTCCAAAAGGCTTAAATATTGATTATCAACAAAGTTGTCTCCTGTAAGGTCCTTTTGGGCCTTTGGGGAACTTTATCGGTGTGTTATTGTTTTTAATTCTATTATATACCGTTTATTTTTGTTAGGGGTGGTCTCATTAACAGTTGCCTTTTAGATCTGTCCTGTATATACAAATGTAGCCTCTTGATCAATTTGATCTGAATAGAATGTGGCTGTTCGCCTGATATCTACCTTAATCCGTTTTTTATAAATTGTGATTTTTTTTCCCCTTTTTTTCCCCCTTTTTCTGCTTGGATGTATTTTTTCCAGGATAAAAAATATATATATATATACTTGCCCAGCCTTAAGCTGCTTAGCATTTGCGATCTGACGAGAGCAGGCACATTAACTCTATATATATAGAGTTAATGTGCCTGCTCTCGTCAGATCGCAAATGCTAAGCAGCTTAAGGCTGGGCAAGTACCAGCATGGGAGACTGGCTGGGAATCCCTGGTACCAAAGGTGTTTGTGATCTATGTATGTCCTTGCAAGGAGTTTGATACGGACTGAGTTTAGGTTATCATGATGGTTGTTTTTTTCTGTATATGTCGTCTCTCATTACAGGCCCATATGAAAAGATGTAAATATTTAAAATGACGGATCACATAATATAGGTATAGTCGATATTGGGGATAAATATATAAGGTGTCCAGTGGAGAAATGTTATATTGTATACCGTTGTATACTATGGACCTGGAGTGAAAAAATACTATACCTAGCTATGAGCCTGGATGTACTTTTGCGTGCTGATTGTAGCGCTATGTGACCACTCACTGGAGCCATTTATTATGAAGAAGTCTATGGAGCATTACTGTGCCAGGTGCAGTTGGCGATTAAATAGATTCAGTGTGCTGACTATGCTGGATTCCGTCATTATAGCGCTATGGGACCACTCACTGGAGCCATCTGTCATGAAGAGATCTATGGAGAATTCCTCTGTCATGCGCAGTTGCTGACTATATGGACTCAGTGTGCTGATTGTGCTGGAGTCCGGGACTGCGACATGTGCATATGAGCTACGGACAGGGATAATGTCACGGACATGCGCAATATAATGTGCACCATTGGACAAGAGTGGGCGGTGTTTGTTTACTACTGACATGTGGACCATCAGCCTATGAACTAGCGTGGTGAGGAGCGCTGCATGCTGGGCATATGTCGATCACATGATCTAAGATTTAGGAGCTGATTGGACTTCTCCTGTTCTGAACACGCCCACAATGCCATGACGATCGTGGATGCAGTACCTGGATTGGTGCGAGTGATATTTGTTTACATTGTGGACTTTGGGGACTTATTGAGGATTTATGAGTGTGATACAATAGCGGCGAGCGATCAGAGGTAGTTTGACTTTGTTAGCGGCTAGTATATATAGGGGGCTGGCAATGTGGGACTGTTTTTATATGTGTATATGTATGTTGCACTATGATGTATTTTTTCCAGGTGTATGGAGCCACACCATTGGTTGCTTGTTAATTAATGGGTTTGGCCTAAGGGTATATAATGGTGGTTGTATTGTCTTTTCACTATGCTTGAAAAATGTCCACGGACCGAAACGTTGCAGATGGCAGAATAAATACAGGTTTATATACCACATCTTTATATGATTGTAATTCCTTAATGGCCTGCCGTTGCTGTTGTGTAAGAATGTCAAATCGGCGTCTAGTAGACAATTCTTTGAGATCTTCTGATACCAACTTTGTAAAGATTTCAACGGCCGGACATAGTGAGAAGGGGGGAAACCTCGTGGATCTGAGCATGACAGCTGATGGGAACCTACCTGGATGAAACGTAGTTTGTTCATCAAGGAGGTCCTGCAGATTCCGTAGTGCCTCTGTTTCCATCTCAGTTAATGTCTCAGTTGAAGATGTTTCTTTATGGTGTAATTTTTTTAAAATAAGTTTCCGGGAGAAAAGGTGCAAGTATTTCAATGCTGAAAAATAGTCAAAGGAGTTAGTGGGGGAGAAGGTGAGGCCCCTCCCAAGAACATCCAACTGGGCATCTGAAAAAACACGGGATGACAGATTATGTACCTGTATCCCACCCTGGGGTCCAGATATTGACCGCCCTCCTTGGGGGCCCTTATGTTTGGCAGCTTGTCAGGTGACCACCCCCCTGGTAGGTGGAACAGATGTGGTTGTCTCACCGGAGGCTTGCGGGTCGTTGGTGTGTTTATCATGTGCTGTCTAAGACCTTCTGGAAGTGGATCTTGATCGAGAATGAGAAAAAGGTCTGTCCCAAGGGCAGGACCTGTTATTCGGCCCCCGCCATCTATAAACATTGCAGGTCAGTCTATCATTTGTGTCTCTTTTAAACTTTTTGGCTTTAGTAGGCTGTATTTCGTTCACCCATTTCTGCAATTCTGCGTCTATTTCATCATTAAACTTTTTGAGGGCATCTACAGTCATGTCTCTCTTAAGGATAAGTTGTAATGTTTCCATTTAAATATCATTCAAATTCTTCGAGTCAATTTAGTTTAACAGTTCCATATGGCCCTTAGAGCAGGTGTTAGAGTATTCCTCCCATCTAGTTTTAATCTCCTCATCCATAATTGGAAATGACGGGAACACCTGCACCCTAAGGCCACGAGGGATCAAGCCCTCTTCCAAATATTTTTCCAGGAAGGCCTTATTCCACCATAACCTCGTCCTTTTACGCAATAGTTCCTTAAATCGAACCATAATTTCCTGGAGATCATTGTTCGCCCAATTGGCACCCCCATTACCATCATCCTTAAATGTTTGGTCAATTTGGGCACGCCAGATAGAATCTTGTGCCCTATAGTCCATGGAAGACCAGAAAAATACTGTGGAAAACACAGCTACAATTAGTTATAAACAAGATACCAGACAACCACATTGTAATTTAGATCATGCGTAAAGTTAAGCCACGAGGAACAAAGTTACCCCACTCCATGTGAGCATAGAAAATCAGAGAAAACAGGAGTACTTAGGGTTTAACCCCTTAACGACCACCGATACGCCTTTTAACGGCGGCAGTTAAGGGTACTTAGACCACAGCGCCGTTAATTAACGGTGCTGTGGAAAAAGTAAATAGCGCCCGATTTTCTCCGGGGTCTCGGCTGCCGGGGGTAGCCGAGACCCCAGAGAACATGATTCGGGGTTTTTTTCACCGACCCCGCTTTTGCGATCGCCGGTAATTAACCGTTTACCGGTGATCGCAAAACACCGGGAGGATCTTTGGGGTCTCGGCTGCCGGGGGTAGCCGAGACCCCAAAGAACATGATCCCTGTTCCCTGTTTTGCGATCGCCGGTAATTAACTGTTTACCGGCGACCGCAAAAAAAAAAAAACAATGTGTAATTCTCTGTCCTCTGATGTGATAGTACATCAGAGGACAGAGAAATAGGGGGATTCGGGGACCCTATTATACTCACTGGTGTCCCTGGGTCCTCCTGTGTCCTCTCCTGCCCGCCGGCGTCTTCATGGGGAAAGAAAATGGCGGGCGCATGCGCAGTGTGCCCGCCATCTGGCGCCATCTGCTGGCCGGCAGGAGAAGAGCAGTTGGGGCTAAAATTAGGGTTAGGGCTAGGGTTAGGGTTAGGGTTAGGGTTGGGGCTAAATTTAGGGTTGGGGCTAAATTTAGGGTTAGGGTTGGGGCTAAATTTAGGGTTAGGGTTGGGGCTAAATTTAGGGTTAGGGTTCTTTCACACTTACATCGGTACGGGGCCATCGCAATGCGTCAGCCCGACATACCGACGCATGTTGTGAAAACTGTGCACAACGTGGGCAGCGGATGTAGTTTTTCAACGCATCCGCTGCCCAATCTATGCCCTGGGGAGGAGGGGGCGGAGTTATGGCCACGCATGCGTGGTAAAAAATGGCGGACGCGACGTACAAAACAAATTACATTTAACTTTTTTTGTGCCGACGGTCCGCCAAAACACAACTGATCCAGTGCACGACGGACGCGACGTGTGGCCATCCGTCGCGATCCGTCGGCAATGCAAGTCTATGGGCAAAAAACGCATACTGCGGGCACATTTGCAGGATCCGTTTTTTGTCCAAAACGACGGATTGCGACGGATGCCAAACAACGCAAGTGTGAAAGTAGCCTTAGAGCTAGGCTTAGGGTTGGGGCTAAAGTTAGGGCTAGGGTTAGGGTTGGAGCTAAAGTTAGGGCTAGGGTTAGGGTTGGGGCTAAATTTAGGGTTAGAGTTAGGGCTAGGGTTGGGGCTAAAGTTAGGGCTAGGGTTGCGGATAAAGTTAGGGTTAGATTTGGGATTAGGGTTAGGGTTTGGATTAGGGTTGGTATTAGGGTTAGGGTTGGCATTAGGGTTACGCTTGGGATTAGGGATAGGTTTGCGATTAGGGTTAAGGTTAGGGTTGTGATTAGGGGTGTATTGGGATTAGGGTTAGGTTTGAGGTTAGGGTTGAGATTAGGATTAGGGGTGTGCTGGATTTAGGGTTTCGATTAGGGTTATGGTTAGGGTTGACATTAGGGTTGTTTTGGGGTAAGGGTTGTGATTATCGTTAGGGTTAGTGATTAGGATTATGGATCGGGTTGGGATTAGGGTTAGCGGTGTGTTGGCGTTAGAGTTGGAGCTAGAATTGGGGGTTTCCACTGTTTAGGTACATCAGGGGGTCTCCAAACACAACAGCCAATTTTGCGCTCAAAAAGTCAAATGGTGCTCCCTCCCTTCTGAGCTCTGCCGTGCGCTCAAACAGTGGGTTACTCCCACATATGGGGCATCAGCGTACTCGAGATAAATTGGACAACTTTTGGGGTCCAATTTCTCCTGTTACCCTTGTGAAAATAAAAACTTGGGGGCTACAAGCATTATAAACTTCTGTGAAGCACTTGGGCATTCAAAGTTCTCACCACACATCTATATAAGTTCCTTAGGGGGGGTCTAGTTTCCAAAACGGGGTCACTTGTGGGGGGTTACTACTGTTTAGCTACATCAGGTGCTCTGCAATCGCAACATAATGCCCACAGACCATTCTAAGTCTGCATTCCAAAACGGCGCTCCTTTCCTTCCGAGCTCTGCTGTGCGCCCAAACAGTGGTTTACCCCCACATATGGGGCATCAGCGTACTCGGGATAAATTGGAAAACAACTTTAGTGGTCCAATTTCTCCTGTTACCCTTGTGAAAATAAAAACTTGGGGGCTACAATATCTTTTTTGTGGAAAAAAAATATTTTTTATTTTCACGACTCTGCATTTTAAACTTCTGTGAAGCACTTGGGCATTCAAAGTTCTCACCACACATCTATTTAAGTTCCTTGGGGGGTCTAGTTTCCAAAACGGGGTCACTTGTGGGGGGTTACTACTGTTTAGGTACATCAGGTGCTCTGCAATCGCAACATAATGCCCACAGACCATTCTATCTAAGTCTGCATTCCAAAACGGCGCTCCTTTCCTTCCGAGCTCTGCCGTGCACCCAAACAGTGGTTTACCCCCACATATGGCATACCAGCATACTCAGGACAAATTGGACAACAACTTTTGGGGTCCAATTTCTCTTGTTACCCTTGTGAAAATAAAAACTTGGGGGCTACAATAGCTTTTTTGTGGAAAAAAATATTTTTTATTTTCACGACTCTGCATTATAAACTTCTGTGAAGCACTTGGGCATTCAAAGTTCTCACCACACATCTAGATAAGTTCCATGGGGGGTCTAGTTTGCAAAATGGGGTCACCTGTGGGGGGTTTCTACTGTTTAGGCACATCAGGGGCTCTCCAAACGCGACATAGCATCCGATCTCAATTCCAGCCAATTCTACATTGAAAAAGTAAAACGGCACTCCTTCTCTTCCAAGCTCTGCGGTGCGCCCAAACAGTGGTTTACCCCCACATATGGGGTATTGACGTACTCAGGAGAAATCGCACAACAACTTTTGTAGTCTAATTTCTCCTGTTACACTTGTGAAAATAAAAATTTGGGGGCGAAAAATCATTTTTGTAGAAAAAATGCGATTTTTTATTTTCACGGCTCTACGTTATAAACTTCTGTGAAGCACATGGGGGTTCAAAGTGCTCACCACACATCTAGATAAGTTCCTTAATGGGTCTAGTTTCCAAAATGGTGTCATATTGGGGAGTTTCCACTGTTTAGGCACATCAGGGGCTCTCTAAACGTGACATGGCGTCCGATCTCAATTCCAGCCAATTCTGCATTGAAAAAGTCAAACGGCACTCCTACACTTCCAAGTTCTACGGTGCGCCCAAAAAGTGGTTTACCCCCACATATGGGGTATTGGCGTATTCAGGAGAAATTGCATAACAAAATTTATAGTTATATTTCTGTTTTTACGCATGTGAAAATAAAAAAATGGTTCTGAATTAAAATGTTTGCAAAAAAAAGTTAAATGTTCATTTTTTCCTTCCACATTTTTTCAGTTCCTGTGAAGCACGTAAAGGGTTAATAAACTTCTTGAATGTGGTTTTGAGAACCTTGAGGGGTGCAGTTTTTAGAATGGTGTCACACTTCGTTATTTTCTATCATATAGACCCCTCAAAATGACTTCAAATGTGATGTGGTCCCTAAAAAAAATGGTGTTGTAAAAATGAGAAATTGCTGGTCAACTTTTAACCCTTATAACTCCCTAACAAAAAAAATGTTTGTTTCCAAAATTGTGCTGATGTAAAGTAGACATGTGGGAAATGTTATTTATTAACTATTTTTGTGACATATCTCTCTGATTTAAGGGCATAAAAATACAAAGTTTGAAAATTGCAAAATTTTACAACTTTTCGCCATATTTCCGTTTTTTTCATAAATAATCGCAAATAATATCAAAGAAATGTTACCACTAACATGAAGTACAATATGTCACGAAAAAACAATCTGAGAATCAGCGGGATTCGTTGAAGCGTTCCAGAGTTATAACTTCATAAAGTGACAGTGGTCAGAATTGTAAAACTTGGCTCGGTCATTAAGTACCAAATTGGCTCTGTCACTAAGGGGTTAAAAGAATAAACTTTATTACAAACACATCAAGTGATATAAATATATTCCATCACTTATATATTTATATCACTTGATGTGTTTGTAATAAAGTTATTCTTTTAAACCCTAAGTACTCCTGTTTCCTCTGATTTTCTTTGTACTTCATGATAGTAGTAAAATTTGTTCAATATGATTTGTGTTTATTTATGAAAAATATGGGAAATTTGGCGCAAAATTTAGCAATTTTCAAACTGTTAATTTTTATGCAATTAATTCAAAATAAAGATACAGTTATGTCACACAAAATAGATATTAAATAACATTTGTCACATATCTACTTTACATCAGCACAATTTCTGAAATATAATTTTGTGTTAGGAAGTTTTAAGGGTTAAAAGTTGACGAGTGAATTCTAATTTTTCCCAAAAAATTTACAAAACCATTTTTTTTATGGACCACCTCACATTTGAAGTGACTTTGAGTTGCCTATATGACAGAAAATAACTAAGGCTATGTGACCACGTTGCAGATTCGTGTGCGGATTTTTCCAAACCGTTTTTGAAATATCCACAGTTAAAACGCACTGCGTTTTTTGTGTGGATTTCACCTGTATTTTTACACCTGCGGATTCCTATTGAGGAGCAGGTGTAAAACGCTGCTGAATCCACACAAAGAATTGACATGCTGTGGAAAATACGCAGCGTTTCCAAGCGGTATCTTCCGAAGCATATGCACTGCGGATTTGGTTTTCCATAGGTTAACATGGTACTGTACACCACATGGAAAACCGCTGTGGATCCGCAGCCAAATCCGCAACATGCGCACATACCTTAAAAGTGACACCATTCTAAAAACTGCACCCCTCCCGGTGCTCAAAACCACATTCAAGAAGTTTAATAACCCTTCAGGTGCTTCACAGGAACTGAAGCAATATGGATGGAAAAAATTTAACTTTTTTTCACAAAAGTGTTACTTTGATGGAATAGTCTGCACGCGCTATGTCACATTTGGAGAGCCCTTAATGTATCTAAACAGTGGAAATCCCACACAAGTGATCCTATTTTGGAACCTAGACCCACGAAGGAATTTATTTAGATGTGTGGTGAGCACCTTGAACCTCCTGGTGCTTAACAGAAATTTACAAAGTTGAGCCGTTAAAATAAAAAAAAAAAACAATTTTTTTTTTACAAAAATAGCCTCATTTTTTATTTTCTAAAGGGTAGCAAGAAAAAATGGACCCCAAAATGTGTTGTGCAATTTCTGTCACGACTCTGTTGTCGGGTGACCCGGGACCAGTGGCTCCTTCCCTGTCCTTAACGCTAGGGGGCGCCCTTGATCACCCTGTTCCCCGGGTTACTTCTGAATGTGAAGATGCCAGGCTATGTACATTGCCTTATCTCCTGAATCCGCCCTCCATCTGTACCCTTCCACCACCCAGGGAAGAGGAGAGTAGCAGTGCACCGTAGTACACCAACCAGACGAACAAGGTAACATGAACAGGGAAAACGGAAAATACCTGGCATACAAATATACACTCACATAACCCACATATAACAGAGGTATGCACCAGGGAGTAGAGAATAGGGTAAAACTAAAGTAGGAGAAGAAAGGGGATTATCACACTCACAAAACCAAGCAATAGACACAAGTAAATCGATCAAACGCCTCCTCCAATAATGACTAACGACTATCCTCCCAGCCATGCAACATAAGCTAGGTCTGACAATGTGTGTCAGTCAGGGTCTAGATTATATAGGGGATAAGAGTGGCTAACAGTGCTCAGCTGAGAGCCTAGCTCCCAGAGCTCTTAGCAGAGCAAATTAACCCTTGCACTGCCAGAAGAAATTAACACATTTTAATAAGAAAGTGAAGTGCTTCTATTTAGCGCAGGAGGAGGAGAAATCAGATGCTGCGATCTTCTGGCTTCTCTCTGTCATGGTAACCCTGTGACAACTACTGGTGCATGGCAGGTCTCTGAAGGAAAGGAG
This sequence comes from Ranitomeya imitator, assembly GCF_032444005.1. Taxonomy (NCBI): domain Eukaryota; kingdom Metazoa; phylum Chordata; class Amphibia; order Anura; family Dendrobatidae; genus Ranitomeya; species Ranitomeya imitator. The sequence goes on from NC_091284.1 coordinate 527,490,093, forward strand.
TGATGGTTTGGATTGCAGACTTTGATGGAATATTCTGCACATCCCATGTCGCGTTTGGAGAGCCCCTGATGTGCCAAAACATGAAATCCCCCAACAACACCCCTCAAGCAATTTATCTAGTGGCATAGTTATAGCAATGATAATGATGCTTTTGGTTTTACTGGTGTATAAATTTATAATCTGATGGTATGTGTAAGTTTTGCGGAGTACATCAGATGCGTTGTGTCAATGGGGTAACAACAAATTTTATGAATTTATGGACGTATGATACTCTTTGAAGTAATCCTTAATGCAAAGGCCAGGTTTCTCAGGGCAAGTGTCACATTGGTAAATTGTGTATTTTCAGATGCAGTACTTAAAACATACTCAGCACCTTTTTTCTTTTCTTCCCATTTTTGCTGTTTGTGGAATGATTGCTGTAAAATATTGACCTGGGACGATATGGGCACTATCACTTTCAGAAGAACTGGGACTCTCACCTTTCTGAGTGCCAAACATTAGGACAATGATGACTACCTCCTGAAACTGAAGGAAGGATATTGCCTGCAGATCGAAACAGCACAAAAGCATTGTACAGTTCCCACACAATTTTCCCACACACCCATAGGACAGGGGGGCATTAAGGGTGCCCTTCTCCTCGTAGACCCTAAATCTGTGGGTGCACCCTGAGGTACTCTCGCACAGCTTGCACAGTTTAATGTTGTGCCTGGCCGTCTTACTGTACAGTAGAGTTGAGCGACTTTCCTTTTTTAGGATCGAGTCGGGTTCCGCGAAACCCGACTTTGTCAAAAGTCGGGTCGTGTGAAATTGGACGATTATTGCGAAAAGTCGGGGGCCGACCGAAACACGAAACCTAATGCAAGTCAATGGGGAATCAAAGTCGGCAGTGAGTGGAGGACAGGAAGACACCTACAGTGTCCATTTTAATGCCAAAAACATCAATTCTTATTTCTTAAGCTTGTCAATCTTAATTTACTTTACAATAATAGTTAGGCATTGAAAACAGGGGGTCATTTGGCTAAAGTTGTGGGGGGGTAGGGCTGGCTCAAGATTTTCGTGGGCCCAGGAAACCCGGAAAACGTCACGGCGGTGGAGCAGGGAGAGGTAAGTATTTCAACTTTGCAAGTGATGTGATCCTGAGCAAGCAGGGGGGGGGCACTCGTTGGCACTTGGCACTGGCACAGGGCCCTTCATAGTACAGCGGTGTGTTTGACAGCGGAGGTATAAAAATGGCCTATGGTGGACATTCAGTGGCTGCAAATGGCGGAATTGGAGAAGTCAGTAAGAGGAGGCCAAAAGCAAGACATTTTTCAGGCAAGCTATGTGTCAGCAGGAGAAGGTGGGGCAAAATAATTTGAAATCCATGATTGGTTCATTTTAATGAATGTTAGATCATCAACATTCTGGGTAGCCAGACGTGTCCTTTTTTCGGTCAGTATTGAACCAGCAGCACTGAAGACTCTTTCTGATAGCACACTAGAAGCAGGGCAAGCGAGCTCCTGTAATGCATATTCTGCCAATTCAGGCCAGATGTCTATTTTAGATGCCCAGTAATCAAAGGGGAATGACTTATGAGGGAGAACATCGATAAGGGAGGAAAAGTAGTTCGTAACCATACTGGACAAATGCTGTCTCCTGTCACTTTGAATCGATGCAGCACTACCTGTCGTGTCAGCGGTCATTGCGAAATCACTCCACAACCTGGTCATAACACCCCTCTGTCCAACGCCACTTCGGATTTATGCACCTCTAACACCTCTGCCATGTTGCCCCCTACGGCTCGTGTGAGAACCATCACCGCCGCTGTGTGCTGGGAATGCCTGAACTAAACGGTCTACAAGAGTTGCTTGTTTGGTAGCCAATATTTGGTCAAGGTTCTTATGAGGCATGATATTTTGTAATTTTCCTTTATATCGTGGATCCAGGAAGCATGCCAACCTTCAATCGTCATCGGTCATCATTTTGATAATGCGCGGGTCCCTTTTTAGGATACGTAAGGCACACTCAGCCATGTGGGCCAATGTTCCAGGTGTCAATTCACTGCTTGTGCTGGGTTGAGGAGCACTTTCTTGCAAATCAAGATCACTTGTGTCCAACAAAAACCCTGTACCTGACCTTGCAACGCCACCAGTTTCTATTGCCCCCTGTGAAGCATCCTCCTCCCATAAATATTCATCCCCATCATCCTCCTCCTCTTTGTCTGCCACCTCGTCCAGGAGAGTTCCCTGAGCAGACAATGGCTGACTGTCATCAAGGCTTCCCTCCTCCTCGGCTGCAGACGCCAGCTCCTTAACGTGCGTCAAACTTTGCATCAGCAGACGCATTAGTGGGATGCTCATGCTTATGATGGCGTCGTCTGCACTTACCAGCCATGTGCATTCCTCAAAACACTGAAGGACTTGACAGAGGTCTTGTAGCTTCGACCACTGCACACCAGACAACTCCATGTCTGCCATCCAACTGCCTGCCCGTGTATGTGTATCCTCCCACAAATTAATTACAGCACGCCTCTGTTCGCACAGCCTCTGAAGCATGTGCAATGTGGAGTTCCACATTGTTGCAACATCGATTATTAGGTGGTGCTGGGGAAGATTCAGCGATCGCTGATGGTTCAGCATATGGCTGGAATGTACGGGTGACCGGCGGATGTGCGAGCAAAGTGTTTGCATCTTCAGGAGCAGGGCTGGTAACTCCGGATAATTTTTGAGGAAGCACTGCACCACCAGGTTCAAGGTGTGAGCCAGGCAAGGTATGTGTTTCAGTTCTGAAAGGGCTATGGCAGTCATAAAATTCCTTCCGTTATCACTGACTACCTTGCCTGCCTCAAGATGTACACTGCCCAGCCATGACTGAGTTTGTTGCTGCAATTACTCAGCCAGTACTTCCACGGTGTGTCTGTTGTTGCCCAAACACTTCATTTCCAACACAGCCTGCTGACGCTTACCACTAGCTGTTCGATAATGGGACACCTCGTGTGCAACACTGGCAGCTGCAGATGGAGTGGTCGTGCGACTGCGCTCTGTGGACGAGCTTTTGCTTCTGGAGGAGGAGGAAGGGTGGCAAACGCCTACAGCCAACTGTTTCCTAGACCGTGGGCTAGGCAGAACTGTCCCACTATGGCTGTCCCCTGTGGACCCTGCATCCACCACATTAACCCAGTGTGCCGTGATGGACACGTAACGTCCCTGGATATGCCTTACTGGTCCATGCATCTGTTGTGAGGTGCACTTTTCTACTGACTGATTGCCTCAGTGCATGGACAATGCAGTCTTTGACATGCTGGTGGAGGGCTGGGATGGCTTTTCGACTGGGTAGGTCATAGCGTGGTACTGCGTAGGCCATCAGGTCATCATCTCTATCAAGATTAGTCTAGCAACGTGGGCGTTCAAACCCTGTGTACACAGATGAGAGGATGAGTACTTTCTTTTCCTAACTAGAGACTCTTGTAGGGTGAGCTGGACTGGAGAGGTGCGTATGGTGGAACTTGCGGTGGTGGTGGTGGTAAACATGGCGGATTGAGAGAGGGTTGGTGGTGGTATTCTCGATGTTGGCCTACATACAGTGTTTCCTACCAATAACCTTGTGATTCCCTGACTGCTTTGGCCTTGCGACGATACCTCCACATTTGCTGCTGGTGGTGTCCTAACCGGTGGGCTTACATTGAGGGAAGCAATGTAGCGTTGCTGACTACCTTCATTCTGAGCAGATGCACCAACGGTACGGGACGTTTGGTAGTTAGTCCAGGCTTGCAAGTGCATGCTGGTTAAATGTCTAAGCATGCACGTTGTATTTAAATTTTGAAGATTCTTAACTCTGCTAAAGGTCTTTGAGCATTTCTTACAGATAACTTTTGACTGATCGTTCGGATCTTGGTTAAAAAATTGCCACACTGCACTCTTCCTACTATGGAATACCTTTTCAGGCATTGCACGTTGTGCTACTTTCACCAGATGGCCACACTGTCCTAAAACTGTTTTTGTTTTTGACAAACGTTTTTGGCCTGATACGGGCCTGCCAGATGACAGCTGTTGCGATGTAGATGGCTGCTGCAGATCATCCTCCTCTGCTTCTGAGCTACTGGCAGCGGCACCCTCTTCCCCCAATGGCTGCCAATCTGGGTCAACAACTGGGTCATCTATCACCTCTTCTTCAATGTCATGTGCACCTTCCTCTGTGTCACCGTGTAAGGTGCTATAGCGTTCGGGATGGGGCACCATAGTCTCATCAGGGTCAGATTCTGGCTCAGTACACTGCGAGGGCAATGTAGTTATCTGAGTCAATGGAACAGCATTATAATTTAGCTGTGGCTGTGCATCAGTGCACTCCATGTCCGATTCATCTTGTAATGGGCAGTTAACAATTTCCCGTTCTAACCCAGGCACGGTATGTGTAAAGAGCTCCATGGAGTAACCTGTAGTGTCGGCTGACACATCCTTCACTTTTGGTTTGGATGAAGGACACAAGGAAGCGTCTTGTTGGTGACCGGGAGCATCCGCTGACGACTCACTGCTTTCATATTTGGAACTTTCTGAAGAGGAGGTGAAAGAGCTAGAGGCTGAGTCAGCAAGGAAAGCCAAAACATTTTCCTGCTGCTCTGGCTTTAAAAGCCGTTTTCCTACTCCCAGATAAGGGAGCCTTTGCGGTCTTGTGTAGCCAGACGATGACGCTGGCTCAACACCTCCAGCCTTAGGTGCTATTGTGCTTTTGCCACTACCACCAGATGCACCACCACCACCATCAGTACCAGCTCGCAACCACCACCCACGGCCTCTTCCACCTGACTTCCTCATTTTTTGGAAAATCTAACCAAAATAACAACCGTTATATGGTACTGTAAAACAAGGTAGAAGGTGTATATAAACGTGTTGAGATTTTAAATCTCCCTCTTTTTTCGGGAGACTGAACAAAAAAATCAGGCCCTGGGCAAAAAACAACACAATGTAAGTGGCTGAAAGTGGCTGGCTGATAAACCACAAACTAACAGGACTGAAATATTTCCACTTTGTGATAATTTGAATCTCACTTTTTTGGGGGGGAGACTAAACCAAACCTCAGGCCCTGTGCATAAAACAACACAATGTAAGTGGCAGAAAGTGGCTGGGTGATATACAACAAACTAACAGGACTGCAGTATATCCACTTTGTGATCATTTTAATCTCACTTTTTTTGGGGGGTGACTAAACCAAACCTCACGCCCTGTGCATAAAACAACACAATATGTGTGGCAGAAAGTTGCTGGAAGATATATGTAAAAATACAAGGACTGTAGTACAATTTCTATCTCCCAACAATGATCTCAGGAAAAGTATGGCAGCAATAAAAAAGGACTGCTGCACGCAAAAGTGTGGACAAATAAACAAGATAACTGTGCAGAAAGGAGCAACAGGATTTTTGCTTTTAAAAAAGCAGTTGGTTTGCGGCGTGCAAACAGCAATGCAGCTATCAGGAAACCTTATAAGGCAGCCTAGTAAGCTACAGAGCTGATGCACAAAAATATAGCCTCCACTGTCCCTGCAAACAAATGGTGGTGTTGGACAGTGGAAATCGCTACAGCACAAGCAGTTTCGGGGCTTAATCTTCCCTCCCTTACTATATCCCTTCTTCTGATGCAGCTGCCTCAACCTCTCCCTATGCTACGATCGGCAGAAGTAAGATGGCGGTCGGCGTGCACACCCCTGTATAGCCCCTGTGATGCCGCAGAAAGCAAGCCAATCACTGTCATGTCCTTCTCTAAGATGACCTATGTCATCACGCTGCCCACACTCTGCGTCCTCCTTTATTGGCTGAAAAATGGCGCTGAAAGCTTCATATGAAACGCGACTTTGGTGCGAAGATCGCTGACCTCATGGCCGATCCCATACTAGGATCAGGTCGGGTTTCATGAAACCCGACTTTGCCGAAAGTCGGCGATTTTTGCATTTGTCTGATCCATTTCGCTCAACCCTACTGGACAGGTGTGGTCAGATTTATAGCCTCCCTTTGAAATTAACTAGAGTTTTATATATACAGATGTCCCATTGGGAGTTGTATGCCTATGCACATTTTCTGCTGAAGTGTTCAACTACTGGCCGAATTGTAAATAGACCATCAAAGTTAGGGTCATCTTGGGAAAGACAGTGTTCATTATCACTATAATGCAAATTTTTGGATCACTTCAAATCGTGTCCTTTTCGTGACCACATGGAATACCGGTGTGCTGTAGAGCAGGGGTGTCAAACTGCATTCCTCAAGGGCTGCAAACAGGTCATGTTTTCAGGATTTCCTTGTACTGCACAGGTGACAATTTAATCACCTACACAAATAATGAGTTGGTGATTAAATTATCACCTGTGCAGTACAAGGAAATCCTGAAAACATGACCTGTTTGCAGCCCTCGAGGAATGCAGTTTGACACCCCTGCTGTAGAGTATATCAGTACTACAGTATTGCCGAAACTCTGGTGTTTTGACCTAGCCCATATGCATTACAATGCCCCAAAATATAATAATTTCTGCGGCATTGACAGGGGTCCATTTGGCGTATGATGATTTGGGATTTTGGGTGAAAAATCGATGGGCATACAAATCTGTCTGGGCCACCATATGATTCATTATTTCCTTGCTGAAAAACAATTTGAAAAAATCAACTTCAGTGAGGCTGGTAACATCAAATTGGATTCCTGAACTGCCCATGAAATACGGCATAACAGGCTGATAATTTTTTTTTGGGGTGCAGTTTGTATTGGATCGATTGCTGTAGGGGTTTGCCTGGGTCCTAGGACACCATGCTGAGAGTCCCTCATCACTAGATGAGGAGGAGGATGAGAAGGAAAAGAAATAGAGGAATGTGGCATCTTCCTCACTTGCTGAATTCATTTCAGAGGCACGGAAAGTGAATGCCTCTCTGGTGAATGGTGTTTTCTTGACAAATAGGCCATTTTTATTTTATTCTTCAAAACACTGGGAATGTGTCTTTAAGGCTGGTTTCACATTTGCGGTTGTGTCCGCAGTGTTTATGCCGCATTTTTCCGCATGCATTCTGTTTTCCTATCTTTAACAATAGGGATGCAGGTGCTTGTGATTGGATGCTTCTTGCTGTGTTTCACGACGCATGCGTCGTTTCATTGTCTGCGGCTTGGCGTGGTAAACGCTACATGTTGTAACTATAGAGGCATGAATTTGCCGCCTAGAAAAGTATGCGGTTGTTAGCGGAAGGAATATGCATACGTTTGTTTGCATTTGTGAACGCATGCGTTTTTCCACAGTAAGGCTGTCTAGACACTGATAAGCCACCCCCCACATACAAACTGATAAAAGGAGGAAATGGGCATTTGCAGGTCACTACTCAGCAGACTGGGAACAAGAGAAGAAGCTCCGAAGCTGTGAGGAATCTACACTTTGAAAAATGTGGGTATCAAAGCCAATGTCTGTATTTTCTTTTTTCTCCCTCTATATGTCCTAATAAATTCTGGCTCTTTTTTTCTTGCTGCATGCATCAGAATGTTGTCATTTTGTACTGAGGAGCAAAGTCTTGGGCCTGAACAAGGTGGAAATGAAAGTGAAGTGAGTACTCACCTCTTCAGATTGGTAAGTATTCTTTGTCACATCTACAGATGTGACAATTTTTTTTTTCTTTTTCATAACAGTTCTTCAACTGCAGCAGAGGCCGAGTGGGAACAGCATGGACACATTCGTGTGGCAAGGCGGCGTGTAAGTAAACATGATTGTACTCTGTTTATTGTATCCTGACTGTACTATTCTTGACTGTTCATTTCATTACTTTACTCTTCCTTTACCTTTTTCTTCTTGACTCCTTTTTTTTCTTGACTTTAAATATTCTTGCCTGTTTTCTGTCTTTGTTGTTTTCTTTATTTTCCTTACGTTAATGTCTCCAACATTGTTTTTATTTTTTTTCTATGTTCCAGAATGGGATGAGGACCTCATTGACAATAACATCCTCATCTCCCTGGTCCATGAGCAAATCCTGTTGTGGGACACCCAGGTTCCGCAGCACTCAGACAACGTGACGATCCGGCGACTATGTAATGAGGTGGCCCAAGTGATGATGGATGGCTGGGACAATGCCCTGGCTCGGGTCCGCAAGGCATTTTGTAAGTATTGCAATGCGGTGTAATGCAGCAGTGACCTTGGCTGGGATCACACAACTGTGTGTGATGAGAGAAACTCCTGAGAGTTTATCTCATCACACAGAGTTGTGTGACCCCGGCCAAAAGTGCCTTGTCTAACCTTTTTTTTTTTTTTTTAACATTGCTCAAAGTCAAAACACGTTGGCGTTCGATGAAGGATCGCTTCAACAAGGACCTTCGACAAGAGAGCCGTGTTTCCAGTGGTTCTGGAGCAAGGACAAGAAAATATAAGCATCATCGCATTCTGTCATTTTTGAGACCGGTCCTTGCACAGAGAAGGTAAGTATTTTTGTGGTGCATTGGATTGTGTTGTATTGCCTAATCTGTATTTTTCGATTCCACAGGAGTTGGCGCTTTTACTATTGTAAATGTTTGGTACTAATGTTTTTTTTTTTCACAGCACCTGAAGCAGCACTCTTGACCCTGGTTCTGGAGCGGTGCTTCATCGAACAGCCACGGATCCGTCCCAGCCATCCAGCAGCGCAGCAGCAAGTGGGCCTGCAACACAGACTGGAGACCCAGGAAGCTGGTCCATTAGGTGTTCCCCTGTCCCAGTCCTCTGTCTCTTTTTGGGGCTCTTCCTGGCAGCAGAAGAGGGCCTCGGACAGGTCACTCATGCCCGAGTTCTTGCACTTGAGCCCAATCTTTCATGATGGACTCAAGGTGATGGGAGACAGACTGGATGGTGGCTCAAACCTTATGAATACACTTATCCAGGATGTCACCCGAAGCCTTGACCAAGTGAAAGCCGACCTGCAGAGGCCAGCACATCATTTTTTTAATCAAATAGAAAAGGTCATGTCGGAACACCTTACTCCTGATCTCCAGCTCAGTGTCATGCAGGCCTTCAGTGTTGCTTTCCTTCAGGCTTTGCAGCAGACTCGATATTTCCAGCAGCCAGTGGTGGCATTTCCACTTGTGCCAACACTGGCATGCTTAATCTCAATACCGAGCTCTTCTGCATACCACTGCATGGCCACGACCATTCAAAGCACTGCCAGACACCACTACAGCGCCACCACCATGCCGAGTGCTGTTGGACAGCCCACCGACACCACCATGCCAACTGCTGCTCCTGCTTGGACATCCTCCACTGCCACCAGCATGCAGCAGCAGCACCCTGACCCTGGCATGGCTTTCACCACCACCAGGATGCAGCAGCAGCACCCAGACTCTGGCATGGCCTTCACCACCACCATGCAGCAGCAGCACACAGACCATGACAGGTCAGCCACCATCACCAGGCCACAACAAAATGACTACACCGAGGCTCCCCAGACCGCAGCGCCAATCGCAAAAAGGGAAAAAAGAAGAAACAGCGGACTATCGCCATCCCTCCCCCTCACCTCCCAATGTGTCTCTGGTGTCAGGTTTGTCTCACCCTTCCAGTGTGTCTCTGCTGTCCCATACCTCTTGTACCATTCCTGAACTCCCTGGCCCCACTAGTTTAATTGCCCCTTCTCCTGCAACTTTTGTGTCGTCTTCAGCCAGCCAGGCCTCACAGTTGCATACCCCACAGTTACGTCACTCTACCCCAAACCGGCACAGTTAATTTTTATTTTTGTTAATAAATTTCAAATTTTTTTGCCCCCAATGCTGTTTGGTTATTTGTGTATTTCACGCCGGCAACACACACTGTGCGCTGAATAAACACACTGCGCCGTACATTTTGTGTTTTTGCCACCTCATGGCACCAGGAGTTAGACCAGTGGAACACTGCAGCTTTGCTTCTTGTGTTTGAAACTATTATTACTTGTATTTTCTTCATAATCTCTTCAGTTTGCTTAATGTATGTGACGCAGACTGAATAGACAATGGAGGAATACAAAGCAGATCTATACTCAACAGGTCATGTGTCAGAAATAGTGAGTTCATGATGCACAAAACCCAGCATCTTGAACTCATTATTTATGACACCTGACCTGGTGAGTATAGCACTGTCTTGTATAACCTTCATTTTCTCTTCAGTCTACGTAATCTATTTCACACAAACTGAAGAGACAATGGAAGTCATACAAGGCATATCTATGCTCACCTGGACAGGTGTCAGAAATAGTGAATTCATGAGGCTGGGTTTTGTGCAACATGAAGTCATTATTTCTGACACATGACCTGGTGAGTATAGATCTGCTTTTTATTATACCTCCATCTTCTCCTCAGTCTGCATTCAATAGATAAAATGCAGAAGAGATTCAGGATGTAATGACGTCAACTACCATACCACTAGCATCATAAATGGTTTTTAGAGGAAAGACATAGGAGACTCGGTACACATTGTTTATTAACAACAAATATTAGTAACATTTAAAACATAACTGGTACAGACCCAAACCCAACAGCAGATTTTACACAATATTATCTTGCCATGCCACATGTCCGATGTCAGAAACAAAATAGGCAGCAAATTGGTCCCGCATGTGGGCAACTTCAACAGTTGACTGCAGAGGGTGATGCTGGTAATCTGGCAATGGGTTCATCTAGTTCAATGTTGGGTTGCTCCTTAGCCATTATGTAATTGTGGAGAACCACACAGGTTTTGACAACCTCATCGACTGTCTCCATTCCGCAAAGCCCGGCAGGTGTCCGCAACTATTCCAGACAAGATGGAAATTCCAAGCCGGTACAGAAAGTGGAGCAAAGATAAGCTCTCTCCGGTAGCGAGGAATCTGAAAGAAAAAAAAATTACGAACAATTCTATTTATAGTGGGGTTTTGCTAAACACATAAAGGAAAATACAAATAATATATGGCAGAACAATAATAATTATGACAGGCATTTATTTAGAATTATTACGTACCTTAGTGTGACCAGGAGATGTTCCACTGCAGGAATCGCTCTACGGAGCTGGGTGTCCTGTCTCCGGATGGCTCCTTGGACATGACCAAGCAAATCCTGAAAACTCTCTTGAGACATCCTGGTATATTCTGGGAATTTGTCCGGGTTGGCATTAAGCTCGCCATATAGTGTGTGGTAGGCTCCACGGCTCTCCCAGAGTTCATCTCTGTCTTTCTCGATTTCTTTGTTGCTCCCAAGCAAACGCATAGGCAAGAAATAGCTTTATACTTACATTCAGGTTAAAATAAAAGCTCTTCATGCGTAGATCCATCATGACACAGGATACAGTACCAAACTGTGAAGATTTCAGCTGACCAATGGTCTATATAAAGATATCCCATAACACACGTCCACTGTTGTCCCATTGGCGGTGTCTGTTTATCTAGATTTTTCTCCTGTAATATTTTCCACCATGTGCACAGAAAATGCAAACGCAAGCAAAACGCATGAAAAAGCATGTAAACGTTGTGTTTTTTTACCGCATGGGTTAGCTTATGCGTCTAAAAAATGTTGCGTTTGCATGCGTTTTATCCTGAGTTTCAGGTTGCGGCATAAATGCTGCGGATTCTACGGCAAATGGGAAATTAGCCTTAGTGATACTTTTACACTTGTATTGTGTGGGGCTTGTGTAAATGGTACTGCTTATTATAAAAGTAGAGGAAAAAAAAGTAGAAAGTAAAAATTTTGGAGAAACGCTCAGAAGAAAAAAAATGAAAAGAAAAATCAGTAGATGTAAAAAAAAAGTTTGCATAAAAATGTATAAAAACATTTTGTGACACTCACAACACTAATGCCATACCTATAAAGTTACCCAGCGCTAACTATTTTTTTTTTTGCAAAAGAAAAACGGACATCACTAACAATACAATGTATGCTCTCCTAATGCACTTCCTAAAAATGTACTCGGCGCAAACTATTTATTTCCAGGTCACCACCAGACAGCACCCAGGAGGAAGTCCTTCTTATCCATAGTGGGACAGGAAACCATGAGAGTTTAAAAGGACTCTCCCCCTAACACCCTTCAGTATTTTTCCTGTCCCACTGTGGATGGGAACGACGAGAGTTCGTCCGTCTATCCCGTGCAGAGAATGTGGATCGGGGGGGCTCGGCCTCTTCCTTCCCACTAGAAAACTCTGCCGAGCTGACACCCAAGCTATAGGGTCCCTCAGCTTCAACTGGTGTAGCGCTGCTCCCGCTTTAGGGTCGCTTCCCCCTGGGGGGGCTCTCGACCCTGGGTGCAAGACCCCGATATACCTGCTAGGAGGGCTCCTCTGCTGGGTAGGACCCTTGGGAAGCGAATCCAGGGGGTGACGCCGCAGGTAATTTTGGAGGATTGGGATCGGCGTGGCTGCAGTCTGGGAGCGCGGTGCGTGCTTGCTTCCGGATCGCTCTCCGGCGTGAGTCACTTCTGGTTCGCGGCTGTCGAACTCGTCACTTCCGGGTTGCAGCCGGAAGCATGGGTCAGCGTCTTCGTCTCCTCCTGCTCACTGAGCATTGGAGGTCCAGGACATGGCAGCATCTGTATAAAAGGTATGTGTGGGCTGAGGGGGCTTATCCGGCAGCATGGAGGATAATCCAAAACCTGAGACAATGAAGGACTCCTGGCAGAAGTCCCTATGCGAGTCATGCACCGGTCGTATCATGGGTGAAGAACAGGCCTCTCTGAAGACAAATATGAGGGCCATTGTCAGAGAGGAGGTGCAGGCCTCAATATCTGGCCTAACATTTCCTCAGCCCATCCAGTCTGACCCCCAGGACCCACAAAGATCCAAGAAAAGACAGAGAGAATCGGATCTCTCATCCGAGGACAGCTCTTTTGAATCAAATCTGGAAGAGGAAGAGTTAAGCAGAGATCCTCCAGAGAGTGGGAAGAAATATCTGTTTTCGTCGAATGATATAGAGGAGCTCTTGGGAGCAGTTAGACAGACTATCCAGATTGAAGAACCCGCATCTACTCCATCGGTTCAAGATGAAATGTTTGGGGGGCTGCATTCCCAAACCTCAAAAGTCTTTCCTGTTAATGCCGTTATTCGCTCTATGATTTTGGAAGAATGGGAGGAAGCAGAAAGGAGGTTATCAATTCCTAAAGACTTTAGACTCTGCCTCCCTTTTGATCATGAAGAAGTCAAGGACTGGGAGGATATGCCAAAAATTGATATTCCTCTTGCGAAAGTTTCTAAGAGAACCGCCATTCCATTTGAGGACTCCTCTAACTTAAAGGAGCCGATGGATCGCAAGGCGGACGGACTCTTAAAAAGAGCTTGGGAAAGCTCAGCGGCGGTAATCCGCACAAATATAGCGGCAACATCCGTGGCGTGAGCTGTTGTGAATTCTGTGGCAGAGCTCCCTCCTGTGGTCACAAGTGGTACTTCGGCTGATTCTCTCTGTGAGCTTCTGTTGGTGGAGGGAAGTGGTACTGCGGCTTCTGAGTTTCCTCCCTCAGGTGATCTGGTGAGGTCGTTAGGTGCTGCTCTACTTAACTCCACCTAATGCTTTGATCCTGGCTTCCTGTCAATGTTCCAGTGTTGGACTTGCTTTTCCCTGGATCATTCCTGTGGCCTGCTGCTCTGCATAGCTAAGTTCTTCTTTGCTATTTGTTTGCTATTTTTTCTGTCCAGCTTGTCTAATTTGTTGCTGGAAGCTCTGGGACGCAAAGGGTGTACCTCCGTGCCGTTAGTTCGGTACGGAGGGTCTTTTTGCCCCCTTTGCGTGGTTTTCTTTAGGGTTTTGTGTAGACCGCAAAGTTACCTTTTCTATCCTCGATCTGTTAAGAAAGTCGGGCCTCACTTTGCTGAATCTATTTCATCTCTACGTTTGTCTTTTCATCTTAACTCACAGTCATTATATGTGGGGGGCTGCCTTTTCCTTTGGGGTATTTCTCTGAGGCAAGGTAGGCTTATTTTCTATCTTCAGGCTAGTTAGTTTCTCAGGCTGTGCCGAGTTGCATAGGCAGAGTTAGGCGCAATCCACGGCTGCCTCTAGTGTTGTTTGGAGAGGATTAGGGATTGCGGTCTGCAGAGTTCCCACGTCTCAGAGCTCGTTCTATGATTTTGGGTTATTGTCAGATCACTGTATGTGCTCTGACCGCTATGTCCATTGTAGTACTGAATTGCCTTTCATAATAGTACAGGAAGCCCAAAGTACTAATGATTCTCAATAGAGGGAAAAAAGAAGTTCTGAGACCATTTTTTTTTCTTTGCACTGTGTTTTGCCTTTTTTTTCCCCTAGACATTTGGGTGGTTCAGTACACAGGTGTAGCGATGGACATTAGAAGTCTGTCTTCATTTGTGGATCAGCTCTCGGCAAGAGTACAAAAGATTCAAGACACTATTGATCAGAAAGCTATGTTGGAACCAAGAATTCCTATTCCTGATTTGTTTTTTGGAGATAGAACTAAGTTTCTGAGTTTCAAAAATAATTGTAAATTATTTCTGGCCTTGAAACCTCGCTCCTCTGGTGATCCAGTTCAACAGGTTTTGATTGTTATTTCTTTTTTGCGCGGCTTCCCTCAGGACTGGGCATTTTCTCTTGCGCCAGGAGATCCTGCATTGAGTAATATCGATGCGTTTTTCCTGGCGCTCGGATTGCTGTACGATGAACCTAATTCAGTGGATCAGGCAGAGAAAAATTTGCTGGCTCTTTGTCAGGGTCAGGATGAGATAGAGGTATAGTGTCAGAAATTTAGAAAGTGGTCCGTGCTCACTCAATGGAATGAATCTGCGCTGGCAGCTATGTTCAGAAAGGGTCTCTCTGAAGCCCTTAAGGATGTCATGGTGGGATTTCCTATGCCTGCTGGTTTGAATAAGTCTATGTCTTTGGCCATTCAGATCGGTCGACGCTTGCGTGAGCGTAAATCTGTGCACCATTTGGCGGTATTACCTGAGATTAAACCTGAGCCTATGCAGTGCGATAGGACTTTGACCAGAGTTAAACGGCAAGAACACAGACGTCTGAATGGGCTGTGTTTCTACTGTGGTGATTCCACTCATGCTATCTCTGATTGTCCTAAGCGCACTAAGCGGTTCACTAGGTCTGCCACCATTGGTACGGTACAGTCAAAATTTCTTCTGTCCGTTACCTTGATCTGCTCTTTGTCATCGTATTCTGTCATGGCATTTGTGGATTCAGGCGCTGCCCTGAATTTGATGGACTTGGAGTATGCTAAGCGTTGTGGGTTTCTCTTAGAGCCCTTGCAGTGTCCTATTCCATTGAGAGGAATTGATGCCACGCCTTTGGCCAAGAATAAGCCTCAATACTGGACCCAGCTGACCATGTGCATGGCTCCTGCACATCAGGAGGTTATTCGCTTTCTGGTGTTGCATAATCTGCATGATGTGGTCGTGTTGGGGTTGCCATGGCTACAAGCCCATAATCCAGTATTAGATTGGAAATCCATGTCGGTGTCCAGCTGGGGTTGTCAGGGGGTACATGGTGATGTTCCATTTCTGTCAATTTCGTCATCCACCCCTTCTGAGGTTCCAGAGTTCTTGTCTGATTACCGGGATGTATTTGATGAGCCCAAGTCCGATGCCCTACCTCCGCATAGGGATTGTGATTGTGCTATCAATTTGATTCCTGGTAGTAAATTCCCAAAAGGTCGACTGTTTAATTTGTCCGTGCCTGAGCACGCCGCTATGCGCAGTTATGTGAAGGAATCCCTGGAGAAGGGGCATATTCGCCCGTCATTGTCACCATTAGGAGCAGAGTTCTTTTTTGTAGCCAAGAAGGATGGTTCGCTGAGACTTTGTATAGATTACCGCCTTCTAAATAAGATCACGGTTAAATTTCAGTACCCCTTGCCATTGTTATCTGATTTGTTTGCTCGGATTAAGGGGGCTAGTTGGTTCACCAAGATAGATCTTCGTGGTGCGTATAATCTGGTGCGAATCAGGCGAGGAGATGAATGGAAAACTGCATTTAATACGCCCGAGGGTCATTTTGAGTATCTAGTGATGCCATTCGGACTTGCCAATGCTCCATCAGTGTTTCAGTCCTTTATGCATGACATCTTCCGAGAGTACCTGGATAAATTCCTGATTGTGTACTTGGATGACATTTTGATCTTCTCGGATGATTGGGAGTCTCATGTGAAGCAGGTCAGAACAGTTTTTCAGGTCCTGCGTGCTAATTCTTTGTTTGTGAAGGGATCAAAGTGTCTCTTTGGTGTGCAGAAGGTTTCATTTTTGGGGTTCATCTTTTCCCCTTCTACTATCGAGATGGATCCTGTTAAGGTCCAAGCCATCCATGATTGGACTCAGCCGACATCTCTGAAAAGTCTGCAAAAGTTCCTGGGCTTTGCTAATTTTTATCGTCGCTTCATTTGCAATTTTTCTAGTATTGCCAAACCCTTGACCGATTTGACCAAGAAGAGTGCTGATTTGGTCAATTGGTCTTCTGCTGCTGTGGAAGCTTTTCAAGACTTGAAGCGTCGTTTTTCTTCTGCCCCTGTGTTGTGTCAACCAGATGTTTCTCTTCCGTTCCAGGTCGAGGTTGATGCTTCTGAGATTGGAGCAGGGGCTGTTTTGTCGCAGAGAGCTTCTGATTGCTCAGTGATGAAACCATGCGCTTTTTTTTCCAGGAAGTTTTCGCCTGCTGAGCGAAATTATGATGTGGGCAACCGAGAGTTGCTGGCCATGAAGTGGGCAATCGAGGAGTGGCGTCATTGGCTTGAAGGAGCTAAGCATCGCGTGGTGGTATTGACTGATCATAAGAACTTGACTTATCTTGAGTCTGCTAAGCGGTTGAATCCTAGACAGGCTCGTTGGTCGCTGTTTTTTGCCCGTTTTGACTTTGTGATTTCGTACCTTCCGGGCTCTAAAAATGTGAAGGCGGATGCTCTGTCTAGGAGTTTTGTGCCCGACTCTCCGGGTTTGTCTGAGCCGGTGGGTATCCTCAAGGAAGGAGTAATTGTGTCTGCCATCTCCCCTGATTTGCGGCGGGTGCTGCAAAAATTTCAGGATAATAAACCTGATCGTTGTCCAGCGGAGAGACTGTTTGTCCCTGATAGGTGGACCAATAAAGTTATCTCTGAGGTTCATTGTTCGGTGTTGGCTGGTCATCCTGGAATCTTTGGTACCAGAGAGTTGGTGGCTAGATCCTTTTGGTGGCCGTCTCTGTCGCGGGATGTGCGTGTTTTTGTGCAGTCCTGTGGGATTTGTGCTCGGGCTAAGCCCTGTTGTTCTCGTGCCAGTGGGTTGCTTTTGCCCTTGCCGGTCCCGAAGAGGCCTTGGACACATATCTCTATGGATTTTATTTCTGATCTTCCCGTTTCTCAAAAGATGTCAGTCATTTGGGTGGTCTGTGATCGCTTTTCTAAGATGGTCCATCTGGTACCCTTGTCTAAATTGCCTTCTTCCTCTGATTTGGTGCCATTGTTCTTCCAGCATGTGGTTCGTTTACATGGCATTCCAGAGAATATCGTTTCTGACAGAGGTTCCCAGTTTGTTTCAAGGTTTTGGTGAGCCTTTTGTGGTAGGATGGGCATTGACTTGTCTTTTTCCTCGGCTTTCCATCCTCAGACTAATGGCCAGACCGAACGAACCAATCAGACCTTGGAAACATATCTGAGATGCTTTGTTTCTGCCGATCAGGATGACTGGGTGTCCTTTTTGCCTTTGGCTGAGTTCGCCCTTAATAATCGGGCCAGCTCGGCTACCTTGGTTTCGCCATTTTTCTGCAATTCTGGGTTCCATCCTCGTTTCTCTTCAGGACAGGTTGAGTCTTCGGACTGTCCTGGTGTGGATACTGTGGTGGACAGGTTGCAGCAGATTTGGACTCATGTAGTGGACAATTTGACCTTGTCCCAGGAGAAGGCTCAACGTTTCGCTAATCGCAGACGCCGTGTGGGTTCCCGACTTCGTGTTGGGGATCTGGTTTGGTTATCTTCTCGTCATATTCCTATGAAGGTTTCCTCTCCTAAGTTTAAACCTTGTTTCATTGGTCCGTATAGGATTTCTGAGGTTCTTAATCCTGTGTCTTTTCGTCTGACCCTTCCAGATTCTTTTTCCATACATAACGTATTCCATAGGTCATTGTTGCGGAGATACGTGGCACCTATGGTTCCATCTGTTGATCCTCCTGCCCCGGTTTTGGTGGAGGGGGAATTGGAGTATATTGTGGAGAAGATTTTGGATTCTCGTGTTTCTAGACGGAAACTCCAGTATCTGGTTAAATGGAAGGGTTATGCTCAGGAAGATAATTCCTGGGTTTTTGCCTCTGATGTCCATGCTCCCGATCTTGTTCGTGCCTTTCATGTGGCTCATCCTGGTCGGCCTGGGGGCTCTGGTGAGGGTTCGGTGACCCCTCCTCAAGGGGGGGGTACTGTTGTGAATTCTGTGGCAGAGCTCCCTCCTGTGGTCACAAGTGGTACTTCGGCTGATTCTCTCTGTGAGCTTCTGTTGGTGGAGGGAAGTGGTACTGCGGCTTCTGAGTTTCCTCCCTCAGGTGATCTTGTGAGGTCGTTAGGTGCTTCTCTACTTAACTCCACCTAATGCTTTGATCCATGCTTCCTGTCAATGTTCCAGTGTTGGACTTGCTTTTCCCTGGATCATTCCTGTGGCCTGCTGCTCTGCATAGCTAAGTTCTTCTTTGCTATTTGTTTGCCATTTTTTCTGTCCAGCTTGTCTAATTTGTTGCTGGAAGCTCTGGGACGCAAAGGGTGTACCTCCGTGCCGTTAGTTCGGTACGGAGGGTCTTTTTGCCCCCTTTGCGTGGTTTTCTTTAGGGTTTTGTGTAGACCGCAAAGTTACCTTT
The DNA here is from genome assembly GCF_032444005.1 of Ranitomeya imitator. Lineage (NCBI taxonomy): Eukaryota > Metazoa > Chordata > Amphibia > Anura > Dendrobatidae > Ranitomeya > Ranitomeya imitator. The sequence goes on from NC_091284.1 coordinate 527,508,806, forward strand.
TCTATCCTTGATCTGTTAAGAAAGTCGGGCCTCACTTTGCTGAATCTATTTCATCTCTACGTTTGTCTTTTCATCTTAACTCACAGTCATTATATGTGGGGGGCTGCCTTTTCCTTTGGGGTATTTCTCTGAGGCAAGGTAGGCTTATTTTCTATCTTCAGGCTAGTTAGTTTCTCAGGCTGTGCCGAGTTGCATAGGCAGAGTTAGGCGCAATCCACGGCTGCCTCTAATGTTGTTTGGAGAGGATTAGGGATTGCGGTCTGCAGAGTTCCCACGTCTCAGAGCTCATTCTATGATTTTGGGTTATTGTCAGATCACTGTATGTGCTCTGACCGCTATGTCCATTGTAGTACTGAATTGCCTTTCATAACAGCGAGCTATGCATTTGTGGGTAGATGAATTGAAAGATCAGTTGTCAGCTAGAACCCCTAGAGAGACCATTATTAAGGCAATTCCTCTACTAAAGCTAGCAACCGGTTTCCTAGCAGATGCTATTGCAGAGTCGGTTAGGTTTACAGCTAGAGGCCAGTCTTTATCAAATGCAGCCAGGAGAGCCATATGGCTAAAAAACTGGTCAGGTGATGTCCATTCTAAAAATAAGCTGTGCTCCATCCCTTTCACAGGGGGTAGGGTCTTTGGACCTATTCTTGATGATATCCTGGAAAAAGCTTCAGATGAAAAGAAGGGGTTTCCAGAGGAAAAAACGTAGGAAATACCAGCCCTTTTGCAGGCCCTATTATAGTCAGAGATCAGACTATAGGGGTAAGGGAAAGCAAGGGAGATGGAGCTATCAAAAAGGGGGAGAAAATAGGAACAAAAATAGGGATTCAGGTCCCTCGACTTCCAGATCAGAATTCCGAAAGAAATGACGCCAACAGAATAGGAGGGCGACTGTTGAACTTTCGGATAGAATGGGGGAAGATTACCAGAAGTCCTTGGGTTCTCCAGGTTATATCTCGGGGGTACAAAATAGAATTCATCTCCCTTCCCCCAGGAAGATTTTTTGTGTCCAACGTTCATCTCTCTTCAGTCTCCCCTATGTAGTTGGACATCCAGGATCTTCTGCGAATGGCAGCAATATCCCCAGTTCCTCCTGGGATGATAGGAAGAGGTCATTACTCAGGCCTCTTCTCTATAAAGAAGCCTTCTGGGGAATCCAGAACTATAATAAACCTGAAACCCCTAAACAAATGGCTAGAATACAAAAGATTCAAACTGAAATCTATTTGCTCCACAATTCCCCTGTTAGGGAAAGACGTGGTAATGTGCACCTTAGATCTAAAGAGTGCATATTATCACGTACTAATCTGCACAGATCACCTAAAATACCTCAGATTTGCAGTAGAAAAAGAAGGAGTCTACCATTACCAGTTTTGCTGCCTCCCTTTCAGGTTGGCAACAGCGCCCAGAGTTTTCACAAAGCTTGTCGTAGAAATAGTGGCTTATCTGAGAAATCGAGACATCACGGTAGTACTCTATTTAGATGATTTTTTAATAGTGGAAGACTCTGTAGAGCAGCTCAAGATCGATTGTCAGTTGGTGATCTCCACTCTGCAGAAATTAGGTTGGGTAGTGAACTGGTCAAAGTCAGACCTGACACCCAAACCAAGAATAAAGTTTCTAGGCGTTATCCTAGATTCAAATGTCAGACAATCGTTTCTTCCAGACGAGAAGCGGACCAACTTAACAAAAATAATTTGCCATTTTGCAAGAAGCCGAGTCTCCATCAGGGATGCAATGAAGATCCTTGGATTAATGACAGCCTGCATTCCTTGTGTCAACTGGAGCCAGTTTCATTCCAGTCAGTTACAGAGAGCAATTCTTGCCTCCTGGGACAGAAGACAGAGCTCACTGGACAGGGAGTTCTGCCTTTCCCATCAGGTCAGATGATCCCTGCGCTAGTGGACTGTTCCCGGAAATCTCCAGGTCGGCGATCCGTGGATCCAGTCTCCAGCAATCACGGTGACCACAGACGCAAGCCAACAAGGTTCGGATGGACAGGTCCTCGGAAGATACACAAAGTCTGCTAAAGAACAAACACCTGAAGATTCTCTCGGACAACACGACGACGGTACCCTTTCTTTGGCATCCAAAATTACAACAGCTAGCGGATCAAATCTTCAGTTGGGTGGAGAGATTGGCTCTCTCAATTTCAGCGGTGCATCTGGAGGGTTCAAGGAACCAGGTGGTGGATTTTCTGAGCAGAAAAAAGCTGTCAGCTATGGAGTGGGAGCTAAACAGCGAAGTTTTCAGCGAGCTATGCCAGCACTGGCGAACACCAGAGGTGGACTTATTTGCCGTCAGAGGGAACGCGAAGGTCAGAACCTTTTATTCACTGAACCCTTGGGAAAGACCGGCGGGAGTAGACGCGCTCTCCCGATCATGGAGCACGGGTCTCTTATATGCTTTCCCCCCTCTTGCATTAATCTCAAGAATCCTCAGGAAGATATACGAGAACAGAGCTCAGATCATTCTAGTAGTTCCGTTCTGGCCCAAGAGGACCTGGTTCCCCTTACTAAAAAAGTTGGCGGTAGAAGAACCTATTCTCCTGCCGAAAAGAAGAGATCTACTCCTCCGGGGCCCGATTCTTCATCAGAACCCAGAAAGCCTCCAGTTAGCGGCTTGGATCCTGAACGCCAGATCCTGAAAGTGAAAGGTCTATCGGAAGAGGTCATCTCCATTCTTCAAGCAAGTAGGAAGCCAGTAACTTCTGCAATTTATTTAAAAATTTGGAAGAAATTCTGCAGTTTTTGTGGAGTCACGATGGTTGATCTTGATCACCCTAACATTCCCAAAATCCTTGATTATTTGCAGCAGGGGTTTAACTAAGGTCTTAAACCGAGTACTCTGAGAGTTCAAGTGGCAGCCCTCAGCGTATTTTATGATTCTTCCCTGGCCTGCCACCCCTTGATAGCTCGTTTTTCCAGGGCAGTTCTGAGGCTAAGACCCTTGATCAGGAGACCATCCCACCTTGAGATCTTAACCTGGTCCTTAATGAATTGTGTAAAAATCCTTTTGATCTAGCTGAGGATATAGACATCGCTAATCTTTCCCTCAAAGCAGCCTTTCTAGTGGCCATTACTTCGACGAAGAGACTGGGACAACTCCAGGCCCTGTCCACTCAAGATCCCTATTTGCAAATATTTAAGGACTAGTCTTAAGACTTGACCCAGGCTTTCTTCCTAAGGTGGTCTCAGATTCAAATATGAATCAGGAGGTAGTGCTTCCAACATTTTGTCAGTTTCCCAGAAACCAGAAGGAAAAATTTTATCATAACTTGGATGTCAAGGAGACCGTACTTAAGTACTTGGAGGCAACTAGGGCCTGGAGACAGGATACTAATTTATTTGTCCTCTTTAGAGGTCCTAATAAAGGGAAAAAAACATCAAAATCTACCATTGCGATATGGATTAGGTCCACCATTAGCCTAGCATATGAGGCACAGGGAAAGAGTCCACCAGACAGCCTAAAAGCTCATACATCCAGGGCTGTAGCCGCTTCATGGGCAGAGAACGGGGGTGCTTCGGCAGATCAGATCTGCAGGGCTGCATCCTGGTCTAGTCTCCGTACCTTTTCAAAGCATTACAAACTACAGTAGACGTAGTGTCATGAATGTTAGCCTTTGGCAGGAAGGTGCTTCATGCAGTAGTCCCACCCTAGGACCAAAAAATCTCCTTTGGTACTTCTCCAGGGTGCTATCAGGTGGTGACCTGGAAAACGGTAATTAGACCTACCGGTAATTGTATTTCCAGGAAACCACCCTGACAGCACTGTTAGTTCCCTCCCTATGTCAAATACGCTGCATACTTATGTGTAGTAACATTTGTATAATGATTGTTATGTTCAAATAAAATTATTTTTTTGCATCGATCCAGAGGTGTTAGTTTGGAAAATCACTGAAGGGTGGTAGGGGGAGGGTCCTTTTAAACTCTCGTGGTTTCCTGTCCCACTATGGATATGAAGGACGTCCTCCAGGGTGCTGTCAGGATGGATTCCTGGAAATACAATCATCAGTAGGTGTAATTACCGTTTTCTTTTGCAAAAGAAAAATGGACATCACTAACAATGCGACGTACGCTCCCCTAATGCACTACCTAAACATTTACGAAGTGCAAACAATTTACTTTTTTTGCAAAAGAAAAATGCCATCTCACTACCTATAAAGCTACTGTGTACTAGCTACTTATTTTTTCTAAAAGAAAATCAGACGTCACCAACAGTTTGATGTCCGCTACTCTAATACGCTATCTATGAGACTGTTGTGTGCATATTACTATTTTTTGCTCAAAAGAAAAAATAGAACAACAGTAACAATGTGACCACTACAGTAATACTCTACCTTGCTACCTATAAAGCTCCTCTGTACTACAATTTTTTTTTCTAAAACAAAATCGGACGTCAATAAAACTGCAATGTCCACTACTCTAATTCTTTACTTCACTATCTATGAAACTACACTGTACTAACTACTATTTCCCCCCCCAAAAAAAAAAATCTGACATCACCAACATTATGACGTCTACTTCTCTAACGAAGTAAACAAAGAAAAAGTCCCTTGACGCAGTCTCTGATCAGCAGCGACACTGGGACAGTGATTGGGGAACTGCTGATGCTGCTGCTGTGATCACAGATCAGTCGCACAGCAGCCAGCACACAGCCCACAGCACAGGAGGAGAAAGCGCAACACAGGAGCAGGAGGCAGATCGCAGCACAGTAGATCACAGGACGCAAGAGGATTGCACAGGCCACCAATGAATTCTTTCAGGGTAACACGGGGGGTCTCACAACCCCTCTCCAAGCCAACTCTAAGGTAAAAATGATGTGCAGAGTTGGTATCGCTATTTTACATTAACCCCACTGGTTATGATTGTTCAGCCAATCAGCGCCAAAGACGTTAATCAGGCGAGGTGATATCGCAATCACAGAAGCCATTGTGACTGCTGTGATTGGTGCTGTTTCAGACAGCACTGATCACACCATGCCACATATTTTTGGGGGTTTTCTTTTACAACTATATTGATACATCACTGAGATTGACTGGTCATAATTGAGCAGCCAATCTCAGTGATCGCAGACACGGTTTTTCATACTTCCTTCGCAAAGAACAATCTGCCCAATTCCAGCCTTGCTGAAGCATCCCCAAATCATCACCAAATTTCACAGTGGGTGCAAGACACTGTGGCTTGTATGCCTCTCCAGGTCTCCGTCTAACCGTTAGACGGCCAGGTGTTGATCTGGGGATGCTTTAGCAAGGCTGGAATTGGGCAGGTTAATCTTTGCGAAGGACGTATGAATCAAGCCGCATATTAGGTTATCCTGGAAAAACAGTTGATTCCTTCTGCTCAGGTAATGTTCCCCATCTCTGAGGACTGTTTTTTTTCTAGTAGGACAATGCGCCATGCCACACAGCTAGGTCAATCAAAGTATGGATGAAGGACCACCACATCAAATCCCTGTCATGGCCAGTCCAATCTCCAGACCTGAACCCCATTGAAAACCTCTGGAATGTAATCAAGAGGGAGATGTATAGTTACAAGACATCAAACAAACAAGAACTGCTTAAATTTTTGCACCAGAAGTGGCATAAGGTCACCCAAAAGCAGTGTGGAAGACTGGTGGAAAGCATGCCAAGACGCATGAAACTTGTGATTAAAAATCATGGTTATTCCGCAAAATATTGATTTCTAAATTCTTCCTGAGTTAAAACATTAGTATTGTTGTGTCTAAATGATTATGAACTTGTTTTTTTGCATTATTTGTGGTCTGCAAGCAATGCATTTTTTTTGTTACTTTGACTATTTCTCATTTTTAGAAAATAAATACAAAATTTATTGCTTGGAACTTCGGAGACATGTTGTCAGTAGTTTATAAAATAAAAGAACAATTTTACTAAAAAAATATACCTATACAGAGAAAAATCAAACTGAAAATTTTGCAGTGGTCTCTTAATTTTTGCCAGAGCTGTATACGTATATCTTATTTTCCCATTATTAATTCGGTTTAACACAGGAAGCTTCTTTATCTTGCCTTATATACCACGCACATTTACATACTTTACCTTCTTGTTGCAATTTTGCCTATTAGAATAGGGGTTTACTTGTGTTATGGTGTTTTTTACTGCTGCTTTTTTCCACCATTGGCTTCCTGATCTATTGAGGATTTGTTTCTTTCGTACTGTATGATAGCATGATAGCTAATAGAGTAAGATTATGTGTGCATAATGATATATACTGTACATGCACCAGATAACTTATGTATATATTTTGCTCTGTAAAAAAAAACAATTAAAGTACACATATTTAGTATAGCCGCGTCCGTAACGACCCGACCTATAAAACTGTCCCACTAGTTAACCCCTTCAGTGAACACTGTAAAAAAAAAAAAGAGGCAAAAAACAACGCTTTATTATCATACCGCTGAACAAAAAGTGGAATAACACACGATCAAAAAGACTGATATAAGTATGGTACCGCTGAAAACGTCATCTTGTCCCGCAAAAAACGAGCCGCCATACAGCATCAACAGTGAAAAAATAAAAAAGTTATAGTCATCAGAATAAAGCGATGCAAAAATAATTATTTTTTATATAAAAGAGTTTTTATCATATTAAAGCGCCAAAACATAAAAAAATATAAATGATGTATCGCTGGAATCGTACTGACCTGAAGAATAAAACTGCTTTATCAATTTTACCAAACATGGAACAATATAAACGCCCCCCCCTTCCCAAAAGAAATTCATGAATAGCGGGTTTTTGGTCATTGTGCCTCACAAAAATCGGAATAAAAAGCGATCAAAAAATATCTCATGCCGAAAATGGTACCAATAAAACCTCAACTCGTCCCGCCAAAAACAAGACCTCAAATGACTCTGTGGACCAAAATATGGAAAAATTATAGCTCTCAAAATGTGGAGACACAAAAACTATTTTGTGCAATAAAAAAGCGTCTTTTAGTGTGTGACAGCTGCCAATCGTAAAAATCCGCTAAAAAACCCACTATAAAAGTAAATCTAACCCCCCTTCATCACCCCCTTAGTTACGGTAAAATAATACAATTTAAAAAAATATATTTATTTCCATTTTCCCATTAGGGTTAGGGTTAGGTTTGGGGCTAAAGTTAAAGTTAGGGTTGGGGCTAAAGTTAGGGTTAGGGTTGGGGCTAAAGTTAGGACTAGGGTTGGGTCTAAAGTTAGGGTTGGAGCTACAGTTAGGGTTGGGGCTACAGTTAGGGTTAGGGTTGGGGCCAAAGTTAGGGTTAGGGTCGGGGCTAAAGTTAGAGTTAGGGTTGGGGCTAAAGTTAGGCTTACGGTTGGGCTAAAGTTAGGGTTAGGGTTGAGGCTAAAGTTAGGATTAGGTTTGGGGCTAAAGTTAGGGTTAGGGTTTGGGCTAACGTTAGGGTTTGGATTACATTTACGGTTGGAATTAGGGTTGGGATTAGGGTTATGGGTGTGGATAGGGTTAGGGATGTAGTTGGGATTAGGGCTAGGGGCATGTTCGGGTTAGGGGTGTGGTTAGGGTTATGGTTGGGATTAGGGTTAGGGGTGTGTTGGAGTTAAGGGTGTGGTTAGGGTTGGGATTAGGGTTAGGGGTGTTTTGGGGTTAGGGGTGTAGTTGGGATTAGGGCTAGGGGCATGTTCGGGTTAGGGGTGTGGCTAGGGTTATGGTTAAGGTTGGGATTAGGGTTAGGGGTGTGTTTGGGTTTGGGTTTCAGTTAGAATTGGGGGATTTCCACTGTTTAGGCACATCAGGGGTTCTCTAAACGTGACATGGCGTCGATCTCAATTCCAGCCAATTCTGCGTTGAAAAAGTAAAACAGTGCTCCTTCGCTTCCAAGCTCTCCCGTGCGCCCAAACAGGGGCTTACGGCTGCTTTCACACATCAGGTTTTTGGTTTCAGGCACAATCCAGCAGTTTCAGGCACAATCTGGATCAGTTTTTTTCTTACGCCTGATCAGTTTTTTCCCCATAGAGTTGTATTACTGCCGGATTGTGCCTGAAGGACATGCGTTTCATCCATTTTGTACCGGATCCGTCCCTTCAGGCTTTTTTGCCGGACACAAAAAAGTCTCCTGCAATGTTTTTTGTGTCCGGTGAAAAAGCCTGAAGGGACGTTTCCGGCAATAAACGCATGGAACTGATGTGTGAAAGAACATTTCCAGCGACTGAATCCGGTTTTAAGCTTTCTCTCTCTTTCTCCCTCTCTCTCGTGAAATCAGCCTTACCCCCAACATATGGGGTATCAGCGTACTTAGCACAAATTGAACAACAACTTTTGGGGTCCAATTTCTCCTGTTATGGTATGTTTCCACATTCAGGAAACGCTGCGTGCAGATGTTACAGCATAGTGGAGGGGATTTCATGAAATCCTGTCTCCACTATGCCGTAAAACACGCAGGCGGCAGACTCGCGTAAACGGATATGCGGCGCGTCTTTTCTTTTTAGAATGCAGCATGCCTGTTTACAATACGGTGACACTCCGTCGCCGCGCCGTAAATTAGCCATAGAAACTACAGAAACACAGCTTACTACGAATGTCCATGCCGGCTCACCAGTCCCGCTGCCGGAAGTCCCTCGTCCACTGCACTTCTTGCGATAACTTATCTTATCGTGAGAACTGCCCTGCACGTGACCGGGAGTTATCTCCGGTCACTAGTCTGGTTCTCACAAACAGCTGATCAGCTGATTGTGAGAACTCACAAACAGCTGATCAGCTTATTGTGAGAATGCTGTAGTGTAGGTGATGGCTGGAGAGTTATCTCCAGCGATCATTTACAGGCTCTGCTACATCTGGATGTCAAGCATCCAGATGTAGCAGAGCTGGACTCGTCTAGACTGTGTGCACATACAACACACAACATACAACATACACCATAAAACATACAACATACACCATGCAACATACCCCATGCAACATACGTCCATGCAACATGCGACATACAACATGCACCATGCGACATACAACATGCAACATACAACATGCAACATATAACATGCGACGTGCGCCATGCGACATGCAACATGCTGCACACAACATGTACCATGCGACATGCAACATGCAACATACAACATACAACATGCAACTTACAACATGTGATATGCAACATGCAACATGAAACATACAACTTGCAACATACAACATGTGACATGCAACATACAAAATGTGACATGCAACATGCGACATACGACATGTGACATGCAACATATGACATGCAACATACAACATGCAACATGCAACAGTCAACATGCGGCATATGACATGCAAAATACGACATACAACATGTAACATGCTACATGCAACATACGACATGCAACACACAACATGCAACATACAACATGCAACATACAACATGCAACATGCAACATATGACATACAACATGTCACATGCATCATGAGACATGCAACATGCTGCATGCGACGTGCAACATGCGACATACCAGATGTGACATACAACATGCGACATACCACATGCGACATGCAACATACGACATACAACATGCAACATACATACAGAACATGCAACATTCATAACTTACATACAGTACATACAAAACATACATATAGACATACAGTACATTACACAGAGTACATACTCACCATCACCTTGTCACCTTGATCCCCGAACCCATTATCACCTGTAACAAATAATAAAATAATAAACAAACAATATACTCCCTGATCCGCAGATATCCAATTAAAACGAGTGTCCTATGACGATCTCCCGTGGAAAGCAGCCACATGAGCTGATGTGACTGCTCTCCTGGAGCTCCAGGAATACAATGATGGAAGGTATCCTTCCACAATGTATTCCCCACAATGTATTCCTCCGCCCCTGTGAGAAAATAGTCCCTAGTCTCACTTGTGGCACTGCTGTGTGGGAAAATTCCCACACAGCTTTGCCATAAAGTGAGACTTTGAACTAAGGGGTATCCTCAGTGAAACACTGCAGGAGCCATTGTCTCATGTCTATAGGGTCTATAGGGTCTATAGAGTGGTGACATCACCCGATGTCACAGTTCTATCGGGGAGATCGTCATGGGACATTCGTTATTAATTGGACTACGGCGAAAAGTAAGTATATGGTTGGTTTATTATTTTTACTTTTTTTTGCAGGCGCTCAAGTATGGTGAAATTAAGAATAATAAAATACTTTTTTCTGGCTGTGTCTTCATTTTTTTTTACACTTTCACTACACTAGGATTAGTAATGGATAGGCGTCTTATTGACGCCTCTCCGTTATTAACTGGGCTTAATGTCACCTTATGTTAGCAAGGTGCCATTAACCCCTTATTACCCCATATCCCACTGCTACAGGTGAGTGGGAAGAGAGGGGCTAAGTGCCAGAATTGGTGCATACAGATGCACCATTTCTGGGGCGGCTGGGGGCTGGTATTTGTAACCGGGGGGGGGCTCTCTAGGCTATGAATATCAGTTCGCAGCTGTCTGCATAGCCTTTCTGGCTATAAAATATAGGGGGACACCATCGTCATTTTTTGGGAGGTTCCCCGATTTTAATAGCCATTAAAGACTACGCAGACAGCTGCGGACTGATATTCATAGCCTGGGAAGCTCCATGGGTATTAACCCCTTCCCAGGCTACAAACATCAGTCCCCCAGGAGCTGGCTTTCCCTCTCTGGCCCAAAAAATTATGCGGGAGCCCACACCAATTTTTTTTTTTTTTAATTAAACATATTGTGTTTAAGGCCGGGGTCAATACCCGGCACTGCCGCGGGCACTCGGGACCAGAACATTCAGCTGCATAGAAATACATGCAGCTGCACGCTTTGCAGCCGCATGCTCCGCTCCCAAGTGCCGGTGGCAGTGTCGGGTATTGAAGCGAGAGACTTGTGTGAGTTTCTCGAGAGTGTGGCCCCAGCCTAATGCAGATTTTGTGTGTGTGTCTTTATTTAAGGCTGGGATCACACATGCAAGAAACTCGGATGAGTCTCGCATCTTATTACCAGACACTGGCGCTGGCACTCTGGAGCGGAGCGTGCAGCTGCATAGAAATACATGCAGCTGCACGCTCCGCTCCCGAGTGCTGGCGGCAGTGACGAGTATTAGGATGCAAGACTTGTCCGAGTTTCTCACTTGTGTGATCTATCGTATTTATCTATCGTATCATCTATCGTCTCTATCTATCAATCATCTATTATCTATCTATCTAATCTCTCTATCTACTGTATTATCTATTTATCTGTTATCTATCTATTATCTATCTATCTACAGTCATGGCCAAAAGTATTGACACCCCTGCAATTCTGTCAGATAAAAAAATTTTTCAATCTGAGTGTTTTTGGTTTTACTATTCTCTTTTGTGTCTTCAGGTTTCTTGGTGGTGTGTGAACATGTTCTTACAGACTTGTTCACTGTGCAAGTAGCCCATGTGTTCCTGTTTCCATAAATATACTGTAGATGATGACAAGGACTAGGAATGCTAAATGAAATCTCAAAACAATAACACAACAGAGGCTAGGAATAATTTTAATCCCTAATAAAAAAAATAATATATATATATATATATATATATATATATATACAGTGGGGCAAAAAAGTATTTAGTCAGTCAGCAATAGTGCAAGTTCCACCACTTAAAAAGATGAGAGGCGTCTGTAATTTACATCATAGGTAGACCTCAACTATGGGAGACAAACTGAGAAAAAAAAATCCAGAAAATCACATTGTCTGTTTTTGTAACATTTTATTTGCATATTATGGTGGAAAATAAGTATTTGGTCAGAAACAAAATTTCATCTCAATACTTTGTAATATATCCTTTGTTGGCAATGACAGAGGTCAAAAGTTTTCTGTAAGTCTTCACAAGGTTGCCACACACTGTTGTTGGTATGTTGGCCCATTCCTCCATGCAGATCTCCTCTAGAGCAGTGATGTTTTTGGCTTTTCGCTTGGCAACACGGACTTTCAACTCCCTCCAAAGGTTTTCTATAGGGTTGAGATCTGGAGACTGGCTAGGCCACTCCAGGACCTTGAAATGCTTCTTACGAAGCCACTCCTTCCTTGCCCTGGCGGTGTGCTTTGGATCATTGTCATGTTGAAAGACCCAGCCACGTTTCATCTTCAATGCCCTTGCTGATGGAAGGAGGTTTGCACTCAAAATCTCATGATACATGGCCCCATTCATTCTTTCATGTACCCGGATCAGTCGTCCTGGCCCCTTTGCAGAGAAACAGCCCCAAAGCATGATGTTTCTACCACCATGCTTTACAGTAGGTATGGTGTTTGATGGATGCAACTCAGTATTCTTTTTCCTCCAAACACGACAAGTTGTGTTTCTACCAAACAGTTCCAGTTTGGTTTCATCAGACCATAGGACATTCTCCCAAAACTCCTCTGGATCATCCAAATGCTCTCTAGCAAACTTCAGACGGGCTCGGACATGTACTGGCTTAAGCAGTGGGACACGTCTGGCACTGCAGGATCTGAGTCCATGGTGGCGTAGTGTGTTACTTATGGTAGGACTTGTTACATTGGTCCCAGCTCTCTGCAGTTCATTCACTAGGTCCCCCCGCGTGGTTGTGGGATTTTTGCTCACCGTTCTTGTGATCATTCCGACCCCACGGGGTGGGATTTTGCGTGGAGCCCCAGATCGAGGGAGATTATCAGTGGTCTTGTATGTCTTCCATTTTCTAATTATTGCTCCCACTGTTGATTTCTTCACTCCAAGCTGGTTGGCTATTGCAGATTCAGTCTTCCCAGCCTGGTGCAGGGCTACAATTTTGTTTCTGGTGTCCTTTGACAGCTCTTTGGTCTTCACCATAGTGGAGTTTGGAGTCAGACTGTTTGAGGGTGTGCACAGGTGTCTTTTTATACTGATAACAAGTTTAAACAGGTGCCATTACTACAGGTAATGAGTGGAGGAAAGAGGAGACTCTTAAAGAAGAAGTTACAGGTCTGTGAGAGCCAGAAATCTTGATTGTTTGTTTCTGACCAAATACTTATTTTCCACCATAATATGCAAATAAAATGTTAAAAAAAACAGACAGATGTGATTTTCTGGATTTTTTTTCTCAGTTTGTCTCCCATAGTTGAGGTCTACCTATGATGTAAATTACAGACGCCTCTCATCTTTTTAAGTGGTGGAACTTGCACTATTGCTAACTGACTAAATACTTTTTTGCCCCACTGTATATATATATATATATTTGTATTAAATCAAATATAAGCACATTCTATTTGATTATTTTTACCATTATTATCATTATTTTAAAAAAATAATATAAAAATAGAAAAAATATTAAAACACAAAATAGTTACATTAAATGTCAGAAATGCAAAATGGCTGTCTATTATGACAAATAATATATTTTCCTTGTTGAATTTGAATAAAATGTCACATTTTAATTTACTAAGGAAACATTACAATAGTACGTATGCAGAACACATCGGTTCCTTGTATCTCCATATTTAGGAAATTGCCTGCTAGGTCTGAGTGTGGCCTATTCTTCCAAATTCACTTCACAATGAAGGATTTGTTTTAGTGAACGAGGTTTTCTCTCCAAAAAATAATACAGAGGTTAACTATGTAATCAGTATGAAATTGCAAGCAATCAGATAATATTGAAATGAGAGGGATAAAGGAACGGATACCATCTGGGTTTTAAAGGCAATCACCGGTAAAATATCCCTCCTTCCGCATGAGGAGAATAGAATATTATTTATCTTTTTATCCTAGAAGTGGTTTTCAAATTGTAAAACCAATTTAATTCTGGAGTGAAATATCCATAAAAGCCATGAGCCTGTGGTCTGCGTACATATCAGTCACCCTCCTTCATAGCACGTCTGCATGGGATGAATGTCTAAAGTGATTTATAGCTTAAATGCAGGAGTGATGACTGACTTTTTTATGCTTATTTCTGCAGAGCAATATTAATTCATGGCCTAATTCTATTAGTAAAAGGTAGGGAAATTCTTATGTATTGTTCATACAAATATGTACTTTTACTGAACATGGTTAATGGTCACCAAGGAACTGATTTACGACATTATAGGCCAGTAAGTCTAACCTCTATTGTTGGTAAAATATTTGAAGGGTTTCTGAGGGATGTTATTCTGGATTATCTCAATGAGAATAACTGTTTAACTCCATATCAGCATGGGTTTATGAGAAATCGCTCCTGTCAAACCAATCTAATCAGTTTTTATGAAGAGGTAAGCTATAGGCTGGACCACGGTGAGTCATTGGACGTGGTATATCTCGATTTTTCCAAAGCGTTTGATACCGTGCCGCACAAGAGGTTGGTACACAAAATGAGAATGCTTGGTCTGGGGGAAAATGTGTGTAAATGGGTTAGTAACTGGCTTAGTGATAGAAAGCAGAGGGTGGTTATAAATGGTATAGTCTCTAACTGGGTCGCTGTGACCAGTGGGGTACCGCAGGGGTCAGTATTGGGACCTGTTCTCTTCAACATATTCATTAATGATCTGGTAGAAGGTTTACACAGTAAAATATCGATATTTGCAGATGATACAAAACTATGTAAAGCAGTTAATACAAGAGAAGATAGTATTCTGCTACAGATGGATCTGGATAAGTTGGAAACTTGGGCTGAAAGGTGGCAGATGAGGTTTAACAATGATAAATGTAAGGTTATACACATGGGAAGAGGGAATCAATATCACCATTACACACTGAACGGGAAACCACTGGGTAAATCTGACAGGGAGAAGGACTTGGGGATCCTAGTTAATGATAAACTTACCTGGAGCAGCCAGTGCCAGGCAGCAGCTGCCAAGGCAAACAGGATCATGGGGTGCATTAAAAGAGGTCTGGATACACATGATGAGAGCATTATACTGCCTCTGTACAAATCCCTAGTTAGACCGCACATGGAGTACTGTGTCCAGTTTTGGGCACCGGTGCTCAGGAAGGATATAATGGAACTAGAGAGAGTACAAAGGAGGGCAACAAAATTAATAAAGGGGATGGGAGAACTACAATACCCAGATAGATTAGCGAAATTAGGATTATTTAGTCTAGAAAAAAGACGACTGAGGGGCGATCTAATAACCATGTATAAGTATATAAGGGGACAATACAAATATCTCGCTGAGGATCTGTTTATACCAAGGAAGGTGACGGGCACAAGGGGGCATTCTTTGCGTCTGGAGGAGAGAAGGTTTTTCCACCAACATAGAAGAGGATTCTTTACTGTTAGGGCAGTGAGAATCTGGAATTGCTTGCCTGAGGAGGTGGTGATGGCGAACTCAGTCGAGGGGTTCAAGAGAGGCCTGGATGTCTTCCTGGAGCAGAACAATATTGTATCATACAATTATTAGGTTCTGTAGAAGGACGTAGATCTGGGTATTTATTATGATGGAATATAGGCTGAACTGGATGGACAAATGTCTTTTTTCGGCCTTACTAACTATGTTACTATGTTACTATGTATGACATAGAAAAACTGCCTGTTTACTGCAGCTATGGCGGTGGTCTCTACAGTTCTGGTCAATCTAATGTAGCTTTACCCTGATCCAATGACTAAGATATATAACCAAAATGTAATGCATTATTATTACCACCATACCATACTAAATATTGCCCCATTCAAATACCAAATACTAATAGTATATAGTGACTAAATACAGGGAAGGCATACTACATTTCCTTCTCTAGCGATACAAACTTCTCTAACCTGCTGCCCCAAAATAACATCCAGTATTCTCAATATCGTACTTGCGCTGTCTGTAAAACAGAGCCTGCTTTCCCTAATAATATGCATTGTTGATGCTCTGGTATAAACTACAATGGCCTGAAGCTGTATGTCGCCCTGGTAACTCGCACATCTTCCCAGCGCCATCCTATTCACTGTGTTCACTGCTCTGGTTCTTCCAATGTCTGGCCATCGCACTGAACCTCCTCTTGCAGCACTCTCTGCACTGCTGCATTGCTCTGTTACTGGAGAGTCTCAACCAGTTCTAGGGAGGCGCAACAGACTCTGCAGGAATTTAACCCGATGTGTCCTGCAGAGTTTTGCTTGCCAGGCCTATCCCTTCCATCAGAGGATATATTAAGCGGCTCCTCACGCCACACCTTGCCTGAACTTATGTTCCTACTTTCAGTCTATCTCTAGCAATCTGTTAATGTGCATTTTTGTTCTGTCTCTCCTGTTACTAACCTGGCTTCTTTACTCATTTTGTCTGATCTCTCCAGTCCATGGCTTCATATTTTGAAACTGTGCTGCCCGAAGCAAACTCAGACTTTCTGAGATACACGTCCCAAACACGTCTTTTTTCTTGCATACATATTTGCATTTAAATAAAATTATTGATGTTATTTAACAGTGATCCTAGCCTTATGATTGGATACATTTTTCTCCCCTATCTTCGTCCTCTGTGCCTCGCATTTCTGCCTTGACCCGCAGGTAAGCTGCTGCAGGACAGGGAACTGACCTAGAGTGGAATGTGGTGACTACCCTAACAGACCTAGCCTATCCTCACCATTAGAGGCTCTACTGAAGACCAGGTAGTCAGTTAGGCACAGCCATCCAGAGTAAGCCTGACCCGTGGCACAGTTGGTCCACGCCCACCGTCGTCACACTGTGCCAGGGGAATGCATTGGTCTTTACACTCTCTTGCGTAGGCAGAGTTAACAAAAGCTCAATGCACAGGTAAAAATATTGAAAGTATAACAAACAGTAGGGGTGAATATACAGTAACCCAAAACAGGGTACCTCAGAATGTTTACAGTTGTCTTTTATCACAAATGTCCTAATAGGTACCTTTATTGCACTTTGTAATGTTAATACATCCTAGTACAGTTTATGTTAAGATATCTTCTACCACCATGTAACAGAGACTCATGTTTGCATTAATATGCTCAGGAAAATACTGAGTTAGCAATATGTTAAACTGTAAAAGTGATATGGTGCTTTTCAAGTAACTTCTAGAAACAAACTACACAAAAAGATGACTGATATGAAGGTGGAGGAGGGGATGAGAAATTGGATAACTGACTACCTATCAGATCGGCCACAGTTTGTACAGATGGGAGCAGTGGTGTCAAGCAGATTATTGAGCAGTGTAGGTGCCCCCCAGGGAACAGTGCTTGCGCCCTTTCTATTCACACTGTATACTTCAGACTTTCAGTATAAATCTGAACTTTGCCACATTCAAAAATTTTCGGATGACTCTGTGGTTGTGGGATGCATTAGGGGAGATCAGGGGGATGAGGAATATAGAAGGGTGGTGTCGAATTTCGTGGATTGGTGCAATGGTAACTATCTACAACTAAATGTTAAGAAAACTAAGGAGTTGGTGGCCAACTATAGCAGGATTAAGTTGGAATGCTTACCGATCACTATTGCTGGTCAGGAGGTAGAGCAGGTGGAAAGTTACAAATATTTGGGGGTCCATTTGGATAGCAAACTGGACTGGAGATGCCACTCAGAGTTTGTCTACAAGAAGGGGATGAGCAGACTGTATTTCCTAAGGAAACTGAGGTCTTTTAATGTGTGCAGCAAAATGTTAGAAATGTTCTACCAGTCTGTAGTGGCAAGTGCCATCTTTTTTGCAATCACGTGCTGGGGTAGTAGTGTGCGGGCCTCTGATGCGAATAAGCTGAATAAGATTATTAAGAAGGCAAGTTCTGCTGTCGGCTGCAAGCTGGACTCTTTTGGGGAGGTAGTGGAGAAAAGAACTCTGAAAAAGTGTATGGCAATTATGAACAATAATGCACATCCACTATATGAGCTATTCATGAGACAGAAGAGCACCTTCAGCAACCGGCTAATACTTCTGAGGTGTAAGAAGGAAAAATATAGGAAATCGTTTGTGCCAACTGCCATGGGAATGTACAACAATAACATTAGGGTTAAACCACCAAGGTGAATGTCTACTTATTTCTCTACATTTCAGTTCACTCGTTGTGTATGTCCTATTCTAATGTATAATGTTCTTCTGTGAACAAACTGTCATGTCAACTATATAATTCCTTTATGATTTTTATGATTTAAGTTGTGCTGCTGTGATACCATAATTTCCCACGGGATCAGTAAAGTGTATCGTATCGTATCATATTAAAATCATGCCAGCTCATTATATGTACACTTGCACCCTTCAAGAGAGTAGAACCCCCACACAGTAACCAATACACTGGATGCATTTATCCCTGTGTCATCCCTGTTTTCTGGACTATATTGAATGCACTGCATTACACCATCCTACCAGGAAGCAGAGGTTAATTAAGTGCACCCTAGCGTTACAAACATTTCCCTTTTTATCACTGCCATGGCAGAGTGTTAAGTTCAGCACACCTCATGGTACTACATACTCAAGGTACTCAAAACACTTTGACCCTCCCTACTGGTCTTTTCCCTATCCTGTGATGCAAACTCCCTCTAAACTAACATTTCTATTATCCAGGGTATGTGTAACATATCTAGAGCCCCCTATAACCTATTTATATTATTAGGTTGTTCTGCTAAGAGCTCAAAATAACCTGCAAATAATATAAAAACTAGAAATTAACTAATGAGCACAGTACTAAAGGAGTATAACCATAATAAATATACATGGGAATGCAACATTAGCAAGCAAAGGATACACTTTTTTCAGTGGTAATCAACAAAAAGCTAAAGAACATTAAACCAAAATTGCTTTAGTAAATCGAGCTAATGAAAAATGAAGCAATTGCCAAAAATAAAATTATAGAGTAAAATAAGTGTAGAATAATTAGCCAGTTGTTTGGCTGATTCCGATATATATGTGAAAACAGATAACTCCCTAATATTAAACTCTAAATCCTCGATTTTACCAAAAACTCCAGACAGATACATGAAAAAATGAGTGGCCCGATTCATTAAGACTGATGTACGTGCCAGTCTTAATGAAGGGGCATTTTGAAGTAGGATGAGCCAAATATATTAAGAGGCGTATGTCACTTAATGAATTTGTCATATTTTCTCAATGCCGTGTACCTCCATGCGCCTCACTAGAAATGTTATTCCAATCACTAATGTGGTATAACTTTTTATGAATTGGCTGTTCGGACACTCCCACGCCCTGTACTGCCCATGATCTGGCCACTTCAGCTAAACGAGTAGGACCGATGTGAAAACGACAAAAATTCCAAACTTTTTGTTCAACTTCGCATTGATGTATCAGCCCTGAGAAGACAAAAAGTAAGGAATCTTTGAGCAACAACCAAATTTGACAAGCCTGTAAACCCATCAGATGAAAACTCATGCAGACAAGTAGATAAATTGGATCAGATTTTTGATCAGATAGCACACAGACAGAACATTGAGCCATGTTATTCAATAGGGCTGTTAAGATGAACGTTTTCTCTCTTGGTCCAACTGTTTGTGCATATTTCGAATGAAACTCACCCGTTAATGTCTATGGGTGCATTAAAAATATTGTATTCCACACAGAACATACGTGTGGCATCTAATTTTTATGGGTACATTTCGATTATAAACCTAGAAAATTATATTTAATCATGTATATTTTTAAGTCCCCACGTGCCATTATCCATCATAGATGTGCCGTTTGAGGGAATTGCCAAAGACTTGATCATCCCACTTGTTAAATTTATTCATGGACATGAATGTATATTGAACAAGATGGCTAACCGCACTTCACAAAGCGGAGCGCCAGTCCAGGTCCAGGGAACCCACTAGGACCAATAGAAATGCTATGTGCATGAATGTATATTGGTCATCCTTCACTATGCTACACGGTACCCCAAATTGGTTCCCTTGAGAAACTCCTCTGCAAGAAGTATAGCCCGCCAGTTGATCCACTTCTTTGCCCAAACAGGACTACAGAGAGAGATCCTGACTGACCAGGGAACACTCATTATGAGTACGGTGATGAGGGAACTGTGTGAGGCTCTGCAAATCACACAACTGAAGTTGTTAGCTTACCATGCACAGACGTACAGCCTTGTGGAAAAGTTTAATAAAACCTCAAGAGTATGCTTAAGAAGGTCATAAAAAAGGACGGTCAAGACTAGGACTGTCTCCTCTCGTATTTGTTGTTTTCTATCTAGGAGGTTCCACAAGCCTCTACCGGATTCTTTACCTTTGAACTTCTGTATAGTCGACATCCGTGGAGTCTCCTTGATATGGTGAAGAAAACAAAGGAAGCTGAAGTCATGCCTCACTGGAGCATCCTTCATAAAGGAGCATCTTCTCCAGGCACAAGAGATTCAAACTAGGGTCTACAATTGTTCACCCAGGGTGAGGCAGTTCAGCCCCAGCGACCGAGTCCTTGTGCTTATTTCCACAGTAGAGGGTACATTTTTTGGCCAAATATCTAAACCCCTATGAGATGGTAGAGAAGCATTACAAGGTGTATCACGTCAATCGTATCAAGCCATGGCAAGACAGGGAGTCCACTGAAACTCCATGTTTACTGCTCAAGCCAGAAACTGACATTATAGGTATGACAGTAGTGGAGACACTGTTGAAAGCCCCAAAACAGCAGTGTCTGGAATTGCTGCAGTAGAACGGGGACCTGTTCTCAGATGTGTTGGGGTGTACAAATATCATAGATCATGAGGTTCTGATGGAACCCCATGTGCAGGTTAACTTGAAGCCCTATCAGATTCCCAAGGCGTATGCTTTATCACAGAGTCATTGAGGTATCAAGAGCGACTGGTCTAGCCCGATTGTCCTTTTTCCAAAACCCAATAGCTAATGGAGATTCTGAAATGATCATCAGAGTGTGAACAAAGTCTCCAAGTTCAACGCATATCCGATGCCGCTTGTCGATGAGCTGATCGAGAGACTTGGATCGGCAAGGTACATAACCACCTTGGATCTAACAAAGGGATATTGACAAAATTCCATGTCACAAGAAGCCAAGGAGAATACAGTCTTCTCTACACCCGACGAATGCTTCGAAAATGTCCGGATTCTGTTCGGACTGCAGGGAGCTCCGGCCATCTTCCAGAGAGCTATGGACCAGTTCCTAGCACCACATAAGAATTACGCCATGGCATACCTTGATGATATTGTAATCTTTAGCACATATTGGGGAACTCATCTGGGAAAGGTCCAGGAGGCGTTTGATGCTCTCAGGAAGGCAGGGTTTTCTCTAAACCCAAAAAATTGTGCCATAGGGAAAGAGAAGGCCAAAATCTAGGACATGTATTAGGTAGAGGCAAGATCAAACCCCAGATCAGTAAAGTGTACGCAAGCCAGAACTGGCCAAAACCACTCTCAAAAAAGCAAGTTAGAGCCTTACTAGGAATTGTGGGGTACTACAGGAGGTTCCTCCCTTACTTTGAATCTCTGGATATCAAATAAATTAGTACCAAAAACAAAATTAGATCACAGAATAGTACCCAATTATAGATAGCTCATATAAAACGTAACTTTTAGGGTAAGTTCACACAGGGCGTTTTTGCTGCTTTTTTCATGCGAATTTTCAGCTGCTTTTTACAGTACCAGCAAAGCCTATGAGATTTCAGAAATCTCATGCACACACATTGGTTTTTTGTGTCATCAGTATTTTGTGCTTTGCTGCGTTTTTTTTGTGGACATAGAGCATGTCACTTCTTTCAGTGCTTTTCCAGTTTCTTTTTAGTGTTTTCCACCCATTGACTTGAATGGATGGTGAAAAAACGCTGCAAATATGCAGGTTGACTTTTCTTGCAGCATATTTGCTGCAGAAAAGTCAAGGACAGCCGGATGTGACATCACATTCAGCTCTGCTACCTCTAGATGGCAGGCTGCATCATGCGTCTATACAGCCTGTCATCCAGCAGAGCGGACCCAAACCCCATTCACTTGAATGGGGCGCCCGACAAAACAGTGTTTGACATGCTGTCAATGCATGCAGGCACAGCAAACACGGCTTCTGATTGGCGGGGAAATCCTCCCCGCTGGTCAGAGAGCTGCGGTTCTCACGCTGTCAGAAGACAGCGGGAGCACTGAGCTGTGATCGGAGGTATAAACTTTATCTCTGGTCACTGCTGTCAGCAGTTGGGACTACTGATCCTCAGCAGCTCATGTGCTATGAATAAATATTTTTTTTTTAAAAGGGGTGGGTTCCTCCCTATTTTTGATAACCAGCTAAACCAAACTCACAGCTGGGGGCTGCAACTCCAGCTGTCAGCTTCAGCAAGGTTAGTTATCAAGAATGGAGGGGTCCTCACGCTTTTTTTAAAAAATTATTTTAATAAATCATTTTAAAAAACGGCCTGGGGTCCCTCCCATTTTTGACAACCAGTCTTGCTAAAGCTTACCGCTGAGGCTGGTATTCCCTGGCTGGTAAGGGTCCACTAATATAGGCCCCCCAACCCCTAAAAATACCAGCCCGCAGCTGCCCAGTACATTCCAATCTATTAGATACGCCAACTTGCCCTGTAGCGGTGGCCAGTGGGGTAATGAGGGGTTAATGTCACCTTCCTATTATAAAGTGACATTAAGCCGGCTTAGTAATGAAGGCGTGTCAATAAGACACCTATCCATTACTAATCTTATAGTAGTTAAAGGGTTAAGTAAACACACACATAGTAAGAAAAAAGTATTTTAATGAAATAAACCACCACACATTTTTGCCATCTTTGTTAGTCTGCAATTCTAAGCGAAGCCCTCGATTTCCTGAAATAAAAATAATAAACCAACACAAATACTCCCTGTCCCGACGCAGTCCAATATAATGAGTGTCCCACGCAGTAATCCATATCTGGGTGAGATAAAGTTTACAACCGGGAGCGCTTGCTAATGTCACTGCTCCCGGCTGTAAACTACTGGGGAATGAGGAGATGCTTCCGGCGGTTGCTTCAGTGAATGGGGGTGACGTCACTGAGCATGCTCTCCCTCACAGCCTGACCTGAAGTAACCTCTGGACTGTGGGAAAATGCCAGTGAAGAGGTAACCGCAGGTAATCTATTTAACTATCTATCTATCTATCTATCTATCCTATCAATCTATCCATTCTATCTATTCATTCTATATATTCTATCTATTCATTCTATCTATCTACAGTTTTTTTTCTCTGTGTGAAATCAACTTTATTGGCATGCACAATGAGAAAAAAAACGCATGAAAAAAAGCGCTGAAAATGTGATGAATAACGCACCAAAAACACACCTAAACCTGCGTTTTTGGCAAAGCTTGTTTGTTGCCAAGAAGATCAGGTTTTGCTAGAGAAAAAAGCAGCAAAAATGCCCTGTGTGAACTTGCTTAGCTTAATATAATTGTAAAAAATTCAACAACAGAGGGTCTTTATTTTATGGGGGGAGGAAAGAGGAGAATAAATCATCCTATCATATTACTATTGTCTTCCTTCCTACCAGCGGAGGTTGGCACCCTCAATCCTGCGCAGTGGCACCCACACTCATCGACTGCTATCCCTTCCTCTCCCTAAATGACCCTTTAAACAACCATAAGGTGCAAAAAGACTTAACAGTAAGGTACCATATGTTAATATTCAGGTCAACATAGTACCTTGCTTCTGATATACCATATGGCACGAGTAATATATCAAAGAGGGAGGCTACTAAAGCCCAAAAAGACAGACATACAATATCACAAACTTTGTGTAAGAGAGATTTAAGGGTACAGGCAGATATTGCATTTTAAAATTACATAAAGGTAAATGGGCAGATGCAACAGTTTGGGCAACCTGCCTGGTTAGTACCTAGTAGCACCCCATTTTGAAAATATCACAGCTTGCAAACATTTTTTGTAGGAGGCCAAGAGTCTTTCAATTCTTGCTTGAGGGATTTTCATCCATACTTCCTTGGATAATTCTTCCAGTTCTGTGAAATTTCTTGGTCGTCTTGCATGCACTGCTATTTTGAGGTCTAGTCAGATTTGCAATGATGTTCAGATCAGGAGACTGTGAGGGCCATTGTAAAACCTTCAACTTATTCCTTTTGAGGTAGTCTTTTGGGGATTTTGACGTGTGTTTAGGATCATTTATCCATTTGTAGAAGCCATCCGTTTTTCAAGTTCAGCTTTTTTTACAGATGGTGTTATGTTTGCATCAAGAATTTGCTGAAATTCATTGAATCCATTCTTCCCTCTACCCGTGAAATGTTCACTGTGCCATTGACTGCAACACAACCACAAATCATGATTGATCCACCTCCATGACTAATGGTTGGAGAGATTTTTTTTTCAAAAATTCTGTGTCCTTTTCACATACCTTTGATCATTTTGACCAAAGAGTTCTATTTTAACCTCATCAGTCCACAGTACTTGTTTCCAAAATACATCAGGCTTGTTTAAATGTTGTTTTGCAAACTTATGATGCTGAATTTTATGGTGAGAACGCGGGAGAGGTTTTCTTCTGATGACTCTTCCATGAAGGTCATATTTGTGCAGGTATCTCTCAATAGTAGAACAATATACCACAACTCCAGTATGCTAAACATTTCTAAAGGTTTTTTGTAGACAGGCTTGGGTTCTGATTTGCCTCTACCAATCCTACGAGCAGCTCTCACTTAAATTTTGCTTGGTCTTCCAGTCCTTATCCTAACATTCCCTATTCCTGTTAACTGCCATTTCTTAATGGATCTGAGTATACAAATCTCCAAAGGTGCCCAAACGTTTGTATTTTTCTTTTTGTAATTTTTGAACTATAAAAAATGACAACTTTTTTGTTGCCTAAAATACAAAGGAAATGTATCATCTTTAATCCTAAGCCTTTTAGGGATCATTTCATCTTCAACTTGCTTAACTGTTCATGATAACAGTAATTTTGACCGGAGGGGCAAACTTTTGCCACATATTGTGAAACATGGACTGAGAGATGATCATCTATACATTACTGCTGAATAATATGGTGCTACATGAGTAGAAAAGAATTATAGTTTTGTCCAGTTACATTTTACGAATTTGAGCTAGGAGCTCCACACATAGTGTCAGTACTTCAAATCCAGTCAGCAATATCCTGACATTCATTCTACATATTTTACATTGTCAGGCATCAATAATATGTATAAACTTTTATCCTATTAGGCGATGACCAATGTAAGATAGTAGAACTTAATAATACTTTTTTACTGTCCCCTTTGTAATTATTTTTTCTATGTAAAGCTAACTGGTGTTGAATTGTGAGCTTCACATTACTACCCATAATCACTGTATGCATTTGAAACAATGTTTGAACTTCAATTTTTTGTTGCTGAAATTTTCTTTTTTTATATTTTCCTTAGGCATGAAAATGTGTTCGTAATTGGCTTTTTTCTTGTCAGTCGTATAATGGAAGCCTAAATTTGTGCTATTTAAAGCAATATATTTCAGTTTTCATTGTTTCACTACAGTAATAATGTTTGAAGGCTATTCTGAGGCAGAACTGATGTAAAAGGTTTAATTTTCATTGTACTTCTTTTGGCACTATTTTTTGTCAAGGCACCAATTTTAAATCATATTTGTCATATTCTAACACAAACATTGTAGGTAAAGCCTTCAAGTATTCAAAAATAATCTTTCAGAAATCTATTAATACAAACTCAACAATTTCAGTGTGTCAATCTGTTCACAAGATTTCGCTAACAAAACCAGAAAGAAAGATGAAATTGAACCCCTGTACATGTTTGCAATTGAGAATATAATTATTCATATTTTAAACAAATAGATAAGTGGAAAGAAAAAGAAAGCATAAAAGAGAAAGAGAGAGTGAGAGAGAAGAAAGAAAGAAAGAAAGAAAGAAAGAAAGAAAGAAAGAAAGAAAGAAAGAAAGAAAGAAAGAAAGAAAGAAAGAAAGAAAGAAAGAAAGAAAAAAAGAAAGAAAGAAAGAAAATTCTCAATTTTTTCTGAAAATTCCAAATTTAAAAAAAAAGTAGTAACGCTTACAAAAATGTTGCATATATGCATGCAAAAAAACTGTCTGAAAAAATCTTCAAATTTAATCTTAAATTTATTTTTTTAAGTAAACTATTTATCTTGTCTCCATGCAGCCCAAAGCTCAACTTAAATTTCCAAACTACTGAACAATTGATCCCAAATCTTCCAAATTCCCATTAGTTTTTTGACATCACAAAATGGCAATGCCCATAACCTACGGTATTTAATAATTAGAATAATTTAGGTTCTGTAAAGCTTGCGTTTTCTATATTTTTTTTAAGTCTATCTTATTTCACAGCATGTATGTTTGCAAATGTCAGATTTTTGCACCAGATTTATATTGATATAGTTATGAGTTGCAGATTTCAGCCATATTCTTTGAGCTTGAGGTTGCTGCAATTTTATAGCAATACAATTCTTCTAAACAGGTTTGTATTAATGCATTGAACAAGCGAAGCACTCGCTCACGTGAAATGATCTTTAAGGTAGCACAAAAATCATTGTTCTAGGCAACACATCTTCTTGTGAGAACAGAACCTGAGCTACCGAAAGCAGTGGTAGCCTATATGCACAGAATAATCTATTACAGATTATTAACCCCTTTCTGACATCTGATGTACTATCCCGTCGAGGTAGTATGGGACCGTATGACCACAGACGGGATAGTACGTCATCACCAATCAGCTGCACTCACGGGGGGAGCACGGCCGATCGGGGCTGGGTGTCAGCTGACTATCGCAGCTGACATCTGGCACTATGTGCCAGGAGCGGTCACGGACCGCTCCTGGCACATTAACTCCCGGCACACTGTGATCAAACCTGATTGCAGCATTCCGGCGGCACAAGGAAGCATCACGCAGGGAGGGGGCTTGCAAGCGCCTGCTCAGAGCAGGCACGGGGAAGCCTCCCGGCAGTGCCTGTGTGATCGCTGATCTGACACAGTGCACTGCAAAGTGTCAGATCAGCGATCTGACACTATAGTATGATGTCCCCCCTCCTACCCCCTGGGGCAATGTTGCAAAGTAAAAAAAAAAAAAAAAAATCTAAATAAAGAAAAAAAAATATATTGTTCCAATAAATACAATAAAAGTACACATATTTAGTATTGCCGCGTCCGTAACGATCCGACCTATAAAACTGTCCCACTAGTTAACCCCTTCAGTGATAACCGTAAAAAAAAAAAACAAGGCAAAAAACAACACTTTATTATCATACCGCCGAACAAAAAGTGGAATAACACGCGATCAAAAAAAGGGATATAAAAAACATAGTACCACTGAAAATGTCATCTTGTCCCGCAAAAAACGAGCCACCATACAGCGTCATCAGCGGAAAATAAAAAAGTTATAGTCCTCAGAATAAAGCGATGCAAGAATAATTATTTTTTATATAAAATAGATTTTATAGTATAAAAGCACCAAAACATTAAAAAATGATATAAATGAGGTATCGCTGTTATCGTACTGACCCGAAGAATAAAACTGCTTTATCAATTTTATCAAACGTGGAACGGTATAAACGCCCCCCAAAAAGAAATTAACGAAATGCTGGTTTTTGTTCCTTCTGCCTCACAAAAATCGGAATAAATAGCAATCAAAAAATGTCACGTTCCCGAAAATGGTACCAACAAAAAACATCAACTCATTGTTAGGGGTCAAGTTCCCGCTTCTGCACAGGGGGAATCTCGAGCCACTTCCGCTGCGGTCTCCCATTCTTGTCCAGCCGCAGTGGAGCCTGCTCAGCAAGGACGTCGGTCCCAGCGTCTTGCTCATTCTCACTCTGTTCTGAGAGTTAGTGCTGTTTCTCCAGTCTCTGCCATTAAAATCAGTGCTGGTCAGCAGCGAGCGGACTTCTCTGGGACTAAGTCCTTGTCTGCATGTACTGAGCATGCCCAGCGTAAGGTCTCCCGTTGGAGATCGAGGGTCATGTGCTCAGGCTCTGCAGCACATTCCATTGGTCCTCTTGGCAGGTCCTAGAAGGGCAAAAGAGCTGTGGCCACTTCCTGTGCTGCTGCTATATAAACTGCGCATGACCGCACGGCCATGCGCTAGTATTGTCTTTCAATTGCTTATGTGTGTATGTTGTGAGTGCAAGTCGTCCTTGGAAACCCCTACCCTATTGAATGTCTGTTCGCGGAAGGTGTATGGCTGCTATCTAGCGCCCGACTTAGCCTACAGCACTAAACACACATCTCAGCGTCCTGTAGCTGTGCCTGCCAGTACGGCGCCGTGCGCCTGCCTTGCGCTTTCCATACCCGAGTCTGGGTGGTTAGTGGCGTCCGTTAGTGCGGCATCGCTCGCACTCTTGTGCACATATATTTCTTAAGGTTCTCTACACACCCAGTTGCGGTGTTACGCCAGCAAGGGTCTAATCGGGCTCCAATCCCTTCTGGGGTTAAGTCCGCTGACCACTTGCTCGCGCACTAGTGCGGTACTGCGGTCCTGTGAATTAACAGGATCGCTTTCTTCACGCTGGGTGAGGTTTAACCCACGCGTGTATACTTTAGTGTACCGCCATATTGTCTGCAAATTGCTAGCAGCAGGTTCTCACCTGCACGGTGGACCCCGGACTGCGAACGCACCTTTATCATCTGTCTTGGTGCGTTCCGCCAGTCCTAACACTCATCTTGCAAACAAGACTTCACATGACTCTGTGGACCAAAATATGGAAAAATTATACTTCTCAAAATAGGGAGACGCAAAAACTATTTTTGCAATAAAAAGTGTCTTTTAGTGTCTGACAGCTGTCAATCATAAAAATCCACTAAAAAACCCGCTATAAAAGTAAATAACCCCCCCTTCATCACCCCCTTAGTTAGGGAAAATAATAAAATGTAAAAAATGTATTTATTTCCATTTTCCCATTAGGGTTAGGGCTACAGTTAGGGTTGGGGCTAAAGTTAGGGTTAGGGCTACAGTTAGGGTTGGGGCTACAGTTAGGGTTGGGGCTACAGTTAGGGTTAGGGTTGGGGCAACAGTTAGGGTTAGGGTTGGGGCTAAAGTTAGTTAGGGTTGGGGCTAAAGTTAGGGTTAGGGTTGGGGCTATAGTTAGGGTTGGGGCTACAGTTAGGGTTAGGGTTGGGGCTAAAGTTAGGGTTGGGGTTGGGGCTAAAGTAAGGGTTAGGGTTGGGGCTAAAGTTAGGGTTGGGGCTAAAGTTAGGGTTAGGGCTACAGTTAGGGTTGGGGCTACAGTTAGGGTTGGGGCTAAAGTTAGGGTTGAGGCTAAAGTTCGGGTTAGGATTTGGATTACATTTATGGTTGGGATTAGGGTTAGGATTAGGGTTAGGGGTGTGTCAGGGTTAGGGATGTGGTTGGGATAAGGGTTAGGGGCATGTTTGGGTTAGGGGTGTGGTTAGGGTTGGGATTAGGGTTAGGGGCATGTTCGGGTTAGGGGTGTGGTTAGCATTGGGATTAGGGTTATGGGTGTGTTGGGGTTAGGGATGTAGTTGGGATTAGGGTTAGGGGCTTTTTCGGGTTAGGGGTGTGGTTAGCGTTGGGATTAGGGTTATGGGTGTGTTGGGGTTAGGGATGTGGTTGGGATTAGGGTTAGGAGCATGTTCGGGTTAGGGGTGTGGTTAGCGTTGGGATTAGGGTTATGGGTGTGTTGGGGTTAGGGATGTGGTTGGGATTAGGGATAGGGGCTTTTTCGGGTTAGGGGTGTGGTTAGCGTTGGGATTAGGGTTATGGGTGTGTTGGGGTTAGGGATGTGGTTGGGATTAGGGTTAGGGGCATGTTCGGGTTAGGGGTGTGGTTAGCATTGGGATTAGGGTTATGGGTGTGTTGGGGTTAGGGATGTGGTTGGGATTAGGGTTAGGGGCTTTTTCGGGTTAGGGGTGTGGTTAGGGTTATGGTTAGGGTTGGGATTAGGGTTAGGGGTGTGTTTGGGTTAGGGTTTCAGTTAGAATTGGCGGGGTTTCACTGTTTAGGCACATCAGGGGTTCTCCAAACGCAACATGGTGTCCGATCTCAATTCCAGCCAATTCTGCGTTGAAAAAGTAAAACAGTGCTCCTTCCCTTCCGAGCTCTCCTGTCTGCCAAAACAGGGGTTTACCCCAACATATTGGTTATCACCGTTCTCAAGACAAATTGGACAACAACTTTTGGGGTCCAATTTCTCTGGTTACCCTTGGGAAAATAAAAATTTGGGGGCTAAAAATCATTTTTGTGGAAAAAAAATGATTTTTTTATTTTTAATGCTCTGCGTTATAAACTGTAGTGAAACACTTGGGGGTTCAAAGTTCTCACAACACATCTAGATACATTCCTTGGGGGGTCTAGTTTCCAATATGGAGTCACTTGTGGGAGGTTTCAACTGTTACACTGGTACATCAGGGGCTCTGCAAATGCAATGTGTCGCCTGCGAACCATTCCATCTAAGTCTGCATTCCAAACAGCGCTCCTTCCCTTCCGAGCTCTGCCATGCGCCCAAACAGTGGTTTTCCCCCACATATGGGGTATCAGCGTACTCAGGACAAATTGGACAACAACTTTTGGGGTCCAATTTCTCCTGTTACCCTTGGGAAAATACAAAACTGGGGGTAAAAACTAATTTTTGTGGAAAAAAAATAATTTTTCTTTTCACGGCTCTGCGTTATAAACTGCAGTGAAACACTTGGGGGTTCAAATTTCTCATACCACATCTAGATAAGTTCCTTGGGGGGTCTAGTTTCCAATATGGGGTCACATGTGGGGGGGTTTCTACTGTTTAGGTACATTAGAGACTCTGCAAATGCAATGTGATGCCTGCAGACCATTCCATCTAAGTCTGCATTCCAAACAGCGCTCCTTCCCTTCGAAGCTCTGCCATGCACCCAAACAGTAGTTTTCTCTGACATATGGGGTATAAGCATACTCAGGACAAATTGCACGACAACTTTTGTGGTCCAATTTCTCCTGCTACCCTTGGGAAAATACAAAACTAGGGGCTAAAAAATAATTTTTCTGGAAAAAAAAAAAATTATTTTCACGGCTCTGCGTTATAGACTGTAGTGAAACACTTGGGGGTTCAAAGTGCTCACCACACATCTAGATAACTTCCGTAGCGGGTCTAATTTCCAAAATGGTGTCACTTGTGGGGGGATTCAATGTTTAGGCATATCAGGGGCTCTCCAAACGAGATATGGCCTCCCATCTCAATTTCAGTAAATTTTGCATTGGAAAATCAAATGGTGCTCCTTCCCTTCCGAGCTCTGCCATGCACCCAAACAGTGGTTTACCCCCACATATGGGATATCAGCATACTCAGGACAAATTGCACAACAAATTTTGAGGTCCAATTTCTTCTCTTACCCTTGGTAAAATAAAAAATTGGGGGTGAAAAATCATTTTTGTGAAAAAAATATGATTTTTTATTTTTACAGCTCTACATTATAAACTTCTGTGAAGCATTTGGTGGATCAAAGTGCTCATCACACATCTAGATAAGTTCCTTAGGGGGTCTACTTTCCAAAATGGTGTCCCTTGTGGGGGTTTTAACGTTTAGGCACATCAGGGGCTCTCCAAACGCAACATGGTGTCCCATCTCAATTCCAGTCAATTTTGCATTTAAAAGTTAAACGGCGCTCCTTCCCTTCCGAGCTCTGCCATGCGCCCAAACAGTGGTTTACACCCACATATGGGGTATCGGCGTACTCACAACAAATTTTAAAACAACTTTTGTGGTCCAATTTCTCCTGTTACTCTTGGTAAAATAAAACAAATTGGAGCTAAAGTAAATTTTTTATGAAGAAAAGTTAAATGTTCATTTTTTTAAACATTTCAAACATTCCTGTGAAACACCTGAAGGGTTAATAAACTTATTGAATATGGTTTTGAGCACCTTGAGGGGTGCAGTTTTTAGAATGGTGTACACTTGGATATTTTCTATCATATAGACCCCTCAAAGTGACTTCAAATGTGATGTGGTCCCTAAAAAAAATTGTGGTGTAAAAATGAGAAATTTCTGGTCAACTTTTAACCCTTATAACTCCCTAACAAAAAAATTTTTGGTTCCAAAAGTGTGCTGATGTAAAGTAGACATGTGGGAAATGTTACTTATTAAGTATTTTGTGTGACATAACTCTGTGATTTAAGGGCATAAAAATTCAAAGTTGGAAAATTGCAAAAATTTCAGTTTTTTTCACAAATAAACACAGGTAATATCAAAGAAATTTTACCACTAACATGAAGTATAATATGTCACAAGAAAACAATGTCAAAATCGCTGGGAACTATTGAAGCGTTCCAGAGTTATAACCTCATAAAGGGACAGTGGTCAGAATTGTAAAAATTGGCCCTGTCATTAATGTGCAAACTACCCTTGCGGTAAAGGGGTTAAATGTGCATCTGAAGCGGAGTTGGCCAGTGTAAACAAGGTATGAAATGACCACTGGTGAGCAAACATGTGCCAGTTGGTGGTCAATTAATATTGCACAATGTGCTGTGTAAACGGACCTGTATGGGTCCGATCTCACGTGTCCAAGGATAGATAATACATACAAGCCAAATTAAGTCAGGGAGAGATACACGCTAATAATGCTGCACACCCACCCATTGTTTTGCCCAGGGGTCTTGGCCAGGGCCGGACTGGCCATCGGGCAGTTCTGGCATTTGCCAGAGGCGCCGCCTCTGCAGGACCACCTTTGATGTGGTTACAGTACAGGAGATGCTCAGTAGCAGGAGAAGGAGATGCAGCCTCAACTGCTCTTTTCATGTGAGCAGCAACAGTGGGAAAGGAGTTGGCAGTCAGGAGGAAGGGCAGAGGTAGGCTGAGCTGGGGCAGGGAGGCATTTATCCCCGGACCAACTCCCAGCTCCTGCTCATGGCCGGCAGGGATAATTTACATACCTCTCAGACCAGATTAACTTCTCCAGCACAGCTGATGCCTGTAGCACCCAGCCAATGAAATCAAGCAGGGGAGCTACAGAAACCAATGGGAGGAGGTGGGCGGGGTCAGTGCTGTGAGGAGAACAAGACTATGGAAGAATCCAGCAATGACCTCCTCCAATAGCAGCTGCAGCAATTCCTCCTCTGCTGTATCAGTGCTGGAGGATGCAGGGCTGAGAGAGAGGATCAGTGCTGGAGGATGCAGGGCTGAGGGTGAGAGGATCAGTGCTGAAGGATGCAGGGCTGAGTGTGAGACGATCAGTGCTGGAGGATGCAGGGCTGAGAGTGAGAGGATCAGTGCTGGAGGATGCAGGGCTGAGGGTGAGAGGATCAGTGCTGGAGGATGCAGGGCTGAGGGTGAGAAAATCAGTGCTGGAGGATGCAGGGCTGAGGGGGAGAGGATCAGTGCTGGAAGATGCAGGGCTGAGGGTGAGAGGATCAGTGCTGGAGGATGCAGGGCTGAGGGTGAGAGGATCAGTGCTGGAGGATGCAGGGCTGAGGATGAGAGGATCAGTGCTGGAGGAGGCAGGGCTGAGGGTGAGAGGATCAGTGCTGGAAGATGCAGGGCTGAGGGTGAGAGGATCAGTGCTGGAGGATGCAGGGCTGAGGGTGAGGATCAGTGTTGGAGGATGCAGGGCTGAGGGTGAGAGGATCAGTGCTGGAGGATGCAGGGCTGAGGGTGAGAAAATCAGTGCTGGAGGATGCAGGGCTGAGGGTGAGAGGATCAGTGCTGGAAGATGCAGGGCTGAGGGTGAAAAGATCAGTGCTGGAGGATGCAGGGCTGAGGGTGAGAGGATCAGTGCTGGAGGATGCAGGGCTGAGGGTGAGAGGATCAGTGCTGGAGGATGCAGGGCTGAGGGGGAGAGGATCAGTGCTGGCGGATGCAGGGCTGAAGGTGAGAGGATCAATGCTGGAGGATGCAGAGCTGAGAGTGAGAGGATCAGTGCTGGAGGATGCAGGGCTGAGAGTGAGAGGATCAGTGCTGGATGATGCCGCTTTGAGGGTGAGAAGATCAGTGCTGGCGGATGCAGGCCTGAAGGTGAGAGGATCAATGCTGGAGGATGCAGGGCTGAGAGTGAGAGGATCAGTGCTGGAGGATGCAGGGCTGAGGGTGAGAGGATCAGTGCTGGAAAATGCAGGGTTGAGGGTGAGAGGATCAGTGCTGGAGGATGCAGTGTTGAGGGTGAGAGGACCAATGCTGGAGTATGCAGGGCTGAGGGTGAGAGGATCAGTGCTGGAGGATGCAGGATTGAGGGCGAGAGGAGGGCTCAGGCCTGTGTGTGCAACCACTAGCAGTGGAGCTGAAATCCCCTGCTCCTAGAAAGCAATGTCACATGAAGAAATCCAGCTGCCTGCAGAAAGGAGTGAATATATAGGTGTATGCTCAATGTATAGTGTGTATATCTGCAATTCATCTGTCTGTAGTTCGTGTATATATATGCATCTTATGTGTCTGTATATGCACTGTATGTGAGTGTTATATATATATATATATATATATATATATACATACACACAGTACAGACCAAAAGTTTGGACACACCTTCTCATTTAAAGATTTTTCTGTATTTTCATGACTATGAAAATTGTAAATTCACACTGAAGGCATCAAAACTATGAATTAACACATGTGGAATTAAATACTTA
Organism: Ranitomeya imitator; assembly: GCF_032444005.1. Classification (NCBI taxonomy): domain Eukaryota; kingdom Metazoa; phylum Chordata; class Amphibia; order Anura; family Dendrobatidae; genus Ranitomeya; species Ranitomeya imitator. Next base: position 527,543,081 of record NC_091284.1, read on the forward strand.
AGAAAAAAGTGAGAAGGTCTTGCTTTCTCCTGGATCGTTCTTGTGGCCTGTCTGCCCTGCATAAGCTAAGTTTTGCTTGTGTTACTTTTGTTTCCTATATTTTCTGTCCAGCTTGCTATATTGGTTTTTCTTGCTTGCTGGAAGCTCTGAGACGCAGAGGGAGCACCTCCGTACCGTTAGTCGGTGCGGAGGGTCTTTTTGCCCCCTCTGCGTGGTTGTTTGTAGGTTTTTGTGTTGACCGCAAAGCTATCTTTCCTATCCTTGGTCTATTCAGTAAGTCGGGTCTCACTTTGCTAAAATCTATTTCATCTCTGTGTTTGTATTTTCATCTTAACTCACAGTCATTATATGTGGGGGGCTGCCTTTTCCTTTGGGGAATTTCTCGGAGGCAAGGTAGGCTTATTTTTCTGTCTTCAGGGCTAGCTAGTTTCTCAGGCTGTGCCGAGTTGCATAGGGAGCGTTAGGCGCAATCCACGGCTACCTCTAGTGTGGTATGATAGGATTAGGGATTGCGGTCAGCAGAGTTCCCACGTCTCAGAGCTCGTCCTATGTTAGTAACTATCAGGTCACTTTGTGTGCTCTTAACCACTAGGTCCATTGTGATTCTGAATCACCTGTTCATAACAGTACTGGAGGCCCAAAGTACTAATACTTCTCAATAGAGGGAAAAGAGAAGTTCTGAGACCATTTTTTTTTCTCTGTACTGTGTTTTGTCTTTCTTTTCCCCTAGACATTTGGGTGGTTCAGGACACAGGTGTAGTGATGGACATTAAAGATCTGTCTTCTTGTGTGGATCATCTCACTGCAAGAGTACAAAATATTCAAGACTTTGTGGTTCAGAATTCTATGTTAGAGCCAAGAATTCCTATTCCTGATTTGTTTTCTGGAGATAGAGATAAGTTTCTGAGTTTTAAGAATAATTGTAAACTGTTTCTGGCTTTGAAACCCCGCTCCTCTGGTGACCCAGTTCAACAAGTTAAGATCATTATTTCTTTATTACGTGGCGACCCTCAAGACTGGGCATTTTCCCTTGCGCCAGGAGATCCTGCATTATGTAATATTGATGCGTTTTTTCTGGCGCTCGGATTGCTGTATGATGAACCTAATTCAGTGGATCAGGCAGAGAAAAATTTGCTGGCTCTGTCTCAGGGTCAGGATGACGTAGAGATATATTGTCAGAAGTTTAGGAAGTGGTCTGTGCTCACTCAATGGAATGAATGTGTGCTGGCAGCAATTTTCAGAAAAGGTCTCTCTGAAGCCCTTAAGGTTGTCATGGTGGGATTTCCTATGCCTGCTGGTCTGAATGAGTCTATGTCTTTGGCCATTCAGATCGGTCGACGCTTGCGTGAGCGTAAAACTGTGCACCATTTGGCGGTATTATCTGAGCATGGACCTGAGCCTATGCAGTGCGATAGGACTTTGACCAGAGCTGAACGGCAAGAACACAGACGTCAGAATGGGCTGTGTTTTTACTGTGGTGATTCCACTCATGCTATCTCCGATTGTCCTAAGCGCACTAAGCGGTTCGCTAGGTCTGCCACCATTGGTACGGTACAGTCGAAATTTCTTTTGTCCCTTACTTTGATCTGCTCTTTGTCATCCTATTCTGTCATGGTATTTGTGGATTCAGGCGCTGCCCTGAATTTGATGGACTTGGAGTATGCTAGGCGTTGTGGGTTTTTCTTGGAGCCCTTGCAGTATCCTATTCCATTGAGAGGAATTGATGCTACGCCTTTGGCCAAGAATAAGCCTCAGTACTGGACCCAGCTGACCATGTGCATGGCTCCTGCGCATCAGGAGGATATTCGCTTTTTGGTGTTGCATAATCTGCATGATGTGGTCGTGTTGGGGTTGCCATGGCTACAAGTCCATAACCCAGTATTGGATTGGAAATCAATGTCTGTGTCAAGCTGGGGTTGTCAGGGGGTACATGGTGATGTTCCTTTTCTGTCTATTTCATCATCCACCCCTTCTGAGGTCCCAGAGTTCTTGTCAGATTACCGGGATGTATTTGATGAGCCCAAGTCCAGTGCCCTACCTCCGCATAGGGATTGTGATTGTGCTATCGATTTGATTCCTGGTAGTAAGCTTCCTAAGGGTCAACTATTTAATTTGTCTGTGCCTGAGCACGCCGCTATGCGGAGTTATGTAAAGGAATCCTTGGAGAAGGGTCATATTCGCCCATCGTCGTCGCCATTGGGAGCAGGGTTCATTTTTGTGGCCAAGAAGGATGGTTCGCTGAGACCTTGTATTGATTACCGCCTTCTAAATAAAATCACGGTCAAATTTCAGTACCCCTTGCCGCTGCTGTCTGATTTGTTTGCTCGGATTAAGGGGGCTAGTTGGTTCACCAAGATAGATCTTCGTGGTGCGTATAATCTTGTGCGTATTAAACAGGGCGATGAATGGAAAACAGCATTTAATACACCCGAGGGCCATTTTGAGTACCTGGTTATGCCATTCGGGCTTTCTAATGCTCCATCAGTGTTTCAGTCCTTTATGCATGACATCTTCCGAGAGTACCTGGATAAATTCCTGATTGTATACTTGGATGATATTTTGGTCTTCTCGGATGATTGGGAGTCTCACGTGAAGCAGGTCAGAATGGTGTTCCAGGTTCTTTGTTTGTGAAGGGGTCAAAGTGTCTCTTTGGTGTTCAGAAGGTTTCATTTTTGGGGTTCATTTTTTCCCCTTCTACTATCGAGATGGACCCTGTTAAAGTTCAGGCCATTTATGATTGGACTCAGCCGACATCTCTGAAGAGTGCAAAAGTTCCTGGGCTTTGCTAATTTTTATCGTCGCTTCATCAATAATTTTTCTAGTATTGCTAAACCGTTGACTGAGTTAACCAAGAAGGGTGCTGATGTGGTCAATTGGTCTTCTGCTGCTGTGGAAGCTTTTCAAGAGTTGAAGCGTTGTTTTTCTTCTGCCCCTGTGTTGTGCCAACCAGATGTTTCGCTCCCGTTCCAGGTCGAGGTTGATGCTTCTGAGATTGGAGCAAGGGCTGTTTTGTCGCAAAGAAGTTCTGATGGCTCGGTGATGAAACCATGCGCCTTCTTTTCCAGGAAGTTTTCGCCTGCTGAGCGTAATTATGATGTTGGCAATCGAGAGTTGCTGGCCATGAAGTGGGCATTCGAGGAGTGGCGTCATTGGCTTGAAGGAGCTAAGCATCGCGTGGTAGTCTTGACTGATCACAAGAACTTGACTTATCTCGAGTCTGCCAAACGGTTGAATCCTAGACAGGCTCGTTGGTCGCTGTTTTTCTCCCGTTTTGACTTTGTGGTTTTGTACCTTCTGGGCTCTAAAAATGTGAAGGCGGATGCCCTGTCTAGGAGTTTTGTGGCCGACTCTCCGGGTTTGTCTGAGCCGGCGGGTATTCTCCCCTGATTTGCGGCGGGTGCTGCAAAAATTTCAGGCTAATAGACCTGACCGTTGCCCAGCGGAGAAACTGTTTGTCCCTGATAAATGGACGAGTAGAGTTATCTCCGAGGTTCATTGTTCGGTGTTGGCTGGTCATCCTGGAATCTTTGGTACCAGAGATTTGGTGGCTAGATCCTTTTGGTGGCCGTCTCTGTCACGGGATGTGCGTTCTTTTGTGCAGTCCTGTGGGATTTGTGCTCGGGCTAAGCCCTGCTGTTCTCGTACCAGTGGGTTGCTTTTGCCCTTGCCAGTCCCGAAGAGGCCCTGGACACATATCTCTATGGATTTTATTTCGGATCTCCCCGTCTTTCAAAAAATGTCGGTCATTTGGGTTGTTTGTGATCGCTTCTCTAAGATGGTCCATTTGGTACCCTTGTCTAAATTGCCTTCCTCCTCTGATTTCGTGCCATTGTTCTTCCAGCATGTGGTTCGTTTACATGGCATTCCGGAGAACATCGTTTCTGACAGAGGTTCCCAGTTTGTTTCGAGGTTTTGGCAAGCCTTTTGTGCTAGGATGGGCATTGATTTGTCTTTTTCCTCGGCTTTCCATCCTCAGACAAATGGCCAGACTGAACAAACCAATCAGACCTTGGAAACATATCTGAGATGTTTTGTTTCTGCTGATCAGGATGATTGGGTGTCCTTTTTGCCTTTGGCTGAGTTCGCCCTTAATAATCGGGCCAGCTCGGCTACTTTGGTTTCGCCGTTTTTCTGCAATTCTGGTTTCCATCCTCGTTTCTCTTCAGGGCAGGTTGAGTCTTCTGACTGTCTTGGTGTGGATACTGTGGTGGATAGGTTGCAGCAGATTTGGACTCATGTGGTGGACAATTTGACATTGTCTCAGGAGAAGGCTCAACGTTTTGCTAACCGCAGGCGCTGTGTGGGTCCCCGACTTCATGTTGGGGATTTGGTTTGGTTGTCATCTCGTTATATTCCTATGAAAGTTTCCTCTCCTAAGTTTAAGCCTCATTTCATTGGTCTGTATAGGATTTCTGAGGTTCTTAATCCTGTGTCATTTCGTTTGACCCTTCCAGCTTCTTTTTCCATCCATAACGTATTCCGTAGGTCATTGTTGCGGAGATACGTGGCACCTGTGGTTCCATCCATTGACCCTCCTGCCCCGGTTTTGGTTGAGGGGGAGTTGGAGTATATAGTGGAGAAGATTTTGGATTCTCGTATTTCGAGACGGAAACTCCAGTACCTGGTTAAGTGGAAGGGTAATGGTCAGGAAGATAATTCCTGGGTCCTTTGCCTCTGATGTTCATGCTGCCGATCTGGTTCGTGCCTTTCATTTGGCTCATCCTGGTTGGCCTGGGGGCTCTGGTGAGGGTTCGGTAACCCCTCCTCAAGGGGGGGTACTGTTGTGAATTCTTTGGTCAAGCTTCCTCCTGTGGTCATGAGTGGTTCTTCGGCTGGTTCTGTCTATGAGCTTCCTCTGGTGGATGTTAGTGGGGCTGCGGCTTCTGAGTTTCCTTCCTCAGGTGATGTGGTGAAGTCGTTAGGTGCTGCTCTATTTAACTCCACCTAGTTCTTTGTTCCTGGCCTCCAGTCAATGTTCCAGTATTGGTCTTGCTTTCTCCTGGATCGTTCTTGTGGCCTGTCTGCCCTGCATAAGCTAAGTTTTGCTTGTGTTACTTTTGTTTCCTATATTTTCTGTCCAGCTTGCTATATTGGTTTTTCTTGCTTACTGGAAGCACTGAGACGCAGAGGGAGCACCTCCGTACCGTTAGTCGGTGCGGAGGGTCTTTTTGCCCCCTCTGCGTGGTTGTTTGTAGGTTTTTGTGTTGACCGCAAAGCTATCTTTCCTATCCTCGGTCTATTCAGTAAGTCGGGCCTCACTTTGCTAAAATCTATTTCATCTCTGTGTTTGTATTTTCATCTTAACTCACAGTAATTATATGTGGGGGTTGCCTTTTCCTTTGGGGAATTTCTCGGAGGCAAGGTAGGCTAATTTTTCTGTCTTCAGGGCTAGCTAGTTTCTCAGGCTGTGCCGAGTTGCATAGGGAGCGTTAGGCGCAATCCACGGCTACCTCTAGTGTGGTATGATAGGATTAGGGATTGCGGTCAGCAGAGTTCCCACGTCTCAGAGCTCGTCCTATGTTAGTAACTATCAGGTCACTTTGTGTGCTCTTAACCACTAGGTCCATTGTGGTTCTGAATCACCTGTTCATAACAGTCTATGTCCTTGGCCATTCAGATCGATCGGCGCTTGCGTGAGCGCAAAGCTGTGCACCATTTGGCGGTATTCTCTGAGCATAGGCCTGAGCCTATGCAATGTGATAGGACTTTGAGCAGAGCTGAACGGCAAGAACACAGACGTCAGAATGGGCTGTGTTTTTACTGTGGTGATTCCACTCATGCTATCTCCGATTGTCCTAAGCGCACTAAGCGGTTCGCTAAGTCTGCCACCATTGGTACGGTACAGTCTAAATTTCTTTTGTCCATTACTCTGATTTGCTCTCTGTCGTCCTATTCTGTTATGGCATTTGTGGATTCAGGCGCTGCCCTGAATTTGATGGACTTGGAGTTTGCCAGGCGCTGTGGTTTTTTCTTGGAGCCCTTGCAGTATCCTATTCCATTGAGAGGAATTGATGCTACGCCTTTGGCCAAGAATAAGCCTCAGTACTGGACTCAATTGACCATGTGCATGGCTCCTGCACATCAGGAGGATATTCGCTTTTTGGTGTTGCATAACCTGCATGATGTGGTCGTTTTGGGGTTGCCATGGCTACAGGTCCATAATCCAGTATTGGATTGGAAATCTATGTCTGTGTCCGGCTGGGGTTGTCAGGGGGTACATGGTGATGTTCCATTGCTGTCAATTTCCCCTTCCACTCCTTCTGAAGTCCCTGAGTTTTTGTCAGATTACCGGGATGTATTTGAAGAGCCCAAATCCGGTGCTTTACCTCCTCATAGGGATTGCGATTGTGCTATTAATTTGATTCCTGGTAGTAAGTTTCCTAAGGGCCGACTGTTTAATTTATCTGTGCCAGAGCACGCCACTATGCGGAGTTATATAAAGGAATCCTTGGAGAAAGGTCATATTCGCCCGTCGTCATCACCGTTGGGAGCAGGGTTCTTTTTTGTGGCCAAGAAGGATGGCTCTTTGAGACCTTGTATTGATTACCGCCTTCTTAATAAGATCACAGTCAAATTTCAGTACCCTTTGCCGCTGCTGTCTGATTTGTTTGCTCGGATTAAGGGGGCTAGTTGGTTCACCAAGATAGATCTTCGAGGGGCGTATAATCTTGTGCGAATTAAACAGGGCGATGAATGGAAAACAGCATTTAATACGCCCGAGGGCCATTTTGAGTACCTGGTTATGCCATTCGGGCTTTCTAATGCTCCATCTGTGTTTCAGTCCTTTATGCATGACCAAAAAAACGAAAAGATGATCCAGCTTCCAGATAAAATATAAAAGTTTAATCCAACATATTAAAATAAGGAGACGACTCCTGGGACGGCATCATACACATAGTAAGGCGAGTGACGCGTTTCGACCAAGCGGTCTTTATCACAGCTGATCTGCTAAATGACATATCCGGTATATATACAATATAGCACCAATCAAATGCTAGAAAAATGTCATGTGATACATAGGTCTAAAAAAAAATAAATTTCAAAATGTACCCAATAAATTCAAAACAATAATGTGCAGAAGGATATATACAATAGATAATAAACAATAAACAATGCATAATGAATAAAAATAAAGACATGAAGAAAATGAAGAAATACAGAGAAAGGGACATTGCTAGTAATGAAACATTAGTTCATTTCGTTTGTTCAAACCATCTGGAAACCTTGTACCTAGATTAAAGATCCAGAATGCTTCTCTGGTAAGTAACGCTCTGTGAATATCCCCACCGCGCGGAGGTTTTTTAATTTTCTCAATACCTATTACTTTTAAAGAAGCTGTATTGCGGGAATGAAAATCAATAAAATGCCTCGCCACCGAGGAAATGGTGCGACTATTATTTGTAGTGCATTTGATGTCATACAAGTGTTCCGATATGCGGTTTTTTAATTTCCGAGTAGTACACCCGATATATGATTTGTCACAAATCGTACAATCAATTTTGTAGACTACAAATCGTGTATTACAGTTTATAAATGTTTGAATTTTGTATTGATTTTTATTTCCTCCAGTACCAAAAAACTTGACGGTGGTAAGATGTCTGCACGTAGTGCAATTAGTTACATTACATTTATAACAACCTATACAATGCAACCAAGTATTGGTTGAATGTTCAGAAGAAAAGTGATTAGGAGATATTATGTTGCCTAAGGTAGGCGCTTTTCTGGCTACTATATTGCATCCATTAGACAGAATCTGAGCAAGAGTGGGATCTTCAAATAAAATAGGCATAGCTTTATTAATAATACTTTTGATTTTATTGAACTGTGGACTAAATTGTAGACACACGTATGGTTTGTTGCCTATATTAGTTCTATTTATAATTTTCTTTTTTTTATTATTTTTTTTATTATTATCACTTGTTCCACTGTCTATCTCTGAGGGGATAAGACTTGATTGCTCTTTCTGATTTACTATATGTGCTGCTCTGTCAAGCATCCAATGCGGATATCCACGTTTAAAAATTTGTTTCGTGATTGGATTAGATCTTTAGATAAATCATTATTATTGTTACAGTTTCGCTTCAATCTCATGAATTCACCTACAGGAATTGCCTTAACTGTGTGCCTGGGATGACTACTTTTAGCGTGAAGTAAACCATTACCTGCCATTGGTTTTATAAAAGTTCGTGTGGAAATAAGTTCATTAGGAACACCTGTCAACTCTAGATCCAAAAAGGAAATCTTGGACACAGCCTAAACATATGTGAATTTTAAATTGAAATTGTTGTCGTTAATATAATTTACAAAGTCCTGTATGGCAGATACATCGCCACACCAAATAAACAGCGTATCATCGATGTATCTGCCATACCAATGAATACATGCAGAAAACGGATTGGAAACTGCAAACAGGTGTGAATACTCCCAATAAGACATGACCAGATTTGCTAGGGAAGGTGAAAATTTAGCCCCCATGGCCACACCTGTGCATTGTAAAAAATATTCAGAATCAAAAGAAAAGAAATTATGCGTCACAAGAAAATAAGTTACCTGTAAAATAAAATTAATCAGATCACTTGAATATGAACTATACTTGTTCAGATGGAATTGTAACGCTTGAATTGCAACATTGTGAGGAATACAAGTATATAAAGAAACGACATCGCAACTTAGCCAAGTATACTCCAATTTCCATTTCTTTTTTGTTATGATACCAAGTATATCTTTGGTATCCTTAATATATCATGGGGTCCTGGATACCAATGGCTGTAGTAAAGAATCAAGCCACTGGCCAAGAAATTCATTCAAAGATCCTACGCTAGAGACTATGGGTCTCATAGGTGGAAAAGCGGCTTGTTTATGAATTTTAGGAAGCCCATATAAAATGGGCATAACTGGATGAGAAACTCGTAAAAAATCAGCCTGTTTAATGGTCAGGACCCCCAAAGATATTCCCTCTTCAATAATTTTGTCAATTTCAGATTTAAATGAGGGGGTAGGATCAGAAATCAATTTTTTGTAAATATTAGTGTCCGCTAAAGATTTTAAAATTTCATTTTTATAGTCAGAGGAATTCATGATGACAATATTGCCTCCTTTATCACTAGTTTTTATAACTATGTCATTCATATCTTTTATCTCCTGAATAGCTCGTTTCTGGTTTATAGATAAATTATGTTTAACTGAGACCCTTTGATTCTGCAGGGTTTTAAGATCTCGCTCCACTATTTCTTGAAATTTATTCATACATTCAGCCCGATACTGCAAAGGATAAAAAAAGGGGTTCTTTGTTACCAAATTTAGAGATTGATTGACCAATTTATTGGATTCAGTATCCTGATCCTGTAAATCCTGCAGAATCAAAAGGGACATTTGTTCATGAAAATCCAAAGAATGAAAAACATTTGTTGTCCCATAATTTTCCTCAGACAAATATTCTTGTTGTTCGGCTGAAAAAAAATGTTTTTTAATTGTAAGATTCCGAATGAATTTATTGATGTCCAAAATTGTTGTAAAAAGATTAAAGTCTTGATCTGGCGCAAAATTTAAACCAAAAGACAATACTTCTAATTGGTCTTGTGTAAAAGATCTAGATGATAAGTTTATAACATTATTATTCATCTCATTGCACCCTTCCTGCGGCGGGTCTGCACACCATATAGACTTTCTGTGCTTCCTCCCACCGTGTCTTTTGCGTTTTTTGGCTTATTCACATGTCTAATGGGACTGGTATCTGTGAGCTCATTGAGGGAGGCATCCGATGTGCTGCAGCCATTATCGTCAGAATCCCCCTCTCTTGAGCTAAAGCTTACAAAACGCTTGTTCTGTTTTTTGCGGCGATTGGAAAACTGCAGAATGGATCTGGGTGTTTTAGAGGAGTCTATGCCTTCATTCCAATTAAACACTTTATTGGTTGCATAGTCGTCCAAATCTCGTTGAAATTTGCGTTTTTTTCGTTGTATAATTTCATCTTCTAATATTGTGACGTCTTCCTGAATTTTCTTGTACGAGACGTTATTTTCTAGAATGATGTCCATGCTCTGCAGATTTGCTTTAGATACATCAATTTCTTTTTGTATGTCATTAAGTTTTTTATCCTCATATTTCACAATTAAACACATGAGATTAAGTGAACAGGTGCTTAATATTTCGTTCCACTCCTCAGAGAAAGAAGTACCCAAATCAGTAGTGGCTTTTTTCTTAATTCGCAAGCCTCTTGGCACCATACTTTTGGATATGTAATTCTGAAGTGTGGTTAAATCCCACCAAGTTTTGGTTTCTTGGATCATGAGTTTTTTCAGTGCAGACCATGAGTTAGAAATTTCAGACGTAGCAAAAACCTTAGCTGCTTTTTGCATGCGGTTTGTAGTGGTGTCCGACATGGTGCAATGTCCCAAAAAAATAAGAATATGATAAAAGCAGAGAAAGCACTTACTTGTGATGATATGTAGCCAGTCCCGAAAATAAGGAGTTAAATCTCGGGTGCACGGTAGTCAGCGAAATATAGACAAAAGGCAGGGAGCCAGCACACCGAGGAAATGCAGGAAGCACGGATCTCCGTCCTGACGTGACGTGAAGAATATCCAAAAAAACGAAAAGATGATCCAGCTTCCAGATAAAATATAAAAGTTTAATCCAACATATTAAAATAAGGAGACGACTCCTGGGACGGCATCATACACATAGTAAGGCGAGCGACGCGTTTCGACCAAGCGGTCTTTATCACAGCTGATCTGCTAAATGACATATCCGGTATATATACAATATAGCACCAATCAAATGCTAGAAAAATGTCATGTGATACATAGGTCTAAAAAAAAAATAAATTTCAAAATGTACCCAATAAATTCAAAACAATAATGTGCAGAAGGATATATACAATAGATAATAAACAATAAACAATGCATAATGAATAAAAATAAAGACATGAAGAAAATGAAGAAATACAGAGAAAGGGACATTGCTAGTAATGAAACATTAGTTCATTTCGTTTGTTCAAACCACCTGGAAACCTTGTACCTAGATTAAAGATCCAGAATGCTTCTCTGGTAAGTAACACTCTGTGAATATCCCCACCGCGCGGAGGTTTTTTAATTTTCTCAATACCTATTACTTTTAAAGAAGCTGTATTGCGGGAATGAAAATCAATAAAATGCCTCGTCACCGAGGAAATGGTGCGACTATTATTTGTAGTGCATTTGATGTCATACAAGTGTTAATATAAAAAAAAGAAAATTATAAATAGAACTAATATAGGCAACAAACCATACGTGTGTCTACAATTTAGTCCACAGTTCAATAAAATCAAAACTATTATTAATAAAGCTATGCCTATTTTATTTGAAGATCCCACTCTTGCTCAGATTCTGTCTAATGGATGCAATATAGTAGCCAGAAAAGCGCCTACCTTAGGCAACATAATATCTCCTAATCACTTTTCTTCTGAACATTCAACTAATACTTGGTTGCATTGTATAGGTTGTTATAAATGTAATGTAACTAATTGCACTACGTGCAGACATCTTACCACCGTCAAGTTTTTTGGTACTGGAGGAAATAAAAATCAATACAAAATTCAAACATTTATAAACTGTAATACACGATTTGTAGTCTACAAAATTGATTGTACGATTTGTGACAAATCATATATCGGGTGTACTACTCGGAAATTAAAAAACCGCATATCGGAACACTTGTATGACATCAAATGCACTACAAATAATAGTCGCACCATTTCCTCGGTGGCGAGGCATTTTATTGATTTTCATTCCCGCAATACAGCTTCTTTAAAAGTAATAGGTATTGAGAAAATTAAAAAACCTCCGCGCGGTGGGGATATTCACAGAGCGTTACTTACCAGAGAAGCATTCTGGATCTTTAATCTAGGTACAAGGTTTCCAGGTGGTTTGAACAAACAAAATGAACTAATGTTTCATTACTAGCAATGTCCCTTTCTCTGTATTTCTTCATTTTCTTCATGTCTTTATTTTTATTCATTATGCATTGTTTATTGTTTATTATCTATTGTATATATCCTTCTGCACATTATTGTTTTGAATTTATTGGGTACATTTTGAAATTTTTTTTTTTTTTAGACCTATGTATCACATGACATTTTTCTAGCATTTGATTGGTGCTATATTGTATATATACCGGATATGTCATTTAGCAGATCAGCTGTGATAAAGACCGCTTGGTCGAAACGCGTCGCTCGCCTTACTATGTGTATGATGCCGTCCCAGGAGTCGTCTCCTTATTTTAATATGTTGGATTAAACTTTTATATTTTATCTGGAAGCTGGATCATCTTTTCGTTTTTTTGGATACACGTCACGTCAGGACGGAGATCCGTGCTTCCTGCATTTCCTCGGTGTGCTGGCTCCCTGCCTTTTGTCTTTATGCATGACATCTTCCGAGAGTACCTGGATAGATTCATGATTGTATATTTGGATGATATTTTGGTCTTTTCGGATGATTGGGAGTCTCATGTGAAGCAGGTCAGAATGGTGTTCCAGGTCCTTCGTGCGAATTCCTTGTTTGTGAAGGGGTCGAAATGTCTCTTTGGGGTTCAGAAGGTTTCATTTTTGGGTTTCATTTTTTCCCCATCAACTATCGAGATGGATCCTGTTAAAGTTCAGGCCATTTATGATTGGACTCAGCCGACATCTGTGAAGAGCCTGCAGAAGTTCCTGGGCTTTGCTAATTTTTACCGTCGCTTCATCGCTAATTTTTCTAGTGTTGCTAAACCGTTGACTGATTTGACCAAGAAAGGTGCTGATGTGGTCAATTGGTCCTCTGCGGCTGTAGAGGCTTTTCAGGAGTTGAAGCATCGTTTTTCTTCTGCTCCTGTGTTGTGCCAGCCAGATGTTTCGCTCCCGTTTCAGGTCGAGGTTGATGCTTCTGAGATTGGAGCAGGGGCTGTTTTGTCGCAAAGAAGTTCTGATGGCTCGGTGATGAAACCATGTGCCTTCTTTTCTAGAAAATTCTTGCCTGCTGAGCGCAATTATGATGTTGGCAATCGAGAGTTGTTGGCCATGAAGTGGGCATTCGAGGAGTGGCGACATTGGCTTGAAGGAGCCAAGCATCGCGTAGTGGTCTTGACGGATCACAAGAATTTGACTTATCTCGAGTCTGCCAAACGGTTGAACCCTAGACAGGCTCGATGGTCGCTGTTTTTCTCCCGTTTTGATTTTGTGGTTTCGTACCTTCCGGGCTCTAAGAATGTGAAAGCTGATGCCCTGTCAAGGAGTTTTGTGCCTGACTCTCCGGGTGTTCCTGAGCCGGCGGGTATTCTCAAAGAGGGGGTAATTTTGTCTGCAATCTCCCCTGATTTGCGGCGCATGCTGCAGAAGTTTCAGGCTGATAGACCTGACCGTTGTCCAGCGGAGAAACTGTTTGTCCCTGATAGATGGACTAGTAGAGTTATCTCTGAGGTTCATTGTTCGGTGTTGGCGGGTCATCCTGGAATCTTTGGTACCAGAGATTTGGTGGCTAGATCCTTTTGGTGGCCTTCTTTGTCACGGGATGTGCGTTCTTTTGTGCAGTCCTGTGGGACTTGTGCTCGGGCTAAGCCCTGCTGTTCTCGTGCCAGTGGGTTGCTTTTGCCCTTGCCGGTCCCGAAGAGGCCCTGGACGCATATTTCCATGGATTTTATTTCAGATCTCCCTGTCTCTCAAAGGATGTCGGTAATTTGGGTGGTTTGTGATCGCTTCTCTAAGATGGTCCATTTGGTACCCTTGTCTAAATTGCCTTCCTCCTCTGATTTGGTGCCATTGTTTTTCCAGCATGTGGTTCGTTTGCATGGCATTCCAGAGAACATCGTCTCGGACAGAGGTTCCCAGTTTATTTCGAGGTTTTGGCGGTACTTTTGTGCTAATATGGGCATTGATTTGTCTATTTCTTTGGCTTTTCATCCTCAGACAAATGGCCAAACCGAACGAACTAATCAGACGTTGGAAACATATCTGAGATGCTTTGTTTCTGCTGATCAGGATGATTGGATGTCCTTCTTGCCTTTGGCTGAGTTCACCTTTAATAATCGGGCCAGCTCGGCTACTTTGGTTTCGCCTTTTTTCTGTAATTCTGGTTTCCATCCTCGTTTCTCTTCAGGACAGGTTGAGCCTTTGGACTGTCCTGGTGTGGATACGGTGGTGGACAGGTTGCAGCAGATTTGGACTCATGTGGTGGACAATTTGACATTGTCCCAGGAGAAGGCTCAACGTTTTGCTAACCGCTGGCGCTGTGTTGGTCCCCGACTTTGTGTTGGGGATTTGGTTTGGTTGTCATCTCGTCATGTTCCTATGAAGGTTTCCTCTCCTAAGTTTAAGCCTCGTTTCATTGGTCCGTATAAGATTTCTGAAGTTCTCAATCCTGTGTCATTTCGTTTGGCCCTTCCAGCTTCTTTTGCCATCCATAATGTGTTCCATAGGTCGTTATTGCGGAGATACGTGGCGCCTATGGTTCCCTCCGTTGATCCTCCTGCCCCGGTGTTGGTCGAGGGGGAGTTGGAGTATGTGGTGGGGAAGATTTTGGATTCTCGTATTTCGAGACGGAAACTCCAGTACCTGGTCAAGTGGAAGGGTTATGGTCAGGAAGATAATTCCTGGGTTTTTGCCTCTGATGTTCATGCTGCCGATCTAGTTCGTGCCTTTCATTTGGCTCGTCCTGATCGGCCTGTGGGCTCTTGTGAGGGTTCGGTGACCCCTCCTCAAGGAGGGGGGTACTGTTGTGATTTCTGTTATCGAACTCCCTCCTGTGGTTATGAATGGTACTTTGGCGAGTTCTGTCCATGGACTCCCTCTGGTGGCTGTGAGTGGAGCTGCTGCTTCTGAGGTTCCTTCCACAGGTGACGTGCGTTATTCTTTGGCTGGCTGCTCTATTTAACTCCACTCAGATCGTTACTCCATGCCAGCTGTCAATGTTCTTGTACTGGTTCAGTTCGCTCTTGGATCTTTCTGGTGACCTGTCTACTCCAGCAGAAGCTAAGTCCCTGCTAGTTATTTATTTGTTCATTGTTTCCTTGTCCAGCTGGCTATCATGATTTTTCCTTGCTAGCTGGAAGCTCTGGGATGCAGAATGGCACCTCCGCACCGTGAGTCGGTGCGGAGGTCTTTTTGCACACTCTGCGTGGTCTTTTTTGTAGTTTTTTGTGCTGACAAAGATACCTTTCCTATCCTCAGTCTGTTTAGTAAGTCTGGCCTCCCCTTGCTGAAACCTGTTTCATTTCTGTGTTTGTGACTTTCATCTTAACTCACAGTCAATACATGTGGGGGGCTGCCTTTTCCTTTGGGGAATTTCTCTGAGGCAAGGTAGGCTTTATTTTCTATCTTTAAGGCTAGTTAGCTCTTAGGCTGTGAAGAGGCGTCTAGGTCGTGTTAGGTACACTCCACGGCTATTTCTAGTTGTGTGATAGGATTAGGGGTTGCGGTCAGCAGAGCTCCCACTTCCCAGAGCTTGTCCTGTGTGAGTTTAACCATCAGGTCGTTCCGGGTGCTCCTAACCACCAGGTCCATAACACGAGTCATCCACACCAATCAGAGCCGGAGGACGGCGATTAGGAGCAGGCGCACACACCGCAGATGGTTTGGGGCTATACAGGGGAAAGCAGGACTCAATATACACATTTGTGTAATGCAGCACTGAGCCGATAGCAGTGGTGACATTTGTTGAGAGACTCAAAAACTGGTGACAGGTTCCCTTTAAATTTCTAAATAGCTTTAGTCACTTTTTTGTCTTTTCAATCTGCTTTTTTTGCAGGGTAGGTGGGGTGTTCCTATGCCTCCATCTACTTTTTTCTTAAAATGATGCATCCTTTTAAAATGCAGCAATTTTCAAATCATTTATGTGTGAATTGGTTTTGTTCTCATATCGCTATAGTCGGCTTGGCTTTGTTGCCATTTCTGTATAGTGAACCTGGTCCGATACAGCCTACTCACACAGGAGGACCGCACGTCTCTGTGCACACAGCGACTGTTAATATGTTCTGTGCACGTAGAATGTCTTGTTCTCAGGAGCGCATGTCCTGTTTACCGGGAGCAAAGTGCTACCAAGAACCTTGATTTTTAAGCCTGCTAAAAATGGTCACAGGTGACTAATCATTTTTCTCTTACATAAGGTGATTACTGACCTATATAAATAAGTCAATCAGGAGGACACGCTCTTACAGTCCCACATTTCATGATTATTGGCTCATTTAAATTGGCCATAATTCAGTGGCTGTGGGCTACGCAGGTCCACAACACAAAACGTTTTGGCTGTAGGCTGCTGACCTGTACTAAGACTATCTAGAGAGCAAGATTACAGAAGTTACAAGATGATGGCCTGTGTTCTTAAAAATGTCAGGGCTGAATTTCAGTCCCAGTCCGGCCCTGGTCTCGACTAACATTCATACAGTTCTAGCTATATCAAAAACATGTTAATGTCCTGTTACTTTGTGTCATGCCATGCCTTGTTGAAATCATTTTTTCAGCCAGGGCTCCTGATGTGTCAATTTTCGTAAATACTTTTCAACAGATGTAAAAATGTTGAGTACCTTACCTTAGAATTTTGCATTGTGCTGTTTCTTTGTCATTCCTTCAGGAAATAGAGAAATATAATCACAACTATCCCCATCCTTATACAATCCGACTCAGTCCAATCATAGAAACTAACTATAAGTTGCTTCAACAATGTTATTTCACATAGAATACCTGAATTCACTATCACTAACTTTTAAAAAAAATGTGGTTTGGTTCAAATCCTTAAAAAATACTGTACTTAGTTTTGTATTTTGTATACATCTCAATAAAAAAAATTCTATCTTCAAATTTGCAAGTGTGTTAGAATTTTATATGGCCTATACAATCCAACCTGTGGAGCAAGAAGATGTCAAGAGCAAATTCTAGGGGTGCATTTACACTTTTTTTCAATGGGTAGCCAGCGTAAAAAAACTGACAATCACTCAATAAATTAGGAAAAGGCTTGACGATTGGGAGAAATGATTTTTAACCTTGCCTAAAAATCAACATTCTTGGCAGAACATTATCCTGTGTAATTAGGACAGGTGCTACAGAAAAAAGTGGAAGTCTATATGCATGGAGACATGGTCCAACCCTCCCTCTAAACAGGTCAGCTAATCTAAGAACATTCCTTAGGGTATATGCACATGTTGAGTAAAATTTCTTCACCATTTCTACATCTCTTGGCAGGAAAAATGCAGCTCTTAGCAGGAAAAGAGCTGTGTTTTTAATTGATTTGAGTGAAGTCAATGGTGGAAAACGCAGGGCAAAAATGCACAGAAAATTGACATGCTGCAGATTACTTTCTGCACCAAATCTGAAAGTCAAAAATAAGCAATATGTGCATGACAATTTAGATTTCTCATTCACTTATTCTGGCATCAGGATTCCTTCAATTTTATCTAGAAAATCTGCAAGGCAAAAACGCACCAAATCTGCAAAGTATGCATAAGCCCTTATAGTTCAATTCAATGGGTTTCACAGAATCCAATAAAACATTATTTTTCAACTCAAAATGTGCATATTATGTCATGCTATATTATCTCAAATGGTATTTGTGAACTTGGAGAAAAGAGATTGGTCGATAGTTTGAAATTTTAATTTGGCTGTTCCCCCTTTTTCGGGGGGAGATGCTTGCCTTGTTGTTTATACAGAAGTGATACAAACAGAAGAAACTGTGTCTTTTTCACACAGCATGGCGCAAAAATTGTCCCTGTTTGGTGAGTATCAAGAGCATTCTTTGCTAAATGAAAAAACAATATTTTTTTCACCAGGCAGTCAAAAGATATCCCTCCATTTATCCCTCCACTTAGAAAATGAAGAACTAATAGCTTCTTAACTAGGAGTGAAAAAATATATCCCTTTTTGAGCAACCACAACAGGTTTCCTGTTCTCAAAATGATAACAATTACTAAGGCTTTTTATCAAGCCAACCTCAATGTATCCCTTTTGTTAGGGAGCAGGAACAGGCTAGTTAATTTGAGAATGAAGATGCAACAAGTAGTCTTTTAAAAAAGTACTATTTTTGGAGAGGTTTCATATTTGCATAACCTCAAGAGTGCATTTCCGAGCAGCAGTAAAGTATAGCACTTTAAAACATTGTGTGCAGCTAGGAGATGTGTGGCTGGTGTGGCTATGCAGTGGTAGTGGCAGTACCACATGCCACATGGCATAAATATATAAAGTGCTTCCAAGGAGATATCTAGCAGAGTGGGGCGCAGAGTGCTACTACCACTAATTTTGTCCTCAACAGCATGCCTTGTAGAGTCAACACTACAAGGTATTAAAATTAGGTTCTCCATTTCCTCCTGCCCATATCATCCAAGTACACAGGCTGACTCTTAATCTATTCCAATAAATCAACTAGAAGAAGCTGTTCTGGTGTCTCATTTTTCTTAGCCCCAGGGCTATATAGGGGATATGGGGTTGTCACAAGATTGTATGAAATATAATATGATTTTGGAGTTTGCCGGTCAGACCCATGCTGCGGGCTAAAAACCCTCCCTTCCCTCTGTATTTCTGAGATGTGTGTGTAGAAAAGGTTTTATTGCTCTGGCCATAAATTCCAGGCTAGGAGCAACTTATTTGTCCCCCTCCCATCTGTACTAGCTAGGACTGGTATAGAAGTTCTCCAAAATCCATGAGGGTCTTTGTTCTAATATGATAAGATTCTTGGCCATCGACTTGGGCTAGGAGAATAATAAATACATATTGCTAACATCCATCGGCGGATCTGTCCGCCACTGTAAGCAGGAGCCTCCAAGTCCAACAGGGACAGAGTACGTATTTCTCTGGAACTGAGTGTCCCTATTAGCCTGAATTTAGTATCTATAGAGAGCAAATCTTAATACAAGATGAATGCTGGGTGTGTTATGATTCTGACATGTTCTGGAGCGGAGATACAGGCATTAGACAAACTTGTGTGAAATTTACTAAGACTGAAGAGAGAGGAGGGTCTGGGTAAACCAGCCCTGTTGGTGATGTCACGGGTTGCGGTTTAAAAGTTTCTGCCAGGCCCCAGCAGTTTTAGTTTTGACCTGAGGAGCCTGACTGTTATGATCCGGTGACCTTGGAGCTGCATGGAACTTTCTCTGAGTTGGTGGAAACTATACTGACCGCAAATCCTGAACTTATCACCGCAACTAGAAGTAGCCATGGGGTGTGCCTAACAAATCCTAGACACCTCGACACAGCCGGAGGACTAAATACCCCCATAGATGGAAATGGGAAATCCACCCTGCCTCAGAGCAGAACCCCAAAGGATAGGCAGCCCCCCACAAATACTGACTGTGAGCAGTAGAGGAAAAGACACACGCAGGCAGGAAACAGGATTTAGCAAAAGAGGCCACTCTAGCTAAAATAGGAAAGGATAGGACAGAATACTAAGCGGTCAGTATTAAAATCCTTCCAAAAATATCCACAGCATAAAATACAAAAATTCCACCATCTAACTAAAGATGTGGAGCATATATCTGCAACTCCAGAGAATCCAACAAGACTGAGAAAACACTGACACAGTCTAAGCTGGACAAGAGAAAACAAATGAATAGCACAGAATTATTAAGCACACAGCATGTGTGCCACAGAAACAAAAACCAGACACTTATCTTTGCTGAAATGGCAGCAAGGCAGGAGGAACCAGACAAAGATCCAAAACCTCCCAGAACCATGGACAACTGGCAAGGACTAATGAATCCTGCACAACTAAATATCCCAGTCAGAACTACAATCAGCAGATACACCTGGCCAGGACTGCAACTCAGGGACAACTGCATTCCCACCTACAACCACTGGAGGGAACCCAAAAGCAGAATTCACAACACCTGACTGCCAGTCCTGATGCATTGGGACATATGGGAACTAGCCTGGTTGCCTGCAATGCTCTGAACACATGTAACATAGTAACATAGTTAGTAAGGCCGAAAAAAGACATTTGTCCATCCAGTTCAGCCTATATTCCTTCATAATAAATCCCCAGATCTACGTCCTTCTACAGAACCTAATAATTGTATGATACAATATTGTTCTGCTCCAGGAAGACATCCAGGCCTCTCTGGAACCCCTCGACTGAGTTCGCCATCACCACCTCCTCAGGCAAGCAATTCCAGATTCTCACTGCCCTAACAGTAAAGAATCCTCTTCTATGTTGGTGGAAAAACCTTCTCTCCTCCAGACGCAAAGAATGCCCCCTTGTGCCCGTCACCTTCCTTGGTATAAACAGATCCTCAGCGAGATATTTGTATTGTCCCCTTATATACTTATACATGGTTATTAGATCGCCCCTCAGTCGTCTTTTTTCTAGACTAAATAATCCTAATTTCGCTAATCTATCTGGGTATTGTAGTTCTCCCATACCCTTTATTAATTTTGTTGCCCTTCTTTGTACTCTCTCTAGTTCCATTATGTCTTTCCTGAGCACCGGTGCCCAAAACTGGACACAGTACTCCATGTGCGGTCTACCTAGGGATTTCTACAGAGGCAGTATAATGCTCTCATCATGTGTATCCAGACCTCTTTTAATGCACCCCATGATCCTGTTTGCCTTGGCAGCTGCTGCCTGGCACTGGCTGCTCCAGGTAAGTTTATCATTAACTAGGATCCCCAAGTCCTTCTCCCTATCAGATTTACCCAGTGGTTTCCCGTTCAGTGTGTAATGGTGATATTGATTCCCTCTTCCCATGTGTATAACCTTACATTTATCATTGATAGACCTCATCTGCCACCTTTCAGCCCAAGTTTCCAACTTATCCAGATCCATCTGTAGCAGAATACTATCTTCTCTTGTATTAACTGCTTTACATAGTTTTGTATCATCTGCAAATATCGATATTTTACTGTGTAAACCTTCTACCAGATCATTAATGAATATGTTGAAGAGAACAGGTCCCAATACCGACCCCTGCGGTACCCCACTGGTCACAGCGACCCAGATAGAGACTATACCATTTATAACCACCCTCTGCTTTCTATCACTAAGCCAGTTACTAACCCATTTACACACATTTTCACCCAGACTAAGCATTCTCATTTTGTGTACCAACCTCTTGTGCGGCACGGTATCAAACGCTTTGGAAAAATCGAGATATACCACGTCCAATGACTCACCGTGGTCCAGCCTATAGCTTACCTCTTCATAAAAACTGATTAGATTAGATTGACAGGAGCGATTTCTCATAAACCCATGCTGATATGGAGTTAAACAGTATTCTCATTGAGATAATCAAGAATAACATCCCTCAGAAACCCTTCAAATATTTTACCAACAATAGAGGTTAGACTTATTGGCCTATAATTTCCAGGTTCACTTTTAGAGCCCTTTTTGAATATTGGCACCACATTTGCTATGCGACAGTCCTGCGGAACAGACCCCGTCACTATAGAGTCCCTAAAAATAAGAAATAATGGTTTATCTATTACATTACTTAGTTCTCTTAGTACTCGTGGGTGTATGCCATCCGGACCCGGAGATTTATCTATTTTGATCTTATTTAGCCGGTCTCGCACCTCTTCTTGGGTTAGATTGGTGACCCTTAATATAGGGTTTTCATTGTTTCTTGGGATTTCACCTAGCATTTCATTTTCCACCGTGAATACTGTGGAGAAGAAGGTGTTTGATATGTTAGCTTTTTCCTCGTCATCTATAACCATTCTTTCCTCACTATTTTTTAAGGGGCCTATATTTTCAGTTTTTATTCTTTTACTATTGATATAGTTGAAGAACAGTTGGGATTAGTTTTACTCTCCTTAGCAATGTGCTTCTCTGTTTCCTTTTTGGCAGCTTTAATTAGTTTTTTAGATAAAGTATTTTTCGCCCTATAGTTTTTTAGAGCTTCAATGGTGCCATCCTGCTTTAGTAGTGCAAATGCTTTCTTTTTACTGTTAATTGCCTGTCTTACTTCTTTGTTTAGCCACATTGGGTTTTTCCTATTTCTAGTCCTTTTATTCCCACAAGGTATAAACCGCTTACAGTGCCTATTTAGGATGTTCTTAAACATTTTCCATTTATTATCTGTATTCTTATTTCTGAGGATATTGTCCCAGTCTACCAGATTAAGGACATCTCTAAGCTGGTCAAACTTTGCCTTCCTAAAGTTCAGTGTTTTTGTGACTCCCTGACAAGTCCCCCTAGTGAAAGACAGGTGAAACTGTACAATATTGTGGTTGCTATTTCCTAGATGCCCGACCACCTGCAGATTTGTTATTCTGTCAGGTCTATTAGATAGTATTAGGTCTAAAAGTGCTGCTCCTCTGGTTGGATTCTGCACCAATTGTGCAAGATAATTTTTCTTGGTTATTAGCAGAAACCTGTTGCCTTTATGGGTTTCACAGGTTTCTGTTTCCCAGTTAATATCCGGGTAGTTAAAGTCCCCCATAACCAGGACCTCATTATGGGTTGCAGCTTCATCTATCTGCTTTAGAAGTAGACTTTCCATGATTTCTGTTATATTTGGGGGTTTGTAACAGACCCTGTTATGACCTGGTGGTCAGGACAATAATGGACCTGGTGGTTAAGAGCACACGGAACGACCTGATAGTTACTGATAATTAAGGACGAGCTCTGGGACGTGGGAACTCTGCTAACCGCAATCCCTAATCCTATCAAACACACTAGAAATAGCCGTGGATTGCGCCTAATGCTCCCTATGCAACTCGGCACAGCCTAAGGAACTAGCTAGCCCTGAAGAAAGGAAAATAAAGCCTACCTTGCCTCAGAGAAATCCCCCAAAGGAAAAGGCAGCCCCCCACATATAATGACTGTGAGTAAGATGAAAATACAAACACAGAGATGAAATAGATTTAGCAAAGTGAGCCCGACTAACTGAACAGACCGAGGATAGGAAAGGTTACTTTGCGGTCAGCACAAAAACCTACAAAAAGACCACGCAGATGGCGCAAAAAAGACCCTCCGCACCGACTCACGGTGCGGAGGCGCTCCCTCTGCGTCCCAGAGCTTCCAGCTAGCAAGACAACAAAAAATAGCAAGCTGGACAGAAAAATAGCAAACCAAAGAAATACAAGCTGGAACTTAGCTTCTGCAGGGAAAACAGGTAAAAAAAAGAATGATCCAGGAGGGAACTAGACCAATACTGGAACATTGACAGGTGGCCAGGAGCAAAGATCTAAGTGGAGTTAAATAGAGCAGCCCACTAACGAATTAACCTCGTCACCTGTGGAAGGAAACTCAGAAACACCCACCAGAGGAAGTCCATGGACAGAACCAGCCGAAGTACCATTCATGACCACAGGAGGGAGCCCGACAACAGAATTCACAACAGTAACCCCCCCTTGAGGAGGGGTCACCGAACCCTCACCAGAGCCCCCAGGCCAACCAGGATGAGCCAAATGAAAGGCACGAACCAGATCGGCAGCATGAACATCAGAGGCAAAAACCCAGGAATTATCCTCCTGACCATAACCCTTCCACTTGACCAGGTACTGGAGTCTCCGTCTCGAAACACGAGAATCCAAAATCTTCTCCACCACATACTCCAACTCCCCCTCAACCAACACCGGGGCAGGAGGATCAACGGATGGAATCACAGGTGGCACGTATCTCCGCAATAACGACCTATGGAACACATTATGGATGGCAAAAGAAGCAGGAAGGGCCAAACGAAATGACACAGGATTGATACCCTCAGAAATCTTATACGGACCAATGAAACGAGGCTTAAACTTAGGAGAGGAAACCTTCATAGGAACATAACGAGACGACAACCAAACCAAATCCCCAACACGAAGTCGGGGACCCACACAGCGCCGGCGGTTAGCGAAATGTTGAGCCTTCTCCTGGGACAATGTCAAATTGTCCACCACATGAGTCCAAATCTGCTGCAACCTATCCACCACAGTATCCACACCAGGACAGTCCGAAGACTCAACCTGCCCTGAAGAGAAACGAGGATGGAAACCAGAATTGCAGAAAAACGGCGAAACCAAAGTAGCCGAGCTGGCCCGATTATTAAGGGCGAACTCAGCCAACGGCAAAAAGGACACCCAATCATCCTGATCAGCAGAAACAAAGCATCTCAGATATGTTTCCAAAGTTTGATTAGTTCGTTCGGTTTGGCCATTTGTCTGAGGATGGAAAGCCGAGGAAAAAGACAAATCAATGCCCATCCTTGCACAAAAGTACCGCCAAAACCTCGAAACAAACTGGGAACCTCTGTCAGAAACGATGTTCTCCGGGATACCATGTAAACGAACCATATGCTGGAAAAATAATGGCACCAAGTCAGAGGAGGAAGGCAATTTAGACAAAGGTACCAAATGGACCATTTTTGAAAAGCGATCACAAACCACCCAAATGACCGACATCTTGTGAGAGACGGGGAGATCCGAAATAAAATCCATAGAAATATGCGTCCAGGGCCTCTTCGGGACCGGCAAGGGCAAAAGCAACCCACTGGCACAAGAACAGCAGGGCTTAACCCGAGCACAAGTCCCACAGGACTGCACAAAAGAATGCACATCCCGTGACAAAGACGGCCACCAAAAGGATCTAGCCACCAAATCTCTGGTACCAAAGATTCCAGGATGCCCAGCCAACACTGAACAATGAATCTCAGAGATAACTCTACTAGTCCATCTATCAGGGACAAACAGTTTCTCCGCTGGGCAACGGTCAGGTCTATCAGCCTGAAATTTTTGCAGCACCCGCCGCAAATCAGGGGAGATGGCAGACAAAATTACCCCCTCTTTAAGAATACCTGCCGGCTCAGGAACACCCGGAGAGTCAGGCACAAAACTCCTTGACAGGGCATTCTTAGAGCCCGGAAGGTACGAAACCACAAAATCAAAACGGGAGAAAAATAACGACCATCGAGCCTGTCTCGGATTCAACCGTTTGGTAGACTCAAGATGTTAGGACTGGCGGAACGCACCAAGTAAGATGATATAGATGCGTTCGCAGTCCGGGGTCCACCGTGCAGGCGAAACCCGCTGCTAGTGAATGACAGACTATATGGCGGTACTAAAAGTATAAACACGTGGGTTAAACCTCACCCAATGTGAAGAAAGTGATCCTGTTAAGTCACAGGACCGCGGTACCGCACATAGAGCGCAAGCAAGTAGTCAGCGAACTTAACCCCGAAAGGGATTGAAGTCCGATTAGACCCTTGCTGGCACAACACCGCAACTGGGTGTGTAATGAACCTTATTAGTAATAAATGAGCACAAGAGTGCGTGCGATGCCGCACTGACGGACGCCACTAACCACCCAGGCTTGGGTATGGAAAGCGCAAGGCAAGCGCACGGCGCCGTACTGGCAGGCACAGCTATAGGACGCTGTGATGTGTGTAACATACAGATGGATAGTCGGGCGCTAGAGAGCTACCATCATCCGCGAGCAATCAACAACTCTAGGGAGGGATACTTAGGAGCTTTCATCCATCGACATACATCCATCTACACACACACATAATAATTGTACACTAGCGCATGGCCGTGCGGTCATGCGCAGTTTATATAGTTGCAAGACAGGAAGTGGCCACAGAAACTTTGCCCTTCCAAGACCTGCCAAGAGGACCAATGGAATGCGCTGCAGAGCCTGAGTACATGACCCTCGATCTCCAATGGGAGATCTTGCCCTGGGCATGCTCAGTGTGCGCAAATAAGGACTTAGTCCCAGAGAAGTCCGCTCGCTGCTGACCAGCACTGAGTTTAATGGACAGGAGCTGAAGAAGCAGCAGTAACTCTCTGTACAGAGCGAGACCGAGCAAGACGCTGGGACCGACGTCCCTGCTGAGCAGACTCCACTGCGGCTGGATAAGAATGGGAGACCGCAGCGGAGACGGCCCGAGATTCCCCCTGTGCAGAAGTGGGAACTCGAGACCTAACATTACCCCCCCTCCTAGGGCCCCCCCGTCCTTGGGCCTCGCTACGCTCGAAGGCAGCAATGAGCTGTGGGGCCCGAATATTTTCAGCAGGTTCCCATGACCTGTCCTCTGGGCCATAACCCTTCCAATCCACCAAATAGAAATTTTTGCCGCGTACCACCTTGCACCCCAAAATAGCGTTCACCTCATAATCGTCCGTAGACGAACCCGATGTCCCGGCAGATGACTCGGAAAACCGGGACATGTATACGGGTTTCAAGAGGGACACGTGAAAGGTGTCGGTGATACCCAAGCGTGGAGGAAGAGCCAGACGGTAGACCACGGGATTAACCTGTTCGAGAACCTTGAAGGGACCCAAGTAGCGAGGAGCAAACTTAGTGGACTCAACTTGCAGCCTGATGTTACGGGCGGAGAGCCACACAAAGTCACCAGGGGCAAAGGTCGGAGCGGGGCACCGATGAACATCGGTGGAGGACCTCATTCTCTCCTTGAAGGCCCGAATGGCATCCTGCGTGCGATCCCAAATGTCCCGTGCCTCCACAGCCCAATCTGCCACCCTGGAGTCAGCGGAAGACACAGGCATGGGCACAGGAACACGCGGATGCTGGCCGTAATTTAAGAGGAATGGAGTCTGACCCGTGGAGTCGGCTACGGCATTGTTAAGTGCAAACTCTGCCCACGGTAGCAAGGATGCCCAGTCATCCTGCCTGGCAGAAACAAAATGTCGCAGATATGTGACCAAGGTCTGGTTGGCCCTTTCAACCAACCCATTCGTCTCTGGATGATATGCTGAAGAGAGATTTAACTCTGAGTAGACGACAAAGCTCTCTCCAGAATCGAGACGCAAACTGGGGACCCCGGGCACTAACAATTTTGTCTGGCATACCGTGTAGGCGAAAGATATGCTTGATAAACAAGACAGCCAACGCCCATGCAGATGGTAGCCGTGGAAGAGGCACCAAATGCACCATTTTGGAAAAATGGTCGGTGATCACCCAGATAATGGTGCAGTTACGAGACTTGGGCAAGCCCACCACAAAGTCCATCCCGACCATCTCCCAGGGCCTGTCCGCCACCGGCAGAGGATAAAGCAAACCAGCTGGCCGTTGCCGAGGAGTCTTGTTCCTGGCGCAAGAGACACACGCCCGAACATACTCCGCGACATCACGGGCCATATGCGGCCACCAGTATGTCCTCGCCAGTAACTCAGATGTTTTTTTAGTACCAAAATGTCCACCCACCCTGGACGAGTGCGCCCAAGAAAGAACCTCCGGTCGCAAACTGGATGGAACAAAAGTCTTGCCCGGGGGCACAGACTCCAGCGAAACTGGAGCCACAGTTCTCAAGCTCTCGGTGGGGACAATAAGCCGAGGCTCCTCCTCCTCCTCCGCAGATGACACAACGGAGCGAGAGAGAGCGTCGGCCCGAATGTTCTTCTCCCCAGAAAGGAAATGGAGGGTGAAATGAAACCGGGAGAAGAACAAGGACCATCTGGCCTGGCAAGAATTCAACCGCTGAGCTGTCTGCAGGTACACCAAATTTTTATGGTCTGTGAAGACTTGGAAGGGAAAACGTGCTCCCTCCAAGAGATGTCTCCACTCCGAGAAAGCCAACTTCATGGCTAGCAACTCCCTGTCCCCGATGGAATAATTCCTCTCTGCTGGTGCGAAGGTCTTGGAGAAAAAGAAGCATGGATGCTTCCGACCTTGAGCATCCTTTTGGAAGAGGACTGCTCCAGCACCAACAGAAGAGGCATCTACCTCCATGATAAATGGCTTATCAACATCGGGGCGATGTAGAATGGGAGCGCTAGCGAAGTGTGACTTTATAGAGATAAAGGCCCTGGAGACCTCCTCAGACCACAATTTGGGATTCGCCCCCTTTTTGGTGAGGGCAACCAAGGGAGCTACCAAAGTTGAGAAGTGCGGGATGAACTGGCGATAATAATTGATGAATCCCATAAAGCGCTGCACCGCTTTAAGAGAATGGGGTTCCTGCCAGTCCATCACAGCCCGTAGTTTGGCAGGATCCATAGTTAATCCCTGGGCTGAGATGATGTAGCCTAGGAAAGGTAAGGACTCCTGCTCAAACATACACTTCTCCAACTTGGCATAGAGGGAGTTTGCCCGTAGGAGGTCGAAGACTTTGCTAACATCTCTCCGGTGGGAGTCAATATCTGGAGAGTAGATGAGAATATCATCCAGATAGACTACGACCGAGGTGGAAAGCATATCCCGGAAGATATCATTCACAAAGTCTTGGAAAACGGCTGGGGCATTACAGAGCCCGAAGGGCATCACCAGATATTCATAGTGCCCATCCCTGGTGTTAAACGCCGTCATCCATTCGTCCCCCTCACGGATGCAAATCAGGTTGTAAGCACCCCGCAGATCTAATTTAGTAAATACCCTTGCTCCCCGAAGCCTATCGAATAGCTCGGATATCAGAGGCAAAGGGTACTTATTCTTAACGGTGATGGCGTTAAGACCCCTGTAGTCTATGCATGGACGCAATTCCCCATTCTTCTTCTGCACGAAGAAGAATCCTGCCCCAGCAGGTGACACTGACTTCCTGATGAACCCTCTTGCCAGATTTTCCTGGATGTACTGTGACATTGCCTCCATCTCCGGGAGAGATAGCGGATAGACTCTACCCCGGGGAGGCTCAGCACCAGGCAAGAGGTCAATAGGACAGTCATAGGGGCGATGGGGCGGAAGGGTCTCCGCCGCCTTTTTGGAGAACATGTCTGCATAAGACCAATACTGCTTGGGGAGAGAGGATAGATCGGCGGGTACCTCTGTTGTAGCAACCTGAACGCACTCCCTCTGACACCTACCCCCACAAGATTCACCCCATCCCAGAATTCTGCCTGAGGACCACTCGATATGAGGAGAGTGGTACCGTAGCCAAGGTATTCCCAACAGGACCTCATCAATTCCCTCTGGAATGACGAGCAGAGAAATAATCTCCTGATGAGATGGCGACATGGACAGAGTAAAAGGGATGGTCTGGTGTGTTATCTGTGAGGGCAGTGTCGACCCATTCACCACTCGTACCGTTACAGGTTGAGCTAGCATAACCAGGGGTATTGCGTGACGTTGGGTGAAGGCAGAAGACATAAAATTGCCCTCCGCCCCAGAATCCACGCAGAGCTCTACTGAGTGGGAGAATGAGCCTATAGTAATTGTCCCCTTAAAGGACAATTTAGAGGCAAACGTCACCGTGTCTAGTGTACCTCCACCTACGACCACTAGACGCTGACGTTTCCTCGACCGCTGAGGACATCTGGTGGCTAGATGTCCTGACTGCTGGCAAACATGACAGACCCTGAGTGCACAAGCGGTCCGGGACTTAGATCCCGCTTGTGACACTTCTCTGGCCTCATGTGACTCAGGAACCAGGACTGGAGATTCCAGAGGTTTGGCGAAAGTAGGAGCCAGCCGAAACCTCTGCCTACACTGGGCTCGCTCTAACCTCCGCTCGTTAAAACGGAGATCAATTCGAGTGGAGACTGTTATTAACTCCTCCAGTGTGGTAGGAATCTCCCTAGTGGCCAGAGCGTCCTTTACGTGGTCAGCCAAGCCCCTCCAAAATATGGGGATAAGAGCTTTATCCGACCATTCCAGCTCAGATGCTAAAGTGCGGAATTGGACGGCAAAATGACTGACCCTAAGTTAATGCCAGCAGTTGGAGTGCAATATCATGGGTGACTTGAGGTCCTAAAAAGACCTGTTTCAGAGTGCTCAAAAACAGCGGAGCACTCTGCACCACATGATCGCCACGCTCCCACAGCGGCGTAGCCCATTCCAACGCCCTGTCCGACAATAGAGATACAATAAATCCCACCTTAGCCCGCTCTGTGGGGAAGCGTGCAGCCAGGAGCTCAAGATGAATAGAGCACTGACTCACAAATCCCCTACAAAATTTGCTATCACCAGAAAATTTTTCTGGCAGCGGGAGGCGAGAAAATGTCGGAACAGGGGTGGCAATGGACAAAGTTGCTGCAGCCACGCTGGCAGCCTGTACAGCAACTGCGGTAACATCCACAGCTGAGGTTGAGCTCTCGAGAGCCGCCAACCTACCCTCCAGCTGCTGGATATACCGGAAGGATTGCTGTTTGTCTGTCATCACTAGCCAGACCCTGGCGCTAGTGTAATGTTAGGACTGGCGGAACGCACCAAGTAAGATGATATAGATGCGTTCGCAGTCCGGAGTCCACCGTGCAGGCGAAACCCGCTGCTAGTGAATGACAGACTATATGGCGGTACTAAAAGTATAAACACGTGGGTTAAACCTCACCCAACATGAAGAAAGCGATCCTGTTAAGTCACAGGACCGCGGTACCGCACATAGAGCGCGAGCAAGTAGTCAGCGAACTTAACCCCGAAAGGGATTGAAGTCCGATTAGACCCATGCTGGCACAACACCGCAACTGGGTGTGTAATCAACCTTATTAGTAATAAATGAGCACAAGAGTGCGTGCGATGCCACACTGACGGACGCCACTAACCACCCAGGCTTGGGTATGGAAAGCGCAAGGCAAGCGTACGGCGCCGTACTGGCAGGCACAGCTATAGGACGCTGTGATGTGTGTAACATACAGATGGATAGTCGGGCGCTAGAGAGCTACCATCATCCGCGAGCAATCAACAACTCTAGGGAGGGATACTTAGGAGCTTTCATCCATCGACATACATCCATCTACACACACACATAATAATTGTACACTAGCGCATGGCCGTGCGGTCATGCGCAGTTTATATAGTTGCAGGACAGGAAGTGGCCACAGAAACTTTGCCCTTCCAAGACCTGCCAAGAGGACCAATGGAATGCGCTGCAGAGCCTGAGCACATGACCCTCGATCTTCAACGGGAGATCTTGCCCTGGGCATGCTCAGTGTGCGCAAATAAGGACTTAGTCCCAGAGAAGTCCGCTCGCTGCTGACCAGCACTGACTTTAATGGACAGGAGCTGAAGAAGCAGCAGTAACTCTCTGTACAGAGCGAGACCGAGCAAGACGCTGGGACCGACGTCCCTGCTGAGCAGACTCCACTGCGGCTGGATAGGAATGGGAGACCGCAGCGGAGACGGCCCGAGATTCCCCCTGTGCAGAAGTGGGAACTCGAGACCTAACACAAGATAAGTCAAATTCTTGTGATCTGTCAAGACCACCACGCGATGCTTGGCTCCTTCAAGCCAATGACGCCACTCCTCGAATGCCCACTTCATGGCCAACAACTCACGATTACCAACATCATAATTACGCTCAGCAGGCGAAAACTTTCTAGAAAAGAAAGCACATGGCTTCATCACCGAGCCATCAGAACTTCTTTGCGACAAAACAGCCCCTGCTCCAATCTCAGAAGCATCAACCTCAACCTGAAACGGGAGCGAAACATCTGGCTGGCACAACACAGGGGCAGAAGAAAAACGACGCTTCAACTCCTGAAAAGCCTCTACAGCTGCAGAAGACCAATTGACCACATCAGCACCCTTCTTGGTCAAATCAGTCAACGGTTTAGCAACAGTAGAAAAATTAGCGATGAAGCGCCGATAAAAATAAGCAAAGCCCAGGAACTTTTGCAGGCTCTTCACAGATGTCGGCTGAGTCCAATCGTAAATGGCCTGGACTTTAACAGGGTCCATCTCGATAGTAGAAGGGGAAAAAATGAACCCCAAAAATGAAACCTTCTGAACTCCAAAGAGACACTTTGACCCCTTCACAAACAAGGAATTCGCACGAAGGACCTGGAACACCATTCTAACCTGCTTCACATGAGACTCCCAATCATCCGAAAAGACCAAAATATCATCCAAATACACAATCAGGAATTTATCCAGGTACTCTCGGAAGATGTCATGCATAAAGGACTGAAATACTGATAGAGCATTGGAAAGCCCGAATGGCATAACCAGGTACTCAAAATGGCCCTCGGGCGTATTAAATGCTGTTTTCCATTCATCGCCTTGTTTAATACGCACAAGATTATACGCCCCTCGAAGATCTATCTTGGTGAACCAACTAGCCCCTTTAATACGAGCAAACAAATCAGACAGCAACGGCAAAGGATACTGTAATTTGACTGTAATTTTATTAAGAAGGCGGTAATCAATACAAGGTCTCAAAGAACCATCCTTCTTGGCCACAAAAAAGAACCCTGCTCCTAACGGTTATGACGACGGGCGAATATGACCCTTCTCCAAGGATTCCTTTATATAACTCTGCATAGCGGCATGTTCTGGCACAGATAAATTGAACAATCGGCCCTTAGTAAACTTACTACCAGGAATCAAATTAATTGCACAATCGCAATCCCTATGAGGAGGTAGGGCACTGGCTTTGGGCTCATCAAATACATCCCGATAATCCGACAAAAACTCTGGAACTTCAGAAGGAGTGGAAGACAAAATAGACAAAAATGGAACATCACCATGTACCCCCTGACAACCCCAGCTGGACACAGACATAGATTTCCAGTCCAATACTGGATTATGAACCTGTAGCCATGGCAACTCCAAAACGACCACATCATGCAGATTATGCAACACCAGAAAGCGGATATCCTCCTGATGTGCAGGAGCCATGCACATGGTCAATTGGGTCCAGTACTGAGGCTTATTCTTGGCCAAAGGCGTAGCATCAATTCCTCTCAATGGAATAGGATACTGCAAGGGCTCCAAGAAAAAACCACAGCGCCTAGCATACTCCAAGTCCATCAAATTCAGGGCAGCGCCTGAATCCACAAATGCCATAACAGAATAGGATGACAAAGAGCAAATCAGAGTAACGGACAATAGAAATTTAGACTGTACCGTACCTATGGTGGCAGACCTAGCAAACCGCTTAGTGCGCTTAGGACAATCGGAGATAGCATGAGTGGAATCACCACAGTAAAAACATAGCCCATTCCGACGTCTGTGTTTTTGCCGTTCAGCTCTGGTCAAAGTCCTATCACATTGCATAGGCTCAGGCCCATGCTCAGATAGTACCGCCAAATGGTGCACAGGTTTACGCTCACGCAAGCGTCGATCAATCTGAATGGCCAAGGACATAGACTCATTCAGACCAGCAGGCATGGGAAATCCCACCATGACATCCTTAAGGGCTTCAGAGAGACCCTTTCTGAAGATTGCTGCCAGGGCACATTCATTCCACTGAGTGAGCACAGACCACTTTCTAAACTTCTGACAATATATCTCCGCTTCATCCTGACCCTGACACAGAGCCAGCAAGATCTTCTCTGCCTGATCCACTGAATTAGGTTCGTCATAAAGTAATCCAAGCGCCAGGAAAAACGCATCAACATCACTCAATGCCGGATCTCCTGGCGCAAGGGAAAATGCCCAGTCTTGAGGGTCACCACGTAACAAAGAAATAATGATCTTTACTTGTTGAACAGGGTCACTTGAGGAGCGAGGTTTCAAGGCAAGAAACAATTTACAATTATTTTTTAAATTCAAGAACTTAGATCTATCACCAAAAAACAAATCAGGAATTGGAATCCTAGGCTCTAACATCGGATTCTGAACCACAAAATCTTGAATGTTTTGTACCCTTGCAGTAAGATTATCCATACAAGAGGACAGACCTTGAATGTCCATGTTTACACCTATGTCCTGAACCACCCAGAGGTAAAGGGGAAAAGAGAGACAAAACACACTGCAAAGAAAAAAAAATGGTCTCAGAACTTCTCTTATCCCTCTATTGAGATGCATTAGTACTTTGGGCCACCTGTACTGTTATGACCTGGTGGTCAGGACAATAATGGACCTGGTGGTTAAGAGCACACGGAACGACCTGATAGTTACTGATAATTAAGGACGAGCTCTGGGACGTGGGAACTCTGCAAACCGCAATCCCTAATCCTAACAAACACACTAGAAATAGCCGTGGATTGCGCCTAACGCTCCCTATGCATCTCGGCACGGCCTAAGGAACTAGCTAGCCCTGAAGAAAGGAAAATAAAGCCTACCTTGCCTCAGAGAAAAACCCCCAAAGGAAAAGGCAGCCCCCACATATAATGACTGTGAGTAAGATGAAAATACAAACACAGAGATGAAATAGATTTAGCAAAGTGAGGCCCGACTAACTGAACAGACCGAGGATAGGAAAGGTTACTTTGCGGTCAGCACAAAAACCTACAAAAAGACCACGCAGAGGGCGCAAAAAAGACCCTCCGCACCGACTCACGGTGCGGAGGCGCTCCCTCTGCGTCCCAGAACTTCCAGCTAGCAAGACAACAAAAAATAGCAAGCTGGACAGAAAAATAGCAAACCAAAGAAATACAAGCTGGAACTTAGCTTCTGCAGGGAAGACAGGTCACAAGAACGATCCAGGAGAGAACTAGACCAATACTGGAACATTGACAAGTGGCCAGGAGCAAAGATCTAAGTGGAGTTAAATACAGCAGCCCACTAACGAATTAACCTCGTCACCTGTGGAAGGAAACTCAGAAACACCCACCAGAGGAAGTCCACGGACAGAACCAGCCGAAGTACCATTCATGACCACAGGAGGGAGCCCGACAACAGAATTCACAACATGACCCCAATGAGAATTTTGTTACCATTTTTCCCTCCATGAATTTCGACCCATATGGACTCGACATCCTCATTCATTTCGCTAATATCCTCCCTTAAAGTGGACTTTAGACAAGACTTTACATAGAGACATGTAAGTGTTGATTTCTCATGTAATCCCTGTTTTTTTATAATTACCTTTGTACATATTTTCAATTGTCTCATATTGTAACATGTTTATATAATTTTTTATAAACACTGCCTTAAACCTTTGATGGAGTATAATATTTAATACTAGATTTGTTCTTCTGCTCTAAAATGTACCCTAAGTCTTCTGAAGGGAATTACACTACTGTTTTGGGTTGGCTTCGGACCCGTTTAAACGAAGCTGGTGGCAGCATACCTTTGTACTGGGTAGTTGGAAGTCATTGTAGCAACTGCGGCATTGATAATTATTGTTCCTGCCTGAGTGGGAGTATTTATATCGCCTTGCTGCAGCGTGCCCAATAGCCAGTACATAGCAGGCAGCCTTTCTGGCGACTAATTACCCCAGGTACAGTACCTAGTCTGACCTGAGAGTAAGGGGGGCGCCAGAGAGCTGCAAGTTTCAAGTGGAACTGTAAGCGGGATATACATAAATCCCTGCAGTTCGTGGTATATTGAAGAGCAGTGGGATACCTAAAATATGCCCCTGCTGTAAACTAAGAGGTCAATAACCTTGTGTGTGTTTTTTCATCACATTGTAGCAGTGGAAGGATAACTAAGATAAGCCCCCTTGCACATGTGATAGGGGTGATGGTCACGGTGTGAATCGTGACAAATTGGTGGCAGCGGTGTGGATTCGTGACAGGGGGCTTTGGATTAGGGAATTAAGGGGCAGAACAGAAATAGTTTTCATTGATACAATGGTAATTCCACAATGTACAACATTAACCCCTTCATGACATTGGGATTTTCCATTTTTCAGTGTTCTTTTTCGCTCCCTTCCTTCCCAGAGCCATAACTTTTTTATTTTTCCGTCAATATGACCAAGTGATGGCTTATTTTTTGCGGGACGAGTTGTACCTTTTGAACAATATCATTTGATTTACCATATCGTGTACTAGAAAATGGGAAAAAAATTCCAAGTGCGGTGAAATTGCAAAAAAGTACAATCCCATGCGTGTTTTTTGTTTGGCTTTTTTGCTAGGTTCATTAAATGCTAAGTGGTGAAAAAAATTTCCAAACTTTGCTAAAAAAAAGAAAATTGCGCCATTTTCCGATACCCATAGTGTCTCCAATTTTCATGATCTGGGGTCAGTTGAGGGCTTATTTTTTGCGCACCGATCTGACATTTTTAGGGATACCATTTTGGTGCAGATACGTTCTTTTGATTGTCCATTATTGCATTTTAATTCAATGTCAAGGTGACCAACAAATGTAATTCGGATGTTTCAAATTTTTTTCTCGCTACGCCATTTAGCGATCAGGTTAATCCTTTCTTTTATTGATAGATCGGACGATTCTGAACGCGGTGATACCAAATATGTGTATATTTTATTTTATTTTTATTGTTTTCTTTTGAATGGGGCAAAAGGGGGGTGATTTCAACTTTTATATTTTTTTTATTTATTTCATTTTTTTTTTTTTTTTTACTTTTGCCATGCTTCAATAACCCCCATGGGAGGCTAGAAGCTGGCACAACTGGATCGGCTCTGCTACATAGAGGCGAAGCATAGATCGCCTCTATGTAGTAGAATTACAGGCTAGCTATTAACGCCGACCACAGGGTGGCGCTCACAGCAAGCTGGGATCAACAACCATATAGGTCTCAAGGAGACCTCTAGTTGTTATGGCGACGCATCGCTGACCCCTGATCATGTGACGGGTCGGCGATGAGCACATTTCTGGCCGCGTGGCCGGAAGCAGTAGTTAAATGCTGCTGTCAGTGTTTGACAGCGGCATTTAACCAGCTAGTAGCGGCAGGTGGATCGCGATTCCACTCGCCGCTATTGCACGCACATGTCAGCTGTTCAAAACAGCTGACAAGTCGAGGCTTTGATGTGGGCTCACCGCCGGAGCCCACATCAAACTAGGGGATCTGACCTCGGACGTACTATCCCGTCCGAGGTCAGAAAGGGATTAACTAGCAGATGATGTGGACTGAGCAGAACACTGACTGAAGCTGTAAAAAGCTATATTTTGGGACACAAATTTATATGAGAGAGACTGAAGATGTCATGTCATTTGCAGGGTCCATAACGTGCCTGAACAGCAGAAACCCCCATTAACTGACCAAATTTTGGAAACTCCCCCCAAAGGTCTTATGTAGGATTATAGTGAGCATTTTGAATCCACATGTACTACCCAGAATTTGAGAACATTAGGTCGTCATATTGAAATATTTTTATTTTTTTCTCGAAAATGTTGCTTGAGCTCCACATTTTTACCTTTTGTAAGAAGTAACATGTAGAACGTTAGCCACTTTCCTGTAAGTGCGGCGATACCCCACATGTAGTAAAAAGTTTTTGTTTGGACAGGGCTTGGAAGGGAAGGGGGAAAAATATGGTAGTTTACAATTAATGCAAGTTTGACATCTGCTCCTGGTGCATAAATTTATCCAGAGAGCCTCAATCTCACAATATATAAAAAGTTTTTATTTGGTATATGTTGGGCTGTTGTGTGCCAGCATGCTTTTTCTTCTGTTGGTTGGAATAGCAAGTAACTCTGTATTCAGTGAAATATAGTAAAAAAAAAAATGTACACAGTTCTGCATAAATTTTTGGGTAACATGGCTGACCAGAAAACTGCCAACAGCTCTGTAAGTAAAATAAATATAATTTCTAAAAATTGGCACCATCTTTTAAGAAAATCTCATTAAATTGCACAAAATACAAACTGCCTGCATTACTAAACAGATGTCTGTTGTAATTAGTTTGAAAATCCAAAATGGATAGATAATCCTTTTTAAAAGCTTTAGCTAGTCTAACAAGTGTCCCTCCTCCAGCTGCGGATTCTACACCAGTGGTCTGGTCAATAGCTCCTCAGTGTCCCTGCTGCTGTTGAAATCTCACACTGTTCAATATGAGCTGCATCTGTTGGTCAGGCTTTATTAGAAATAATCAAATTGAATTTGAGTCCAATTTTCAGAAAAGCAAATTCAAATAATTTGGGAGTTTTCTGGAGTTGCTAAAGAAACACTGCTCACTTTTTAAACATTGCAGAAGATTGCATTAGTTACAGAAGGCTGACATGACCCCAGGCACTACCATAAGGGGCTCCACATAATGCCTTGCACTTATGTCACCACATATAGTGCAGCTAATCTAGAGGTACAATCATAGCCTTAATAAAAGCCAAAGAAGGGAGGACAGCAGCCATTTTAGGGTAATTTTAAGAACTAAAAACAAGATGAAAAAACCCTAAAACATTGGATAATTACTCCAGACAGTAATATGACAGCTAACTGTAGCAGTGAAAAAGATGTGAAAAAGTACCGGTAGTTTGCAAATAACACACATTGATAAGGGAGAGATAGGAGAGATGTCAGGAACAGTGACAGTCTCAGTGTGATATATCAGTGATATGGTGTTATCTGTCCTGCTGCATTTGAGTTACAATTACACAGCAGATTAGCATTATATTTTTTACAGAAAAATGAATCTGAAATCATTGTCAGACTGTGAACTTGCTTGTCACTACACTGAATTTTTGCATTTCTTATGCAATCGTTTTTGAGATGGGGTTATAATTGTTTCTTCTTTTTTAAGCATACACATTTAAAAGGAAAAGAAAACCATTCCACAACTAAGAATGTGGGATCAGAAGCTCCACCTGCACCAGCCATCTGGCCAAATGTACTACCAAACGCATGCTATAATTGGTCTTATGTGCCTTATACAAGGGTATTAACCTGGGAGAAAGCAGAGGGCAATATGGAATTTATATGGTATCTTACTCGTCTCAGTCACAGTAGGATGATGTTATCTCTAACAGCGACACAGTCAGTTTGAGCTAGTGTCCTACACACAACTATCTATCTGATCACAAATGACTAAGACAATATTTGAACCATTTTTTTTAATTTAATAGAACAAAAAAAAACATGAAAAGTCTGTCAACGCACTGTGTTATTGAATGGGTAGTTGGTTACTACTGTGCTATCATCCATTCTGTGAAAATGTCACTTTGGCTACGTTCACATTAGCGTTACGCTAATGTGCGTCGCTGTTGCGTCGGCGATGCAGCGGCGACGCACCCCTATGTTTAACATAGGGGACGCATGCGTTTTTTTGGTCGCGTTTTTCGACACGTGCGTCGTTTCCGACGCTAGCGTCGGACGCAAGAAAATGCAACAAGTTGCATTTTTCGTGCGTCCGATTTTCGTCAAAAAACGATGCACGCGTCGCAAAACGCAGCGTTTTTGCGCGCGTTTTGCGCGCGTTTTTTGTGCGTCGTGCGTTGCGTCGCCGACGCACCGGCGCACAACGCAAATGTGAACGTAGCCTAAAACCTTCTCTTGGCAATTTGTGTGAAATACATTTTCCGTAAATATTGAAAAATTTGACGAATCTGGTGAATTTTAATTTCAAAATACTTGATCATCTCAAGTGTAGATTTATTGCTCTTGGACTTATAAGATCTTACTTTGTAGCTGAATTCCTAAAAATATCATTTTAATATCAGAATTATACAGCCATGCTGATATAGGCATTCAAAAAAGGCCTCATCAGGCCTAAGTAAAGTCTCAAGTAATAAATGCAGTTTATATTGTAAAATGTTGTAATGGTGTGATAGATTCTCTTCAACTTCCGATTTACTAATGTTTAGCCAATTTTACATTTGTATGGAAATTTTCATAACTTCAATTGGTTAATTTCTTAGTAAGACAGTATAATGTGTCACCTATGAGGAAATTCGTAAGAATTTTTCTGTAAATTGTAAAATTGCTATTCATTATAATAATAATTATAATCTTTATTTATATAGCGCCAACATATTCCGCAGCGTTTTACAGTTTAAATAGCAATATCTCTTTTGAACTCCAGAAACTTTTCATTTAAGTTAAAGTTGGAGTATTGATGTTAACAGGTCCCAAGGAAAGTGCAACATATCGCATTTCACCGAGTGGTGAAAACAATACAATGACATTCCTACATCTTGAGAAGGTTTTTCTGTTCTTATTGATTAAAAGCCAAAGACACGTTTCCCAGAGCGAATACTTCACAGTAATAACGACAAGTACAGATACCATGCATGTGAGCAACAGAGATTACAGTTTTCTACCAAAGAAGTAAGTCAGTGATCAGATGATATTGTCAACCCTGTGGCAAACATATGGATCCGCACCTAAATATTGTCACCTCATCCGTTCAGTAAATAGAGGCTATTTTTAATAGTCT
Organism: Ranitomeya imitator; assembly: GCF_032444005.1. Taxonomy (NCBI): domain Eukaryota; kingdom Metazoa; phylum Chordata; class Amphibia; order Anura; family Dendrobatidae; genus Ranitomeya; species Ranitomeya imitator. The sequence continues at coordinate 527,582,814 of NC_091284.1, forward strand.
ATTATTGTAAATTATAGCTTCTGAAAATGGCATTACATACATGTGTAATTTTCTGTTCTAATTATTCTAAATTTTTTATTTTTCTTTGGTCCTAAAGTTATGCCACCCCCCCTCCCCGTAATAATGGTGCAGATTTTCACCACAACCAATTGAACATATACCACAAAACTTTTCTATGGGCATTTGCCTTTTCTCTTCGGCCAATCAAACGAGGGCTGCACGCACAGAAATTTTCAGCAGAATACTGTTAAATGATTGAAGGGAAATGTGCATTTTTATTACCTGGGGAATAACTTTGGAACAGAGGGGCACAGAAGAAAAACAAAAGTGTTCCAGAACAGTGGAGCAACACCAATTTGGAGGCGGTATTAAGTTTAATTAAATCAAACCAGTAAAGGTTTTTTTAAGGGAATCTGTCACAAGGTTTATGCTTTATAAACTGAGAGCAGCATATAAGGCCCCTTTCACACATCAAGTTTTCACAGTCAGGCTAAATCCGGCTATTTTTGAAAAAAACGGATCTGGTGAAAGCTGTCGCCGGATGCGATTTTTTCCTCATAGACTTGTATTAGCACTGGATGGCATCACATTTCGTCCGGCGCTTCTGGCTTTTTGCTACAATGGAAGCCTATGGGCACTGGAAGGTGCCGGATCTGGCAAAAGATGGATCCGGCGCCGGATTCCGTTTTTTCATCTGAGCATGCTCCGATACAATTGGCCAGCCCCCAATTAGGAAACAGATATAAAGCCAGCCAAGTAGGCCTTCACTCATCCATTTACCAGCCAGCAAGATGATAGAGAACACCTGCCTGAAGAGCTCAATCTGCCACCAGAGCCGGAGCTGAACCTGCCACCAGAGCCAGATCTGAACCTGCCACCAGAGCCAGAGCTGAACCTGCCACAGAGCCAGAGCTGAACCTACTCCAGGCCAGCCAGCAGCTAGCTCCAGCAACATCCACAGCCAGCTACAGCCACAGCTCCAGCCATCTACAGCTCCAGCCAGCTACAGGCGCAGCCAGCTACAGCCACAGCCACAGCTAGAGCCGCAGCCAGTTCCAGACACAGCCAGCTCCAGCCACAGCCAGCCGTAGGAAACCATGTCTTCATCTGGGAGACCTCCCCCACGTCGTCAGCGCTGTGAGGTAAATAAAAGTATTTTTTGTATTTGTTAACTTTTTTTTGGGGCGGGCGATGTTCACGTAATATATGGAAGACACATGTGGTGTCAAAACATGTCGTCCATAAGGGATTGAATGTACATAATATTGTTACTGAAGAAATCTGGAACTTTTTAATGGATAAATAATAGGTATATTTTACTCTAGTATTGGACTGATTGCTGGAGAAACAAAAAGTTTTTTATTTACATGTGTAGATTTATCCCAATCTGTTTTCTGTGCGAACTGTAACCACAGGTTGGATGTATTCCTGTTTCTTCAATGCGGTGAGCTGGTTTTACCCAAAACTCTTTTTATATAATATAATATATATTAATAATATTAATATATCATTTTTTTATAGCAGGAAGCTGCAGAAGAGGTGCTTCCAGATGCAATGAATGGAGAGATACCTGGAGCGGGCTTCCAATTGTTAAGTTTACATGCATTGCAGAACCACATCACACACATCACAGTATACACCACACAAAAACAGATTATTACAGACATTACCATACACACAACACATAGCCTACATCCAAGCACATTTTTTTTTCGTTTAGTCTTCTGACTCTGTGGCTCAATCTAGAAGCCCTCAAAGTGCCTCCCAGAGTCGTCGGCGTGAGCGTCACGGCGGTCGCCATAAAGTTTTTTGTTTTGCTTTTTTAATTTTCACTTTATGTTGTTTTTTGTCTTTTTTAACAGTCAGCGTGCTTCTGACTCAGATGGTGAGGAGGTCAAGCTAGATATCGACCTCCTCATCGATCTAATCCGAGAGTGGGAGCTGCTGTGGAACATAAGGGACCGCCGCCACGCAGATCTGGGCGTTACCCGTCTGCTCTGGGAGTAAGTATGCAAAAACTTGTGGACAACTGGGAGGACCTCGATGTTCGGGCCCAGACTCAAGCACATAAGTATTCACAGTTCAGTTATTTTGCTGGATGTAATGCATTGTATACTAACCAATTTGTGCTTTCACTTTACAGGTGAAAGAGTTGTCAAGCGGTGGCGATCAATCAGGGATCACTTCAAGAAGAAGTTTAACAAGGAGATGCATGCAAGGGCCCTATTGTTCCTCCGGTCAACGATGGTGAGCAGAAGATAAATATTACCCACCCCATTTAATAAAAAATGTTTACATGTCTAACACTTTTTGGAGGGTTTCAGCCAAGGCCAAGCAATATCAATATATTAATTCCTTTTTCTTGTTTGTTTTTCCACAGCACCATCTGCAGCACTCGGGAGCCTGCAGACTTGAACCCTTTTGAAGTGATCCCTCAGGAATCCGCCACCGAGGGACACTTCGACAGACTCGACCCCTCTGCACTGTCCCAGCCTTCCCGGACATCTGATCCCTCGGTCCCATCCACCAGCGCTGGAGCATCGTGGCCGACTGCGCTAGGCGGGTTTCACACGTCAGTGGCTCATGTACGTTAGGTGACAGTTTCCTCACGTACCGGAGCCACTGACACACGTAGACACATAAAAATCAATGCATCTGTGCAGATGTCATTGATTTTTTGCGGACCGTGTCTCCGTGTGCCAAACACGGAGACATGTCAGTGTTCGTGGGAGCGCACGTATTACACGGACCCATTAAGGTCAATGGGTCCGTGTAAAACACGTACCGCACACGGACGTTGTCTGTGTGCAGTCCGTGTGCCGTGCAGGAGACAGCGCTACATTAAGCGCTGTCCCCCCCACTGGTGCTGAAGCCGCGATTCATATCTTCCCTGCAGCAGCATTTGCTGTAGAGAAGATATGAATAATTGTGTGTAAAATCAAGATCTATGTCCCCAACCCCCTCCCACCCCCTGTGTGCCCCCCCCCGCTGTTCTGAAAATACTCACCCAGCTCCCTCGTTGGCTGTCGCTGCTTCCTCTCCTGGCAGCACCTTCTACTGTATGCTGTCACGTGGGGCCGCCGATTACAGTCATGAATATGCGGCTCCACCTCCCATAGGGGTGGTGCCGCATATTCATTACTGTAAATGAGCGGCCCCACGTGACCGCTCATACAGTACAAGGTGCGACCAGGACAGGAAGCAGCGAGGGAGCCGGGAGCTGGGTGAGTATTTTAATCACAGGGGGGGGGGGGGGATGCACAGGGGGTGGGAGGGGGGTTGGGACCTGGATCTGGATTTTACACACTATTTTTCATATCTTCTCTACAGCAAATGCTGCTGCAGGGAAGATATGAATGGGGCTTCAGCACGATGCAGGGGACAGCGCTAAACTTTAGCGCTGTCTCCGACATGGTGCATGTGGTACCCAGTGGGCACACGTGTGCCACACGTGTATCACACTGATGTGCCACAGAAACGCACCAGCACATGGACACAGATAATTCCGGTACCGATTTTTCCGGTACTGGAATTATCTGGACGTGTGAGACTGGCCTTACATGAAGCTGCAGGTGAGGATGTAGCTTTCCCTTTACCCCACCGCTTTGTTACTGACACCTCTACAACACCTGTGGGTTCTGGGTGGCAGCACCAGAGGAGTCAGGAAAAGAGCTATGCGCCCGATTTCTTGCATCTGAATGCAGCCTTCCAGAATTGTCTGAAACTGTTGTCTGAGCAAATGACTGCAGGATTTAATTTTCTCAGCAACAGTATTCTTGAGTTGCACACACATCTGGATAGGATGCATTCAAATGCAAGTAAATCTCCAAACCACACCTTTTTCCAGTCAGTACTCGAGTGCATTGACAAGCTATCTCCTGATCAGCATATGCATGTAATGCAATCATGCCAGTTTGCTCTAGCGCATGTTAGCTCCCAAGCCCCTCCACGTTAGTTCCTCCCCCACCTGCCCCACCTCCAGCCATTGCCCCTCCTCCCCCTCCTATACAATACCAGCATCCTGCCGCATACCAGCATCCTGCCCCATACCGGTTCACAACCACATCACCTGCGCCTCCACTCCCTGCCCAACTTGTACTCCCTGGCCACTACCAGCAGTCTCGTTCCACACCCGTCATGCCCCTAACACAACCCTCTTTTCCACCCACCACCTCTTCTGCCTTCCAATCCCTCCACTCCACCCCTCAAACCTTCCAAAATCCCAACCCTACTCCTGCTTTTATGTCCACACACTCTATTTCTTTCTCCACCCCTTCACCTTTACCTACTGATCCGTCACCACCACCATATTCCTCTCTCCACACTCCCACTGTCGAAGTGTCCCAATCTGACAGCCCCTACAGCATTATCTCCACCCCACACTTTTTAAATTTATGATACTTTTGTTAATTTGTAAATAAAACGGTTTGTCTTTCATTTATTACATTATAAGGTTAAATACTTTGGGTAAAAGAAGGTACAATACTTTATGTAAAATCCCACCAGGTACAATACTGAGACCCCCGCAGCAATGCGATGTGATCGCCCGTTATTGCATTTTATTGCAATGAAGCGGCAACCAAAAAAACGTAATTCTTGAAATTTGAATTTTTTTCTCATTATGCCGTTTAGCAATCGGGTTAATTTTTTTTTTCACATTCATAGATCGGGCGATTCTGAACATGGCGATTCCATTTACGTATTTATTTGATTTTCTTATTGTTTTATTTTGAATGAGGCCAAAGGGGATGATTTGAACTTTTATATTTTTTTATCTTTTTAATATTTTTAAAAACATTTTTTTTTACTTTTTGCATGCTTCAATAGTCTTAGATCAGGGGTGTCAAACTGCATTCCTCGAGGGCTGCAAACAGGTCATGTTTTCAGGATTTCCTTGTACTGCACAGGTGATTAAATTATCACCTACACACATCATGATGACAGCACCTTGTGCAATGCTAAGGAAATCTTGAAAACACGCATGGTTTGCGGCCCTCGAGGAATGCAGTTTGACACCCCTGGTCTTAGATCACCTTTGTGTATCAGAAATGTTTACTTGCTATGAGTTCCAACCACGGGGCAGCGCTCATAGCAATCTGGGGAAGACAACCATAGAGGTCTGCTACAGACCTCTGGTTATCATGCCATCCCATCGGTGACCGGTGGTCATGTGACAGGGTTACTGATAGGCGGGATTAGTGACACGCTTATAAGCGCAAGTTAAATATTGCTGTCAGAGATTGACAGCGGCATTTAGCTAGTTAACAGACACGGGTGGATCGCGATTTCACCCGTAGCTGTTGCAGGCATATGTCAGCTGTATAGATCAGCTGTCATGTGCCCAGACAGGGGGAGTACAACATTTGCGTACTATTATACCACATGTCGGAAAGGGGTTATGCCTCCTCTTGAAGTGTATTATAGTGTATTATTGACTCATCTATGCAGAAGTCCCTTTGGGGAATGCACACCTCAACATAGTTGTTGCTGAACTGATCAGTGACCAGCCAAATTTTGAAAAGACGGTCAAAGTTAGGGTCATCTTGAGATTAACACTGTGCATTATTGAAATGCAAAAATGAGTAAATGGCCTCAAAGTGTTTCGGGGTCATAGCCATGCGGAGAACTGGAATGTTATATAAAACATCAAAACTAAAATATTGCCAAAATCTGGCATCTTCACTATTCCCATGTGAAGCATAATGTCCAAAAACGTCATCATTTCTACTGCATCTATAGGTGTTCAGTTTGTTACAGTCAAACTAAAGCTGAGTGATCAGCTTAATTGTCTGTTGCCAATTTGTTTATCAAAGAGATTTACATTTACATGGAGAAAAACTACTTATGATTAACCACACAGTTACAAGCAGAAAATCTGATTTACTGAGCAAAGAGTACATCCTTATATAGATTATCACATATCATATGTTACACTCGGTCCGGTCCCTGTACCTTCATGGGGTCCCTGTCGGGACTCGTGCTCTGTGCCGGCTCCACGCTGTCCTGACATGGCCTCTGCTTCCCCTTCCTCCTCTGCTTCCTGGTATTCAGCCAGCAGGTTCTCGGGCGGTGTGCTTAGGTCGCACATGCGCTCGCTCCCTGTCTCTTAAAGAGACAGCTCGCATTTTCCAAAAAAGTGCTTCTGACCAATGGCGTGTTAATGATCACTATCTATAGCCCCTCCATCATAGGGAGGGTGCCAGAGCAACAAGTATCCTCAGTTGCTAACTTCCAGTTCCTGCTAGCATGTGCTTCTGTTTCTGAAGTTCTCTGCCAGTGCTCCGCTTACACTATTTGTCTCCACAGACTATCTGCCACCCATTACCTGGCTTTCCTGGACGATCTCCAATCTGCCTACTCTAGTTCCAACTCATTCCACCATTCAGTTACCTGAACCTTTGGACAATGTCAGTACTGCTGGAACCAGCTTCTACCCGTACCCCCGGTACCCACCAGTTAGCTCTATGTCACTGTGAGCCCTCGCAGGCAGGGTCCTCCCTCCTTCTGTACTTGTGTGTGCCTCGTATTTCTCATGTTTATTTTACTTGTCTATGTATTCCCCTTTTTTAACATGTAAAGCACCATGGAGTAAATGGCACAATAAAAATGAATAATAATAATAATAAAAATAATGTCACCCGATAACCCTGCTTGTCCATCTGTTCCACTGGGTCAGCTACCACCAGTCCGGGGTCTAACTGAAGGTAGCACCTGTGTCCCCCAGGCATCCCATTCTGACCCTGTTCGAGGGGTCTTACCACAGGTGTCTGGGGCTCATGTAGTCACGCCCCCTTCGGAGCTTCCGGACCGTCGTCCCGAGTTTCCACGTTAACTTACAATAAAAACAAATGTGAACTTCACCATCTGTGCCTCCGTTTCCATTCATTTCATCATATTGATCATTGGTAAAATCTCCTAATCCCTCCTCTTTCAGGAGGACTTTAATCAATATTCATTTGCTTTTATGATTCTGTACTTTTCTTAAGCATTACTACATGCGTGAAAAGCAAAGGTGGACACGCTAGTATATCAAAATCCACATAAGTGTTCTAAAACTTGCTGACAGGTATGACTTCTAGCATACAGACACATATAATCAGTCTCTTTGACTCATGTCCAATCACATAATCATCCATTTTGAATATGTTCATTCATTTTGTATATCTTCAATCAAATGCATATCCTTAAGAAGTTAGCAAATCATGACGAGGGGTTTTGGGCAAAAAAAATTGTTGAGTGTATACATTTGTCTCGGCCACCATGAAATATACAAAATTCTCAGAGAAAAAGACTTTGAAAAATTCAATTTTTGTGAGGCCAACATTGTAAAATTGGATTCCTGATTGGGCCACAAATCAGAAATATGAGTAAATTGCCAAGTTTTTAACACTAAGGTTCGGATACGGTTTTAAAGAAGGCTACTACTTGCGATATAATGCAATTTTATTTTAACCCCTTAGTGACAGAGCTAAATTTTAAAAATCTGACCAGTGTCACTTTATGTGGTAATAACTCTGGAACGCTTAAGCAAATTCCAGTGATTTTGAAAAAATTTTTTTTTACACATTATACTTTATGATAATAGTAAATTTAGGTTGATATGTTTTGTGGTAATACATAAAAAAATATCAGAAATTTGACAAAAATGAAAATAGCAATTTTCAAACTTTGAATGGTTATCCATTTAATTCAGATAGTTATATCATATCAAAACATTAATAAATAAAATTTCCCACATGTCGGCTTTACATTAGCACCATTTTATTTTGTTAGCATTTTAGGAGGTTTCAAAATGTAGCAGCAATTTCTAATTTTATCATGGAAATTTACGAGATTATTATTTTTAGGGACCTTTCCAGGTGTGACGTGACTTTAGGAGTCCTATATATTGGAAAAACCCCATAAGTGATACCATTTTTAAAACAGCACCCCTCGGCATATTAAAATTTGCAGTCACATAGTTTATTAACCCTTCAGGTGATTTTCAGAATTAATGCAAAGTGACATGACAGAATTAAAAAGTGGACATTCTAAATGTCGCCAACTTCTGAACAGGTCAGTGTAGCCAGCAGACTCTATGGCCGCTATTTGCTCATGAATTGCCATGGCAAACATAAGGACCACACAATCATGATCTCAGGGTGCCGATGGGGATAAAAAGGAAGCCCCCACACTCTTTTAAACATTTATATGATATAGTCATTATTGACAGCAGCATCTAAGCGGATAAACAGATATGGATGGTGGCAACACTGATCGAGGCTGATACAGAAAGTTGTCAGCTATAGTGTACAGCTGACAGCTGCTGGATTATTACCTGTATGGGGATGCTAGTCTCTTATATCTCAGGTCAGTTAAAAGAGGTATTGATGGTCATTATGGGGTTAAAGTACAAAATTAAAGGAATAGTATGATTGAATAGTATGATTGCATACGCTTTTGTATATTTTAAGATACAAAGGTTAGGTACATATAAAGATTAAATACATATCATGATTAAGTACATATAAAGATTAACTACATATGCTCACATCATCACCAAGAGGCTTTTAAACATCATCCATATGGAATATCAGAGAATCATGCACCAAGACAGAGGACCCCTGGGAAATTCACAACACTACACGGGCGTCCTCACTTATGTAGGTATCACAACACTGTACACGTGTACAGGTACCCAAGTTTTTGCTTCTATCTCAGTCATGTTTCTCTAGCCTTATATAGTGATTTACACTATGCAGTATCTCTGGTTTCACTTTTCCCATCCAGTGGCCAGCTTTCAAGATCAGATGAAACAGAGATACCAGGAAGACATCAAACGATGGGCCATAAACCCTGAATATAAAAGCCCACAACGGTTAGATAAAGAGGTTAAATAAACCTTTTTGTTTCACAAAAACAAACAACAAACATGGAGAAACATAAAACTGTTTATTATTTAAAAGCTTTCAAAAGTAAACAGTTATCAAGAGTGTGTCACTGTGAGCATTGTCTGTCTGTAAATGTATAACCAGAAATGCTGCTTTGCAATAGTCTGAATGCATTCTGTGTATTTCAATATGGAGTCAAAACCGGTTATTACGTACCAGTAATAGGGTTTTATGGAGTCCACAACAGCACCCATGGAGAGACGTGATCCACCCACCATCAGGACAGGAACCTACAGAATAAAAAGGGGACGTCCCCTTCACCTCCTCAGTTGTATTTCAGAGGATGCGAGGAACCGCCCAGGATTAGTACACAAAAAAATTATCTTGTTCATACTATAATACCACCACCACTATAGAGTGAAAGTTTTAATCCCACTTCCACAAAGAGTGCAGGAAATTTAGCAATTACTTATGTGAGGAATGCGCGGGTGCTGTCGTGCACTCCGTAAAATCCTATTACCGGTACGTAATAACCGGTATTCCTATCGCCACAACAGGACCCACAGAGAGACTTTCAGAGACTATCACTGGGAGGGACCACAGCACTAAGCTCTGATCACCCAAACTGTAAACTAGAGGTGGATGAAAGATCAAGACTGCAATGTCTATAAAAGGTGGATGGTGATGACCACGTTGCCGCCTTACAAATCGATTCAATGGAGACATCATCCTTTTCTGGCTCGTGCTGAGTGCGCCTTCACTTCTACTGGTGGAGACTCCCCTTTGGTTCAATATGCCAGGTTGATCGCATCCTTTATCCAACAGGTGATAGTGTTCTTTGTGACACTGAACCCCTTTCTTTGACCTTGAAAAGAGACAAACAGCGCCCTACTCTGTCTCCACACCTGCGTCCTTCCCAAGTACTCTAGCACCGCTCTTTTAGCATCTAGAGTGTCGAATTTTTTCTCCTATAGTGTTGTAGGGTTATCATTAGTGTTGAGCATTCCGATACCGCAAGTATCGGGTATCGGCCGATATTTGCGGTATCGGAATTCCAATACCGAGTTCCGATATTTTTGTGATATCGGGAATCGGTATCGGGATTAAGATTAATGTGTAAAATAAAGAATAAAAATAAAAAATATTGATATACTTACCCTCTGACGCGCCCTGGTCGTCACCGCTGCAACCGCCTTGCTTTCGTTCTGAAGAATGAGCGCGTAAAGGGCCTTCGATGACTTCGCGGCTTGTGATTGGTCGCTGAGCGGTCATGTGACCGCTCACGCGACCAATCACAAGCCGCGATGTCATCGAATGTCATTAACGCGCTCATTCCTAAGAATGAGCGCGTTAAGGACCTTCGATGACGTCGCGGCTTTTGATTGGTCGCCCTTAACGCGCTCATTCTTCGGAACGAAAGCAAGGCGGTTGCAGCGGTGATGATCAGGGCGCGTCAGAGGATGAGTATATCAATATTATTTATTTTTATTCTTTATTTTACACATGAATATGGATCCCAGGGCCTGAAGGAGAGTTTCCTCTCCTTCAGACCCTGGGATCCATTACAGGATACCTTCTGATATTTGTGTCCCATTGACTTGTATTGGTATCGGTATCGGCGATATCCGATATTTTTCGGATATCGGCCGATACCATCCGATACCGATACTTTCAAATATCGGACGGTATCTCACCCATCCCTTGTAGATTGTGAGCCCTCGCGGGCATGGTCCTCTCTCCTCCTGTACCAGTTGTGACTTGTATTGTTCAAGATTATTGTACTTGTTTTATTATGTATACCCCTCCTCACATGTAAAGCGCCATGGAATAAATGGCGCTATAATAATAAATAATAATAATAATAATAATATCGCTCAACACTAGTTATCATAGAAGGATGATAAATAGATCTCCTGACTGCTATGAAATTTTGAAGCGACTTTAGATAAATACGCTGGGTCAGGCTTTAAAACTATTTTATCCTGATAGATCTTCAAAAAAGGAGCATCTACTGATGATGTCTGAATGTCACTGATTCGCCTTGCCGAGGTTAAGGCTATTAACAAGGCAGGCTTAAGGGTCAGTACTTTAGCAGAGGCCGAAGCCAGGGGTTCAAAAGGGGGCCCATTAAGGCATCTAGTACTAGCTTTAAGTTCCATGGTGGCAATCTAACAATACGCACCAGGTTACTACGCTCACAGGCTTTTACAAATCTAGTGATCCACTTGTTCCCTGCTATGTTATATTTATATAATGCCCCCAATGCCGACACTTGTACCCTAAAAGTACTAAAAGATAACCCCTATTCTCGGCCCTTCTGCAAGAACTCTAGGGCTGCTGGTATCGGAATCTGGTGTGATAGGGGAGCTGAGTGAAACAACAAAAACATTTTCCAGGTTTTACAATAAATTTTTGTGGTTACTTCCTTTCTACTTATTAGTAAGCTCCCTCTTAAATTCCACACTGTCAAGTGGATACCTTGCATTTGTGGATAACGGTATGGCCCTTGAGAAAGAAGCCCCAGCCCCAACGGTAACACACATGGGTCGGTGACGGACATTGTCTTCAGCCAGGAAAACCATGGCCTCCTGGGTCAGAAGGGAGCAATTAATATCACTCACGCCCCCTCCTCTCTGATTTTCTTGAGGACTAGCGGGATCAGACATGTCGGGGGAAACGCGTAGACCAGAGAATAATCCCACAATACCCGGAAAGAGTCTAACATTTCTGGCTGGTCTGATGCCCATAGCGATGCAAACCTCCTGACCTGTCTGTTATCTCTTGTGGCAAAGAGGTCTATCTGCGGGAGGCCCCATAATTGTGCAATCTGCCTGCAAACCTGCTGGTCCAGGGACCATTCTTCCTGCCGCAAGGAATGTCGACTGAGATATTCCGCCTGAACGTTGTGTTCCCCTCTGATGTGAAGTGCTGACAGTGAGAGAAGGTGATTCTCGGCCAATGTCATAATGTCGCCTGCCGCGGATATCAGTGACTGTGATCTGGTCCCCCCTTGATAATTTATATAAGCTACCATGGGGGTATTGTTGGTGTGTATCCGTACATGTAAACTCCGCAGTGTCGGTAGAAATTGCAGGAGCGCATATTTTAGGTTTGAGGAACAGTTCTCCTCTCTGGCTGTCCATTTCCCTTGGGCTAATCTGTCTCTCATGTGGGCTCCCCACCCCAAGGGGCTGGCGCCGGTCATAATCACACTGTCGGGTACCACCCACCATGTAACCCCTTTGGACAGATGTGCTGGGTCCAACCACCAGGTTAAGCTGCTGACCGTGGTGACCGACAACCTTACTCTTTCTCCAATGTGGCCCTGCAAACTTCTCTCTGCAGCAATCTGGTGTGGAACAAAGCCCACTGTACAGCTGGCATGCAAGCTGTCAGAGAACCCAGCAGGGACATAGCATTTCTTAAGGATAGGTCCAGACTGCCCATTATCCATCTGACATTGCCGACGATAGCCAATTTTTTGTCTTCCGGGAGAAAACAATGTTGATTTACTGAGTCTAAGAGGATGCCCAGGAACTTCTGACAGGTCGAGGGGACTAGTCTTTATGTCTTCAGATTTACCAGCCAACCCAGATCCTGCAGGGATGATATTATATGGTTCAGCCTGCTACTACTTTGGGCAGCTGACCTTCCCACTATCAGGAAATTATCTAGGCATGGTATAACCAAGGTATGACGTTCTCTTAAATGGGCCATTACGGATCTGAGTCCAGCAACTTGTCTCTAGGTAAACCCTGTTCTTATTTGATTTTCCAGTTGGTCCAACCAGACTTGCATAGACCTAGCCATACAGGTACCCACAATTGCTGGCTTAAATGCCCCTGCTGATGACTCCCAAGCTCTCTTTAGAAGCATGTCCACCTTCCTATCCGAAGGGTCCTTGAGATGACCTCCATCCCCTAGGGGTAGTGCAGACATTTTAGATGAGGAGGCTACAGCTGCTTCTACCTTAGGGATTTTAACCCATTCCATAAGAACCTCATCATCAAACAGGTATCTCCGTTTTGAAGTGGATTGTAGAAATGCTCGGTTATCCTGTCTATCCCATTCCCTTTTAATCAGGTCTTTCACAGTCATTCACTAGGAAGGACTTACAACTTTTCTGGTGCAAGCCTGCAAACATTAGGTCCTGAGTGGACCTAGGCTCCCTGTTGTCTGTGACCCCCATAGTGGCTCACACCGACCTTTCTAAGAAGTCCACATTCTCAATAGGGAAGCAAGGCCTTCCTTCTTCGTCCGAAGATGACAAGGGAGATTCTGAGAACTCAAACCTCTGTCTTCTTGCTGACGGACTAGAGTCTGAGCTAGACTCAATAATATTAGCTTTCCTTTTCCAGGTCTTCCCTCTAAGGGAGTTCCTAATTTCTTCCCTGATCAAAGATCTCAGATCCGGCGTACGTACAGGGGCCTCTTCTTCCAGGGTGTAGCAGAGACATGACTGACATTTTTTTTTATTATTATTCATTTATATAGCACCATTAATTCCATGGTGCTGTACATCAGAAAGGGTTTACATATAGAGTTATAGATATCGTTTACAGTAAACAAATTTACAGTGAAAGACTGGTACAGAGGAGAGAGGACCTTGTCCTTGCAGATTTACATTCTATGGGATAGTGGGGAAAAGACATAAGGTAGGGGGCGAGGCGGCGGCAATGGAGAGGCAGCGGCTCTGGTGATGGAGAGGCAGCAGAATGGTTATTGCAGGCTGTAGGATTTCTTGAAGAGATGGGTTTTCAGGTTCCGGCTGAAGGATCCGAGGGTGGTGGATAGTCGGACGTGTTGAGGCATGGAATTCCAGAGGATGGGGGATATTCAGGAGAAATCTTGGAGGCGGTTGTGTGAGGAACAAATAAGTAGGAGGAGGTCTTGGGAGGATCGGAGATTACGTGAGGGAAGATATTGGGAGATTAGTTCAGAGATATAGGGAGGAGACAGGTTGTGGATGGCTTTGTAGATCAGTGTTAATAGTTTGAACTAAATTCGTTGGGGAATTGGGAGCCAGTGGAGGGATTTGCAGAGGGGAGAAGCAGGGGAGTAGCGAGGAGAGAGGTGGATTAGCCGGGCAGCAGAGTTGATGACAGACTGGAGTGGTGCAAGAGAGTTAGCGGGGAGGCCACAGAGGAGGGTGTTGCAGTAGTCGAGGCGGGAGATGATGAGGGCATGCACAAGAGTTTTGGTAGATTGTGGGCTGAGGAAGGAACGAATTCTGGCAATATTTTTGAGTTGGAGGCGACAGGAGGTGGCAAGAGTTTGGATGTGCGGTTTGAAGGACAGGGCAGAGTCGAGAGTTACCCCGAGGCAGCAGATTTCAGGTGCGGGAGAGAGCGTGATGCCGTTTACCATAATAGATAGGTCAGGTAGGGGGGATGCGTGAGATGGGGGAAAGATGACGAGTTCAGTTTTGTCTACATTGAGTTTTAGGAAGCGAGAGGTGAAGGAGGATATGGCTGACAGACACTTCGGGATTCTGGACAGCAGAGAGGTGACATCTGGGCCAGAGAGGTAGATCTTAGTGTCGTTCGCATACAGGTGGTACTGGAAGCAATGGGACTTTATGAGTTGTCCTAGGCCAAGGATATAGATGGAAAAAAGTAGGGGCCCTAGGACAGAGCCTTGAGGGACTCCAACAGAGAGAGGGCAGGATGAGGAGGTGGTGTGGGAGTGCGAAACGCTAAATGTGCGGTCGAAAAGGTATGAGGCAATCCAGGACAGGTCAAGGTCTTTGATACCAAGGGAACAAAGAATCTGTAGCAGTAGGCAGTGATCAACTGTGTCGAAAGCAGAGGACAGGTCAAGAAGGAGGAGGATGGAGAACTGTCTGTTAGCTTTGGCTGTGAGTAAGTCATTAGTAATTTTTGTCAGGACACTTTCGGTGGAGTGGTGGGGGTGGAAGCCAGATTGGAGGTTGTCAAGGAGAGAGTTAGATGAGAGGTGGAAGGAAATTTGAGCATGCACATGCTGCTCAAGGAGTTTTGAAGCAAATGGGAGCAGTGATATAGGGCGGTGACATAGCCTCTTAGCGTAACTGTCAGGGAGGCATACTGTGCATAAGGCACACTGCCTGTGCTTAGCTTTTGCTAACCTCTTAACCTGAGAATAGAGCACAAAAGAAGGGGGGATTCAGCCATTTAGGTGGCCATATCAGCACTCACCAATGTAGCTGTCCTAGCAGGATACCGACTCCGGAGGCGGTGATCCAACCTGCGATGTAGGGGTCTTTGTTGGCTGATGCCCCCATCCACTGCAGCTGTCAGTGGTTCTGCTCCCTCCCTTGCTTCTTTTCTGTTGCTCTGGCGCCGCTACCACCAACGTGGCAAGTGCTCCTCCACGGCGTCCACAGATGACATCTTTGCAGCACACTTCCTGCTGCACAACACTGGCATAAGGAGACCAGGCCCCGCCTCCTGTAACACGCTTCCCTGGCCCCTCCCGGAAGCTGTCATCATCACTTCCGGTCATGGGTACCAGTCGTGTCTTCTGGATGGACACAGGGACTCATTTTCCCCCCTGTGCTGCGCCCGCGCGACCTATGGTGGACTCACCCGGACCCTGGGGATTGCGACATTCTGGCCAGATGAGAGGGGTCTATGAGAGAACAGCCCCGACGCTGCTTCCTGTGCCCCCGTCTCTGCCTCTGTCTATGGACGCTGCACAGAGGCTCCAGGACCCGGGTAACATTTCTTCTGCCAGTTCCTAGTCAGGACAGGAACCCAACTGAGGAGGTGAGGGGGACCGCCCTTTTTATTCTGTAGGTTCCAGTCTTGATGGTGGGCAGATCCCCTCTCTCCGTGGGTGCTGTCATGGTGATAGGAAAATAGCCATTTTTATATTCACACTACAATCCACCTTTTGCAACTTTGAGCCATACATTATTTATACAAGGTACCATAGACCATACTCAAGAGCCACCAATAGGTCATGTTTTCAGGATTTCCTTAGTATTGCACAGGTGATAATTGCATCACCTGGACAGGAAAGCATTCAATCACCTGTGCAATACTGAGGAAATCCTGAAAACTGGACCTGTTGGTGGCTCTTGAGGACCGGAGTTGGGGAACATTGCCCTAAGGGGATGGTTTTAATGGGTGACTGGCATAAGGATAATAATTTGAGTGTACACTGTATACAGCAACACAAAGCAATGAAAGCACAAATTATAGCAAAAATTACTATTGTTTGTAAAGTTTTGAGTCACATCTTCTTCTTCTTCTATGTCTTCAACTTGAGTAGAAATCCCTATCAGCTTTGTCCATAACGGTAAGGGGAGTGGTATTGCCACCAGACACGTTTCTAATATATTGGTAGCAGTAGTAGTCTTTGTCATACAAAAATGGCTAGTGTTCATCAGCTGAGCAAAGTAAATCCATAGATTCTGTTTGTTTTTTTCATAAAGCCCCATTTTCCATGGTTGGTCTCTCGCTTTTTAATGTTTGAAAGGACCATGCACACGGTGGCTGCAACGATTTCCAGATTTTGATCTAAAGGAAAAAATATATATATACAGTATATTAATATACTATTCTCTGAGATAATACCTGTCTGTTGGGATGTGTTTCCCACTTCTCTTTCCCAGGATTCATAACTATCAGCACATTATCTGCTCCACGAGCAATTACTTCAGCAGGTTCTGGAGGACTTTGTTCCCCAGATTTTTACACCATTTTTGATAGGATGTTAGGATCCAAATCCTTTATCAAATCTAACCTGATGGGCACCCCTGGTCTGTGCCCATTAGTAAGTAGCTTTTTCTCCCATGTGTCCATATTTCTGGTGTGCTGAGCAGTCCCTCAGTGGTGTCAGTTTTTTTTATTGGATTCAGCAATTGATATTCTGGAGTGCTCATCTGCTACTGAGGTTAAGTATCTTTCCAGTGTATCTGAAGCACAATAATCATCAACATTAAACAGTCACTTTAATTCTTGTACAATTGCCCAGATATCTTGCCACAACTCTTTTCTCCACACTACAGGATTGTTCCATTCAGTAGTAGTAGCCACAAGCACACCGGTCTCAACCAAATTGTGAATTATAACCTTGCACCCAATGAATCGTTTTGGATTTATATAAATCAAACTGGCCTCCACCCTTGTATCTACCAAAGCTTTAACATATTGGCTGTTTTTATTTTTCCAGTTAATCAGCAATTCTATATAGGGGTGTCTATCCATTTGTGGGGTGTGGCCAGCAAGTCAATCACTCTCATCTTTTTCCCCCCATTGATCCTCCATTTTAGATGAAGACATCTTGGTAGGAGAAAATGATAGTCCCTTCAGTTGGGCTTTGAATTCCTGTATCAAGGTTTTGACTTCAGCATTAAGATCCTCAATCCCCGGTACTGTGGGCTTTGATGAAGACGAAGAGGGAGTGGGCTTTGATGAAGACGAAGAGGGAGTGGGCCTTCCCTCTCCCCGTGTCTTGCCTCGCCCCTAATGTGGAGATTCAGAATTTTTTACTGTAACCTTTTTCTTATGTGAAACACCTGGCTTTTTATCAAGTTCTCTATTTTGATACAATTTCCACAACTCGTCAGTACCAATCCCGCCTATTTTATCCCTGTGGACGCCATCCTTTATTAGGGCTATAAACATGTATTTCCGGGTAATACTGGTTCTAGGATTGTAATTACTTTTGACATCATCATGCTGCTCTTCAGAGGGAAAATTACCATTTTGTTTGGAACCCCAATCTCCCAGATCCTTTAACTGTCGAATTGCCTTCAATGTATTAGCGATTGGTCTCCCAGTCTGATTTACCATTAGCATTATCATGATATGTTTATAATCTGGAGGGGCATTTCTAATTATATGATTTCTAAAAGATACACTTACAGCAACTTGCATATAATCATCATTGGTGATTGCTGAAATTGCATTTTTTCATGACCTCCTCCTTCAACCTCTGAGCACAATCTTTTAATGTAAACCATGGTTTTTCATTTGGTGGCCAGTCCAACTCAGATGGGTATTTATGCTGCAATGCCATAGCCACAACGTCAAGCATACTACACATCACAAGTGGTTGCTGGATTTATCAAGGTATAGAATACCTCCTTCACTACAGGCTCATGACTGAGTTGGACAAATCTTGGGCCATACACAGTGTCCACCTGTTCTCCACGAGCCCCCATCTCCCATAATCTGACTGCCCAAGTTACCAGGGGTTCATTTGACTTCTGAGAAAAACGATCTTGAAGGTCATTAAGCTCCTTCTGACTGTAATCCTCATCTGCATTCTCATTCTGTTTACCTGTAGCTGTCTCGAAATACCATCTCTGTTATATAGGATGAACTTTCACTGGGTTAAGAGGAGGATCAATTTCCCTCTTCCCATGGAAATGTTCATCCTCAGACTGGGGACCCGTGATATTTTCAGAGTCAGTTGAATTCCAAACATCGCCGTCTTACTGATCAAGGTTCTACTCTATTCCTGCTTTGGCTATGGCCAAAGCTATTTTCTTTTTATTCACCTTCCCATATCTCCTTCTGTAATTATACTCTGCTACACGTACGGCAGCCTTTTCTGCAACATGTTGATATCCATCACATCTGTCCATTAATAATTTATTCTGACATTGTGCTATAACCAATGCATTCTGAGCCTCACACAACTGTATTTAAAATACCTGTACTTTTGTTAACATACATATTCTCTCCTCATGCCGTTTTCTGCATGCAGACAACAATATCCATCCGCGCCTACGAACAGCGCCCCCAACTCTTTACCTTTCTCCACTTTCACTTTCTGTAAGCATGCAACCACATGAGCAGGTTCCGCATACTTCAAACATTTTTCCCATGATTCACCTAAAACAGCACCGTATGACCACTTAGTTGCCAAAATATGATAGGAAGCCTGTTCTCAACCTGGGATCTCAATAGACTCACTCACAGCCACCTTTTTCTTAAAGAGAGGCATGTTTTATGCAATATCACACTGTCACACAGAATCATGTTAATATTAATAAAAAATTTCTGTGCCTTCTGCATATCCTGCCGACCACGCCATATTATGTATTGCCAAATTTTTAACACTAAGGTCCAGATATGGCTTTAAAGAAGGCTACTACTTGCAATATAACACAATCTTATTTTAAAGTACAAATTTAAAGGAATAGTATTATTGAATAGGATTGCGAACACTTTTGTATATTTTAAGATACAAAAGTTAAGTACATATAAAGATTAAATACATATAATGTTAGCGCTATATAAAAATAAAAAATAAAAAGAATGACTAAGTACATATAAAGATTAACTACATATACCCACATCATCACCAAGAGGCTTTTAAACATCATCCATCTGGAATATCAGAGAAGCAACCCCTACCCCTGGGAAATTCACAACTCTGATGGGCGTCCCCAGCTACGCAGGTATCATAATACTGTACACGTGTACAGATATCCAAGTTTTTTGCTTCTATCTTAGTCATGTTTCTTTGCCCTTATATAGTGATGTAAACTATGTAGTATCTCTGGTTTCACCTTTCCCCATCCAGTGCCCAGCTTTCAAGATCAGATGAAACAGAGATACCAGGCAGACATCAAACGATGGGCCATAAACCCTGAATATAAAAGCCCACAAGGGTTAGATAAAGAGGTTAAGTAAACCTTTTTGTTTTACAAAAACAATTGTTAAAATAAAAAATACTTATTAAAAGTAAAAACAATTACTGAGCACCCGCAACTAAATTACGCTAACTGTAATTCTATGCACTGGAAAAAACTAATATAATTACCGTATATACTCGAGTATAAGCCGAGATTTTCAGCCCAAATTTTTGGGCTGAAAGTGCCCCTCTCGGCTTATACTCGAGTCACGGTAGCGGTGGGGTCGGCGGGTGAGGGGGAGAGGGCGCTGAGGTATACTTACCTAGTCCCAGCGATCCTCGCGCTGTCCCTGCCTTCCTCCCCGTCTTCTGTGCTGCAGCTTCTTCCCCTCTTCAGCGGTCATTTGGGACCGCTCATTACAGAAATGAATAGGCGGCTCCACCTCCCATAGGGGTGGAGCCGCCTATTCATTTCTCTAATCAGCGGTGCCGGTGACCGCTGACAGGAAGAGGCTGCAGCACAGAAGACGGGGAGGAAGGCAGGGATAGCGCGAGGATCGCTGGGACTAGGTGAGTATGTTATATTCACCTGTCCACGTTCCAGCCGCCGGGCGCCGCTCCATCTTCCCGGCGCCTCCATCTTCCCGGCGTCTGCGCTCTGACTGTTCAGGCAGAGGGCGCAATGACGCATATAGTGTGCGCGGCGCCCTCTGCCTGATCAGTCAGAGCAGAGACACCGGGAAGATGGAGGCGCCGGGATCGGACGCTGGGAGCTGCAATCAAGAGAGGTGAGTATGTGTTTTTTTTTTTTTTATTGCAGCAGCAGCAGCGGCCATGGCACAGATATATGTGCAGCATCTATGGGGCAGTATGAACGGCACACAGCACTATATGGGGCATCTGTGCAGCATCTATGGGGCAGTATGAACGGCACACAGCACTATATGGGGCATCTGTGCAGCATCTATGGGGCAGTATGAACGGCACACAGCACTATATGGGGCATCTGTGCAGCATCTATGGGGCAGTATGAATGGCACACAGCACTATATGGGGCATCTGTGCAGCATCTATGGGGCAGTATGAACGGCACACAGCACTATATGGGGCATCTGTGCAGCATCTATGGGGCAATATGAATGGTGCAGAGCACTATATGGCACAGCTATGGGGAAATAATGATCTATTTTAATTTTTGAAATTCACCGGTAAATGCTGCATTTCCAACCTAGGATTATACTCGAGTCAATAAGTTTTCCCAGTTTTTTGTGGCAAAATTAGGGGGGTCGGCTTATACTCGGGTCGGCTTATACTCGAGTATATACGGTAATACAATTGCTTTCCACTAAAACTCTGAAACTACAATTACTAAATGGATGTCAGTAAAAATGTTTACTAAGTAACATGAACTATCTGACATTAATTGTGATTTTAAATATTAGTAGAAAAAAACTGTAGTATAACAACTGCAACAATTTTCCACTAAAATTATGAAACTGCAATTACTAAACAGACATCAGTAAAAAAAACAATTACTAAGCGTCCACAACTATCTTTTGCTATTTGAGATTATATTTTATTAAAAAATACTGTAGTATAAGGTAATTTCTACAGCTAGTGAAGAGCGAACATGCTCAGATAAGGTGTTATCCGAGCATGCTCGTGTACTGAGTGTCTTCAGCGTGCTCGGAAAATATGTTCAGTCCCCGCAACTGCATGTTTTACGACTGTCCACAACGCATGCAGAGATTGCCTGTTAGGCAATCCCTGTATTTGCTACGGCTGTCAAATAGCCATGAGATATACAGGTGCGGAGCTCGAACATGCTATTCGAGCATGCCGAAGCCACTCGGTTAGCACCTGAGCATGCTCAGTTAACACCTTATCCAAGCACGTTTGCTCATCACTAACTGCAGCATATTTGTACTACAGATTACACTGTTCCTAATCTAGCCTCATCAACTAGTATAAATTATATATTTTTTACTATCTAACCTCATTCTGATTATAATTTAGTAAAAAGAACCGTAATAGATGCTGAACACAGTATATTTTGACTGTTCCCTATTAACTAATCTAAATTATTATTTTTTTCACTTTTTGAAAACAAAAACAACCAGATACCGATCAGTGATGTGCATCACTGATCAGTGCTCAGCAACAACAGGTCATATGAAAGGAGGTGGTGCAAAGGGGGGTAATGGACAGGAAAAAAAAGTCATAAGCCAAAAGCAAGGGCGGATGCCAATCAGTGATATGCATAACTGATCAGCACTCAATGGCTGTAGGACACAGACACAGAGGTGGCACAAATGGAAAAAAAAGGCCAAAAATTGAGTGATCAGAAGTAGAAAGCAGATTAAGGAAGGGGTTCAGGAGAAGATTGGGGAAGGGTGCAGAGAGGGATTGTAGTGGATTAACAAAAGCAAGAGACAGCTTGGAAAAAGTCTGTGATACCACAAGTTCCACCTGGTAAGCAACAGAATGACACAATGACCGCTCTGCACTAGGGTTGAGCGACTTTTAGTTTTTTAGGGTCGAGTCGGGTTTCGCGAAACCCGACTATCTCAAAAGTCGAGTCGAGTGGAATCGGCCGATTATCGTGAAAAGTCGGGGATCGACCGAAACACGAAACCCAATGCAAGTCAATGGGGAAGCATAGTCGGCAGTGAGTGGAGGCCAGGAAAACATCTACAGTGCCCATTTTAATGGCAAAAAGATCCATTCTTGTTACTGAAGCTTGTCAATCTTAATTTACCTTATAATAATAGTTAGGCATTGGAAATTGGGGGTCATTTGGCTAAAGTTATGGGGGGTAGGGCTGGTTCAAGTATTTAGTGGGCCCAGGTTATCTGGACCACCTCAGGGCAGTGGAGCAGGGAGAGGTAAATATTTAAACTTTGCAAGTGCTGTGATCCTGAGCAAGCAGGGGGGGCCCACTCAGCATTGGCACTGGCACAGGGCCCCTCAAAGTACTGCGGTGTGTTTGCACGGCGGGGGCGCCTCCCACCGGCAGCGACACTTTTTGCGTACTATGAGGGGCCCTGTGCCAGTGACGTCGCCAACGAGTATTCCCCCCCCCCCCCACCTGATGAAGGAACCTGCACTTTCATCTGCACCTTCCTCTTTGTCCCCGTGTGAGGTGTTATGGTATGCGGGAAGGGGAACCTGACTTTCAGCAGGGTCACATTCTTGCTGTGTAGCGTGCATGGGGAATGTAGCGTTCTGGGTCAATGTACCAGCAGACTCATCTATCACTGGCTGGGCAATGGGCGGGATGAGGAGGAAACAAAGATATAGGCCCAAAGAATAAAGCGGGCTAAATGCAGTTCAAAATTGGTAACAGGACTAACCAGGGAACATTGCTTTGTTCAGTGGAGTACAACTGTAATGAGAGGGTGACACAGTGAGTAGGCCCAAATCAGTAAGTAGGCTAAATGCAGTTCAAAATTGGTAACAGTAGTAAACAAGTGGCACTGTTCACTGTTGTTCAGTGTAGGAGAACATCAAGGAGCGGCAGACACCGTTGGTAGGGCCAACAAAACAAGTAGGCCAAATGCAGTGTTATATTAAAAACAATTTAACGAGAGCCTGAAGATAGAAGCTAGGGAAATGCAACCTGGAGAACACCTTGGAGCTGAAGACACAGTTTGTAGAACCCAGACCCAACTTGTAGGCCTAATGCAGTGTTGTTTCAACAACTATTTAACGAGAGCCTGAAGATTGAAGCTCAGGAAAGGAAGCTCAGGAAAGGCAACCTGGAGAACACAATGGAGCTACACTGGTAGTAGGCCCCAACCCAACTAGTAGCCCCACTACAGTTGTTCCATTAAAAAACTATTTAACGAGAGCCTGAAGATTGAAGCTCAGGAAAGGCAACCTGGAGAACACCTTGGAGCGGCAGACACTGGTAGTAGGCCCCAACCCAACTAGTAGTAGCCCAACTGCAGTTGTTCCATTAAAAAACTATTTAATGAGAGCCTGAAGATTGAAGCTCAGGGAAGGCAACCTGGAGAACACCTTGGAGCGGCATACACTGGTAGTAGGCCCCAACCCAACTAGTAGCCGTGGGGTGGCACGGCGGCGCAGTGGTTAGCACAGCAGCCTTGCAGCGCTGGAGTCCTGGGTTCAAACTCCACCAAGGACAACATCTGCAAAGAGTTTGTATGTTCTCTCCGTGTTTGCGTGGGTTTCCTCCGGGCACTCCGGTTTCCTCCCACATTCCAAAGACATACTGATAGGGAATTTAGATTGTGAGCCCCATCGGGGACAGTGATGATAATGTGTGCAAAAAATGTAAAGCGCTGCGGAATATGTTAGCGCTATATAAAAATAAAGATTATTATTATTATTAGTAGCCCCACTGCAGTTGTTCCATTAAAAAGCTATTTAACAAGAGCCTGAAGATTGAATCTGAGGAAAGGCAACCTGGAGAACACCTTGGAGCGGCATACACTGGTAGTAGGCCCCAACCCAACTAGTAGCCCCACTGCAGTTGTTCCATTAAAAAAACTATTTAACAAGAGCCTGAAGATTGAAGCTCAGGAAAGGCAACCAGGAGAACACCTTGGAGCGGCATACACCGTTAGTAGGCTCCAACCCAACTAGTAGGCCAAATGCAGTTGTTCCATTTAACAACTATTTAACAAGAGCCTGAAGATTGAAGCTCAGGAAAGGCAACCTGGAGAACACCTTGGAGCGGCATACACTGGTAGTAGGCCCCAACCCAACTAGTAGCCCCACTGCAGTTGTTCCATTAAAAAACTATTTAACAAGAGCCTGAAGATTGAAGCTCAGGAAAGGCAACCAGGAGAACACCTTGGTGCAGCAGACACTGGTAGTAGGCCCCAACCCAACTAGTAGCCCCACTGCAGTTGTTCCATTAAAAAACTATTTAACAAGAGCCTGAAGATTGAAGCTCAGGAAAGGCAACCTGGAGAACACCTTGGAGCGGCATACACCGTTAGTAGGCCCCAACCCAACTAGTAGGCCAAATGCAGTTGTTCCATTTAACAACTATTTAACAAGAGCCTGAAGATTGAAGCTCAGGAAAGGCAATCTGGAGAACACCTTGGAGCGGCATACACTGGTAGTAGGCCCCAACCCAACTAGTAGCCCCACTGCAGTTGTTCCATTAAAAAACTATTTAACGAGAGCCTGAAGATTGAAGCTCAGGAAAGGCAACCAGGAGAACACCTTGGAGCGGAAGAATCAGTTTGTAGACCACAACGAAACTTGTGGCCCCAATGCAGTTTTATCATTCTGACAGGCTGAAAACCAGCCTTTTTTTTTTTTTTTTTTTTTTTTTTAAAGAGGAGAACAGCTGTATTAAGTGGCGCAGACAGACACTGCTAGTAGGCCTTACACTACAAAGTTGACTCACCGCAGGTTGAAAAAAAGGTACATGGGTACACGGTCGGCATTGGTGTGCTCAGCGGAGGACAAATGGAAGGATAGACCGCAGACAGACTTAGTAGGCCTACAATAAAGAAAGTAGGCTCTATGCACTTTTAAATAGGTTCCAGGGGTACACAGGCAGTATTGGTGTGGTCAGCGGAGGACTATTGGAAGGAGGGACCGCAGACAGACTTAGTAGTCCTAAAATAAAAAAAATTAGGCTCAATGCAGTTCGAATTATTATTATTATTATTATTATTTATTGTTATAGCGCCATTTATTCCATGGCGCTTTACATGGGAGGAGGGGTATACATCATAAAAACAAGTACAATAATCTTAAACAATACAAGTCATTACTGGTACAGGAGGAATGAGGACCCTGCCCGCGAAGGCTCACAATCTACAAGGGATGGGTGAGAATACAGTAGGTGAGGGTAGAGATGGTCATGCAGCGGTTTGGTCGATCGGTGGTTACTGCAGGTTGTAGGCTTGTCTGAAGAGGTGGGTCTTCAGGTTCTTTTTGAAGGTTTCAATGGTAGGCGAGAGTCTGATGTGTTGTGGTAGAGGGTTCCAGAGAAGGGGTGATACGCGAGAGAAATCTTGTATACGATTGTGGAAAGAGGAGATAAGAGGGGAGTAGGAGATCTTGTGAGGATCGGAGGTTGCGGGTAGGTAATTCCCGGGAGACGAGGTCACAGATGTATGGAGGAGACAGGTTGTGGATTGCTTTGTACGTCATGGTTAGGGTTTTGTAGTGGAGTCTCTGGGCAATGGGGAGCCAGTGAAGGGATTGACAGAGGGGAGAGGCCGGGGAATAGCGGGGGGACAGGTGGATTAGTCGGGCAGCAGAGTTTAGAATAGATTGGAGGGGTGCGAGAGTGTTAGAGGGGAGGCCACAGAGCAGGAGGTTGCAGTAGTCAAGGCGAGAGATGATGAGGGCATGGACTAGGGTTTTTGCAGATTCATGGTTGAGGAATGAACGGATTCGGGAAATATTTTTGAGTTGAAGTCGGCAGGAAGTGGAAAGGGCTTGGATATGTGGTTTGAAGGAGAGATCAGCGTCAAGGATTACCCCGAGGCAGCGAGCTTGTGGGACTGGGGAGAGTGGGCAGCCATTTACTATAATGGATAGGTTTGTTGGGGGGGTCGCGTGAGATGGGGGAAAGATGATGAATTCTGTTTTGTCCATGTTAAGTTTCAGAAATCTAGCGGAGAAGAAGGATGAAATAGTGGACAGACATTGAGGGATTCTGGTTAGAAGGGAGGTGATATCTGGTCCATAGATGTAGATCTGTGTGTCGTCAGCATAGAGGTGATACTGAAAGCCATGAGGTTTTATGAGCTGTCCCAGGCCAAAGGTGTAAATGGAGAAGAGCAAGGGCCCAAGGACTGAACCTTGTGGGACTCCGAAAGATAGAGGGCGAGGTGAGGAGGTGGTGTGTGAGTGGGAGACACTGAATGTCCGGTCTGTTAGGTATGATGAGATCCAGGATAGGGCCAAGTCTGCGATGCCAAGGGATGAGAGGGTCTGTAATAATAGGGAATGGTCCACTGTGTCAAAGGCAGCCGACAGGTCGAGGAGGAGGAGGACAGAGTAGTATCGCTTGCTCTTGGCGGTTAAGAGGTCATTGGTGACTTTAGTTAGGGCAGTTTCGGTGGAATGATGTGACCGGAAGCCAGATTGTAGGCGGTCAAAGAGGGAGCAAGAAGAGAGATGGGAGGACAGTTCAAGGTAAACGTGTTGTTCCAGTAGTTTGGAGGCATAGGGGAGAAGTGATATAGGGCGATAGCTAGATACAGAGGATGGGTCAAGAGAGGGCTTTTTGAGGATAGGTGTGATGGAGGCATGTTTAAAGCTTGAGGGGAAAACACCAGTTGTTAGTGATAGGTTGAAGAGATGGGTTAGGGATGGGATGAAGATTGTGGTGAGGTTTGGGATGAGGTGGGATGGGAGCGGGTCAAGTGCACAGGTGGTGAGATGCGATCTTGAGAGTAGAGTGGGGAGTTGATCTTCTGTAATGGTGGAGAAGTTGGTTTTGGAGGTGGAGGGCTGGGAAATCGGGAGAAAGGGCTCTGGGGGTTGTTGACCAAAACTGTCTCTAATGCTATCAATCTTCTGCTTGAAAAATGAGGCAAAGTCTTCAGCGGAGATAAGTGGGGAGGGAGGAGGTGCTGGGGGACGGAGGAGAGAATTGAAGGTGTTGAATAATTGTTTAGGGTTGTGAGAGAGAGAGGATATGAAAGATGAGAAGTAGGTTTGTTTAGCTGTGGCGAGTGTGGTCTTGAAAGTAGTGAGGGACTGTTTGAATGCGATGAAGTGCTCGTTAGAGTGGGATCTTTTCCATCTGCGCTCAGCAGCCCTGGAAGCTCGCCTCAGTTCTTTGGTCAGGCTGGTGTGCCAGGGCTGTCTGTTGATTTTGCGAGCTTTGGTATGTGTAAGTGGGGCAGCAGATTCCAAAGCTACAGCTATTGTGGTGTTATATAGAGCGGCAGCGTCATCCGCATTGTGTATGGAACTTATGCCTGTGAGGGGGAGGAGGGATTCAGAGAATGAATGTAGGTCAAGATGTTTAAGATTTCTGCGAGGGTGTGAAAGTTTGTGGGGTGGGGACTGTAGACATGGAGTGGAGAGAGATGAGAATGTGAGAAAGTTGTGGTTAGAGAGTGGAAGAGGTGAGTTAGAGAGGTTAGATAGAGAGCAGAGGCGGGTGAAGATGAGGTCCAGTGTGTGACCGTCTTTGTGAGTGGCTGCAGAAGACCATTGAGTGAGGCCGAAGGAGGAAGTGAGAGTTAGAAGTTTAGTGGCAGCTGAGAGGGAAGTGTCAATGGGTATGTTGAAGTCGCCCATGATGATAGTGGGGATGTCCGCAGAAAGGAAATGAGGTAGCCAGGTGGTGAAGTGGTCAAAGAAGGTGGTGGCTGGCCCTGGGGGGCGGTAAATGACAGCCAGTTGGAGGTTGGTGGGGGAGTAGATGCGCATAGAGTGCACCTCAAAGGAAGGGAGGGTAACAGAGGGTGGCAGTGGGATTGGTGTGAAGGAGCAGTTATCTGACAGGAGAAAACCAACTCCTCCACCATGTTTGCTGCTGGGGCGGGGTGTGTGGGAGAGGTGGAAGCCACCGTAAGAGAGTGCAGCAGGGGAGACTGTCAGAAGGGGTGAGCCAGGTTTCGTGATGGCGAGGAAGGAAAGTTTGGTAGTAACAAAGAGATCATGGATGTAGGAGAGCTTGTTGCAGACAGAGCGAGCGTTCCACAAAGCTCCTGTTAGTGGGAATGGGGAGGCGGGGGCCGGGTGAATGGGTATAAGGTTAGAGAGGTTACGGAAGTTTGTGATAGAGTGTGGATGGGAGGTAGAAATGATTGTGGGAATATGGTGAGGAGGACCAGGATTTGGAGAGATATCACCAGCAGTGAGAAGGAGCAGAGAAAGTGTTAGCAGGTGGGAGCAGGAGAGGGCATGAGGGGGCTGTCTGTGCTTGGAGACAGAAGATTGTATGTTAAGAATCAGTTCTGAGGAGGAGGTGAGGTGGATGGGGAGGATTGAAGAGGAGATGAACAGTTCCTTACTTGGTGTGGGAATTGGGGGAGGTAGAAGAAAGTGAAGGATTATAGGGGTGAAAGTGAAAACAAACAGAAACATTGTTTACAATGACTGTGGCCAGTTCCCTTCAGGTTCAATTCAGGTTTTAATTCTACTGTAATCCAGACTTTTAAGGACACACTTCTAAGGGATCACACTGCAGACTGAAGTCATTGCAGACTTTTGCTACGCAATATATGGCAAACTAAGTGCGTTCAGGTGTGAAGCAGAGAGGAGTGGTCTCTGCTCATCTTGGTCAGAGAATTAAGGGTGGACCAGATGCATACAATCAGGCCTGAGTAAACAAGGTCATAAATATCACAGGGTAAGCTGCGGTTAGCTGAAAAGCATACCATGAGAATGCTAGGAGCAGAGGAAAGTCTGTGTGGAAAGCTGGGTGATGTACTATGTGCACTTCATAGACAGACAAAGCAGGACAGCAGGCTGGAGAGCTGGGTGGATAAACATACCTGTTGAAAGAATAGAGATGCTTGTTAGAGTGCGATGGTGGCAGGTAGCAGGGCACAGTCTGTATACATCTTTCAGGTTTTAATTCTACTGTAATCCACACTTTTAAGGACACACTTCTAAGGGATCACACTGCAGACTGAAGTCATTGCAGACTTTTGCTATGCAATACAGGTCCTTCTCAAAAAATTAGCATATAGTGTTAAATTTCATTATTTACCATAATGTAATGATTACAATTAAACTTTCATATATTATAGATTCATTATCCACCAACTGAAATTTGTCACGTCTTTTATTGTTTTAATACTGATGATTTTGGCATACAACTCCTGATAACCCAAAAAACCTGTCTCAATAAATTAGCATATTTCACCCATCCAATCAAATAAAAGTGTTTTTTAATAACAAACAAAAAAACCATCAAATAATAATGTTCAGTTATGCACTCAATACTTGGTCGGGAATCCTTTGGCAGAAATGACTGCTTCAATGCGGCGTGGCATGGAGGCAATCAGCCTGTGACACTGCTGAGATGTTATGGAGGCCCAGGATGCTTCAATAGCGGCCTTAAGCTCATCCAGAGTGTTGGGTCTTGCGTCTCTCAACTTTCTCTTCACAATATCCCACAGATTCTCTATGGGGTTCAGGTCAGGAGAGTTGGCAGGCCAATTGAGCACAGTAATATCATGGTCAGTAAACCATTTACCAGTGGTTTTGGCACTGTGAGCAGGTGCCAGGTCGTGCTGAAAAATGAAATCTTCATCTCCATAAAGCATTTCAGCCGATGGAAGCATGAAGTGCTCCAAAATCTCCTGATAGCTAGCTGCATTGACTCTGCCCTTGATGAAACACAGTGGACCAACACCAGCAGCTGACATGGCACCCCACACCATCACTGACTGTGGGTACTTGACACTGGACTTCAGGCATTTTG
The DNA here is from genome assembly GCF_032444005.1 of Ranitomeya imitator. Classification (NCBI taxonomy): domain Eukaryota; kingdom Metazoa; phylum Chordata; class Amphibia; order Anura; family Dendrobatidae; genus Ranitomeya; species Ranitomeya imitator. The sequence continues at coordinate 527,612,640 of NC_091284.1, forward strand.
GCATTTCCTTCTCCCCAGTCTTCCTCCAGACTCTGGCACCTTGATTTCCGAATGACATGCAAAATTTGCTTTCATCAGAAAAAAGTACTTGGGACCACTTAGCAACAGTCCAGTGCTGCTTCTCTGTAGCCCATTTCGGCACCTGTAGCCCATTTCCTGCACACGCCTGTGCACGGTGGCTCTGGATGTTTCCACACCAGACTCAGTCCACTGCTTCCTCAGGTTCCCCAAGGTCTGGAATCGGTCCTTCTCCACAATCTTCCTCAGGGTCCGGTCTCCTCTTCTCGTTGTACAGCGTTTTCTGCCACATTGTTTCCTTCCAACAGACTTACCATTGAGGTGCCTTGATACAGCACTCTGGGAACAGCCTATTTGTTGAGAAATTTCTTTCTGGGTCTTACCCTCTTGCTTGAGGGTGTCAATGATGGCCTTCTTGACATCTGTCAGGTCGCTAGTCTTACCCATGATGGGGGTTTTGAGTAATGAACCAGGCAGGGAGTTTATAAAAGCCTCAGGTATCTTTTGCATGTGTTTAGAGTTAATTAGTTGATTCAGAAGATTAGGGTAATAGGTCGTTTAGAGAACCTTTTCTTGATATGCTAATTTATTGAGACAGGTTTTTTGGGTTATCAGGAGTTGTATGCCAAAATCATCAGTATTAAAACAATAAAAGACGTGACAAATTTCAGTTGGTGGATAATGAATCTATAATATATGAAAGTTTAATTGTAATCATTACATTATGGTAAATAATGAAATTTAACACTATATGCTAATTTTTTGAGAAGGACCTGTATATGGCAAACTAAGTGCGTTCAGGTGTGAAGCAGAGAGGAGTGGTCTCTGCTCATCTTGGTCAGAGAATTAAGGGTGGACCAGATGCATACAATCAAGCCTGAGTAAACAAGGTCATAAATATCACAGGGTAAGCTGTGGTTAGCTGAAAAGCATACCATGAGAATGCTAGGAGCAGAGGAAAGTCTGTGTGGAAAGCTGGGTGATGTATTATGTGCACTTCATAGACAGACAAAGCAGGACAGCAGGCTGGAGAGCTGGGTGGATAAACATACCATGAGAATGCTAGGAGCAGAGGAAAGTCTGTGTGGAAAGCTGGGTGATGTACTATGTGCACTTCATAGACAGACAAAGCAGGACAGCAGGCTGGAGAACTGGGTGGATAAACATACCTGTTGAAAGAATAGAGATGCTTGTTAGAGTGCGATGGTGGCAGGTAGCAGGGCACAGTCTGTATACATCTTTCAGGTTTTAATTCTACTGTAATCCACACTTTTAAGGACACACTTCTAAGGGATCTTGCAGGGGTGCACAGGCAGGCAGCATTGGTTTGTTCAGCGGAGGACGATTGGAAGGAGTGTTTGATACAGTTAGTACTCCCCAAAAATAAATAGATGTTAATGTCTCTCAAAACAACTAAACCAAAAAACAAAAGGGTGGCATACTTAGGTACAGGGGTGGGTTCCTCTGCTGATTTTCAGACATAGTAATTTGGCGCCGCTAAGTATTTACTGGTGTCAATATAGGACACTGACCCTGACTATTTTAACTAGCATCATACATGTCAACAAATTGGTATTGTCAGTGCCAGGCATTGAAGGATGTCAGCGCAAAGACTAAACATTGGTGGAGCTGTGAAAGATAATTTTGCAAGTGGTAGAGCACTGTTTGAGCTGGGGGGGGGGGAAACTCTCTTGTGGCCGGCGGTACAGGCCCAGGGCCCTTCATGTTACAATGGTGTGCCTGACGTTGATTGCGCGCCACCACCGCCAGAGACACTTTATTGTACTATGAGGGACCCAGTGGCAGTGCCGTCGGCCAAAAGCGGGCACACCCACCTCTTCAGACAAACGGCACTCTCACCGGTGCTTGCGCCAAGTGGCGAGACCACGGCCCCGTGGGGGGGAGTTAGCGCATTTAGGAAGGTGTAAACATGTCGTATGCTGGACAAACAGCTGCTGCAGATTAAGAGATTGGAACAGTCAGTAAGACCAGTCCACAAGCAAGACCTTTTTATAGGAAAGCTAGGTGTCAGCCGTGAAAGGTGGGGCAAAATAATTCGAAATCCATGAGTGGTTCATTTTAATGAAGGTTAGATCATCAACATTTTGGGTAGCCAGACGAGTCCTTTTTTAGGTCAATATTGAACCAGCAGCACTGAATACTCTTTCTGATAGCACACTATCTGCTGGGCAAGCAAGCTCCTGCAATGCATATTCTGCCAATTCAGGCCAGGTGTCTATTTTGGATGCCCAGTAATCAAATGGGAATGACGGTTGAGGGACAACATCAATAAGGGATGAAAAATAGTTCGTAACCATACTGGACAAATGTTGTCTCCTGTCACTTTGAATTGATGCTGCAGTACCTGTCCTGTCTGCGGTCATTGTGAAATCACTCCACAACCTGGTCAGAAAACCCCTCTGTCCAACGCCACTTCTGATTTGTGCACCTCTAACACCTCTGCCCTGTTGCCCCCTGCACCTCGTGTGAGAACCATCACCGGCGCTGTGTGCTGGGAATGCCTGAATCAAACGGTCTAACAGAGTTGCTTGTTTGGTTGCTAATATTTGTTCGAGGTTCTCATGTGGCATGATATTTTGCAATTTGCCTTTATAGCGAGGATCAAGGAGGCAGGCCAACCAGTAATCGTCATCGGTCATCATTTTAATAATGCGTGGGTCCCTTTTGAGGATACGTAAGGCATAATCTGCCATGTGGGCCAAAGTTCCAGTTGTGAAATCTGCGGTTGTGCTGGGTTGAGGGGCAGTTTCAGGCAAATCTACGTCACTTGTCTCCCTCAAAAAACCTGAACCAAGCCTTGCAACTCCAACAGTCTCTATTGGCCCCTGAGAAGCTTACTCATTCAAAAAATACTCATCCCCATCATCCCCTCCTCTTCGCCCGCTACCTCGTCCTGTAGACTGCCATGACCAGACAATGGCTGACTGTCATCAAGGCTATCTTTTTCCTCGGCTGCAGACACCTGCTCCTTTATGTGCGACAAACTTTGCATCAGCAGACGCATTAGGGGGATGCTCATGCTTATTATGGCGTTGTCTGCACTAACCAGCCGTGTGCATTCCTCAAAACACTGAAGGACTTGACACAGGTCTTGTACCTTCGACCACTGCACACATGACAACTCCATGTCTGCCATCCAACTGCCTGCCCGTGTATGTGTATCCTCCCACAAATACATAACAGCACGCCTCTGTTCGCACAGTCTCTGAAGCATGTACAGTGTGGAGTTCCACCTTGTTGCAACGTCGATGATTAGGCGATGCTGGGGAAGGTTCAAAGACCGCTGATGGTTCTGCATACGGCTGGAGTTTACGGGCGAACGGCGGATATGCGCGCAAAGTCTGCGCACTTTGAGGAGCAGGTCGGGTAACTCCAGATAACTTTTCAGGAAGCACTGCACCACCAGGTTTAAGGTGTGAGCCAGGCAAGGAATGTGTTTCAGTTGTGAAAGGGCTATGGCAGCCATAAAATTCCTTCTGTTATCACTCACTACCTTGCCTGCCTCAAGATGTACAGTGCCCAGTCATGACTGAGTTTCTTTCTGCAAGAACTCGGACAGAACTTCCGCGGTGTGTCTGTTGTCGCCCAAACACTTAATTGCCAATACAGCCTGCTGACGCTTGCCACTAGCTGTCCCATAATGGGACACCTCGTGTGCAACAGTGGCAGCTGCGGATGGAGTGGTCGTGCAACTGCGGTCTGTGGACAAGCTCTCGCTTCTGCAGGAGGAGGAGGAGGAGGGGGGGCGAACGCCTACAGCCAACTGTTTCCTAGACCGTGGGCTAGGCAGAACTGTCCCAATATTGCTTTCCCCTGTGGACCCTGCATCCACCACATTAACCCAGTGTGCCGTGATGGACACGTAACGTCCGTGGCCATGCCTACTGGTCCATGCATCTGTTGTCAGGTGCACCTTTGTACTCACAGATTGCCTGAGTGCATGGACGATGTGGTCTTTTACATGCTGGTGGAGGGCTGGGATGGCTTTTCTCGAAAAGAAGTGTCGACTGGGTAGCTTGTATCGTGGTACAGCGTAGTCCATCAGGGCTTTGAAAGCTTCGCTTTCAACTAACCGGTAGGTCATCATCTCTAATTAGTCTAGCAATGTGGGCGTTCAAACCCTGTGTACGCGGATGCAAGGATGAGTACTTCCTTTTCCTAACGAGAGTCTCATGTAGTGTGAGCTGGACTGGAGAGCTGCAGATGGTGGAACTAGCGGGGGTGCCGGTGGACATGGCAGACTGAGAGAGGGTTGGAGATGGTATTCTTGCTGGTGCCCTACATGCAGTGTTTCTTACCACGAACCTGGTGATTCCCTGGCTGCTTTGGCCTGGCGACGAAACCTGCACATTTACTGCAGGTGGTGCGGTAAACGGTGGGCTTACAGTGAGGGAAGGGATGTAGTGTTGTTGACTAGCTTCATTGGCCGAGGGTGCTACAAGCTTAAGGGACGTTTGGTAGCTAGTCCAGGCTTGCAAATGCATGGTGGTTAAATGTCTACGCATACAACTTGTATTTAGACTTTTAAGATTCTGACCTCTGCTTAAGGTAGTTGAACATTTTTGACAGATGACTTTGCTCTGATCATTTGGATGTTGTTTAAAAAAATGCCAGACTGCACTCTTTCTACTATCGGATACCTTTTCAGGCATTGCAGACTGAGCTTCTTTAAACAGATGGCCACGCTGTCCTACAACTGGTTTTGCCACGCGTTTTTGGCCAGATACGGGCCCGGCAGATGGAACCTGTTGTGATGTTGATGCCTGCTGCGGCTCCTCCTCCTCCGCTTCAGAGCTACTGCCGCCTGCACCCTGTTCCCCCAATGGCTGCCAATCGGGGTCAATAACTGGGTCATCTATGACCTCCTTTTCTATCTCGTGTGCAACTTCATCTGTGTCACCGTGTAAGTCGGTGGTATAGCGTTCGTGACGGGGCACCATAGTCTCATCAGGGTCTGATTCTGGATCAGTACACTGCGAGGGCAATGTTCTGGTCTGAGTCAAAGGAACAGCATAGTAATCTGGCTGTGGCTGTGCATCTGTGCACTCCATGTCCGATTCAACTTGTAATGGGCATGGCCTGTTAACTGTTTCACTTTCTAACCCAGGAACGGTATGTGTAAAGAGCTCCATGGAGTAACCCGTTGTGTCGCCTGACGCATCCTTCTCTGTTGTTCTTGGTGAAGAAGACAAGGAAGCGACTTGTCCCTGACCATGAACACCCACTAACGACGCGCTGCTTTTACATTTAGCAGTTTCAGAAGAGGAGGCGAAAGAGCTAGAGGCTGAGTCAGCAAGGAAAGCCAAAACTTGTTCTTGCTGCTCCGGCTTTAAAAGCGGTTTTCCTACTCCCAGAAAAGGGAGCGTTCGAGGCCTTGTGTAGCCAGATGACGAACCTGGCTCAACAACTCGAGACTTAGGTGCTATATTGCTTTTCCCACGACCACTTGATGCTCCACCACTACTACCATCATTACCAGCTGGCAATGACCGCCCACGGCCACGACCTCTTCCACCAGACTTCCTCATTGTTTGAAAAACGTAACCAAACTAACGGTATTTGTTAATGTAAAACCAGTTACAAGGTGAACTCAAACTTCTGTTGGATTTATATATCCCTTTATAGGTGGGTGAGACTGCAGGGAAAATCAGGCCCAATGTATAACAGTACACAGCTTCAGTGGCAGACAGATATGCCACTAACAGGACTGACGCTGATGCAGACACTAACAATTAAAATCTCCCCCTTTTTATTTTTTCTGGGAGAATATTGAAGAAATGTGGCCCACTCTTATTCAGTATATGTTCTGTGGCACAAAATTAGAGACAGATGCCACACACAGCACTGGCACTGAGGCAGAATTGCCAATCTTAATCTCCCACTATTTTTTTTTTCCAGGGCGAATTTGAAAAAAATCTGGCCCAGTGTTACACACTAGGTTTAATGTGGCACAAAATTAGAGACAGGTGGCACACACAGGACTGGCACCGAAGCAGAAATGCCAATCTTAATCTCCCACTATTTTTTTTTTCAGGGAGAATTTAAAAAAAATCTGGCCCAGTATTACACACTAGGGTTTCTGTGGCACAAAATTAGAGACAGGTGGCACACACAGGACTGGCACCGAAGTAGAAATGCCAATCTTAATCTCCCACTATTTTTTTTTCCTGGGAGAATTTTTAAAAAATCTGGCCCGGTATTACACACTAGGGTTTCTGTGGCACAAAATTAGAGACAGATGCCACACACAGCACTGGCACCGAAGCAGAAATGCCAATCTTAATCTCCCACTATTTTTTTTTCCTGGGAGAATTTTTAAAAAATCTGGCCCGGTATTACACACTAGGGTTTCTGTGGCACAAAATTAGAGACAGATGCCACACACAGCACTGGCACCGAAGCAGAAATGCCAATCTTAATCTCCCACTAATTTTTTTTTATTTATGTGAGAATTGGCAAGAAATCAGGCCCACTGTTAGACTGTATGTTTTCTGTGCCAGAAAATGAGACACAGATGCCACACACAGGACTGCCACTGATGCAGATTTGCCAATTTTAACTTGCACCCTTTTCTTCAGGAAGACTAGTGAATAAATCTGGGCCAGTGTATTAGAGTATATTTTCTGTGGCAGAAAGTGGCTTGAAGAGATATAATGAAAAAGAAAAAAAAAGGGACTGTCCCACAATTACTATCTCCCTGCAGTAATCTCAGCAAAGTATGGCAGGCAGCAATAACAAGGAGTGGACTGCTGCACAAAAAAAGTCAAAAGTGTGGACAAACAAACAAGATAGCTGTGCAGAAAGGAAGGAGCAACAGGATTTGTGCTTTGAAAAAAGCAGTTGGTTTGCACAGCGGCGTACAAACAGCAATGGAGCTATCAGGGAGCCTTCTAGGGCAGCCCAATGAGCTACAGTGCTGAGGGAAAAAAAATTTAGCCTCCACTGTCCCTGCAAACAAAAGGTGGTGTTGGACAGTGGAAATCGCTACAGCACAAGCGGTTTGGGGGTTAATGTACCCTGCCTAATGCTATCCCTGCTTCTGACGAAGCGGCAGCAACCTCTCCCTATGCTCAGATCAGCAGCAGTAAGATGGCGGTCGGCGGGAGCGCCCCTTTATAGCCCCTGTGACGCCGCAGAAAGCAAGCCAATCACTGTAATGCCCTTCTCTAAGATGGTGGGGACTGAGACCTATGTCATCACGCTGCCCACACTCTGCGTCCACCTTCATTGGCTGAGAAATGGCGCTTTTCGCGTCATTGAAACGCGACTTTGGTGCGAAAGTTGCGTACCGCATGGCCGACCCCACACAGGGATCGGGTCGGGTTTCATGAAACCCGACTTTGCCAAAAGTCGGCGACTTATGAAAATGACCGACCAGTTTCGCTCAACCCCACTCTGCATGTCTCCAAATTGGAATCGTCATTTAGAGCTGGGGCTGCTTTCACTACTGTATCTTAGTACGAGCGTATGACCGGTCCTGTTATAACACCGATCATAGCTGGACATCAATGTTCAGGCAATTTCATTTGCTAAACATTGAAATAGGTGTGATTGGCTGTTCATAATTTGTTTCAGAATTGAAAAGCCAATCACACCAATTGTAGTTGCTGGGGGGACAGCGAACCTCCTCTAGGTGACGAGTACAGGTGCCCTGCTGCGATAAGCAGCAGGCACCTTCATGTGATCACAGTGCCTTCAGACACAGTACCCGCATTATCACCATGACGTATCTATATGTCTTAGGTCAGGAACCCCTTAATGCATTGGGGCAATTTTGGGGGATATTTGTCAGACTAACAAAATTGTACAATGTACAACTTGCTCAATATTTTAAATGTTATATCATATTATCTGAATGTATTCCTCCCCACTGTTACCTACTGTTTATACTCAGGATTATTTTCTTATGTTAATTGAGAAAAACTTGCTGCAACATGGCTTCTTACCATTGTGTGATTTTAACTCCACGAGAAAACATTTCATTACAGCTTTTCCATTAGAGCAGAGACTGATTACATTGCCAACTTACCGAGATCTTCCCAACACACACAGGTATTTTTCCCACCTGGGAACCTCTCCTTGCTTTTGATTATCTGTTGTCACTCGTCGCTCATGGCATTTCAATTGCTCTCAATGTGGATTCACTTTATATGCTTGCTTTAAAATAATTCATAACACAACCAGCGGTGCTGGATTAAATAAATCGTAGTATTGCTTTTTACAGAAAAAAATCCTTCTATTTAATAATCTTTGAGTGGCATTGAAGGAGAACTGATGTTGCTATATTATGCCGAGGGAGAAATTATCCTAAAAGAGCCAGTTAACCAGTGGCAGAGAATGCTCATAAATTGAAAAATGCCGTTTTCTATTACACAATTACATTAAAGTAGTATTTCACATTTCACATAATTAATGATTGATTAGGGGCCGTAAAATAAAGAATAATTCGGTTTGGGCATTTGGTTAAATGTAATTTCACATGACGCATGAGCCACATCATCGTGATATAAAATGAGCTTTGAAGTGTGTTATAAATAAGGTTTTTCAGCACTATTGAGCGGTAAAACAGTTGTCAATTTCCATTTAAGCTTCTACATTGTTTTGTGGTGATTCATTTAGCCTGTAAAAATGGCAATATACCAACTTCAGTAGAATACATTATGGAAGGTCGCGGGGTAACAAACAACTTGTTTAAAGTTCTGAAAAACAGTTGGCGATTTGTATACATTTGTCAAAGGTATCAGTCTTGTAATATTAGGCTTATAGAGCTAGATAGCATCATTCTCAAGAGGACATTTATTGTGAAGAAGTCTACGTACATGTTAAAGACTATGCCATGCTTCTGTTTTCTCAGCAGTTTAGTGAAGCATATTGTTAGCTATTTTATAAGTTTTACTACCTACATGAGTTTATTACTAAGGTGTCAGAAATAGAAAAAAAAGACATTTTAGTCCTGTCAATGTTTACATCTCATTGCTGAAGTGCTTACAAGCTCTTTCCAGTAAAGCTTAAAAGCACTGCTCCAAAGATTGAATCTCTGGAGGTCACCCTTGCAGCTCAGCTTTAGTGCCACTGTGATTTTGAAGCCGCAAAATCAAAGTTACCTCATATAGCAGCTACAGGAACACACAGTTCTGGCTAACAGTGCAATGATGCCAACGGTCTCTGAACTGTCAGTCAAGCAGGGGAAAATAATACACATATTGTGGAATTTCTACATTAATCATGAGAATATGCAAATATATAACCGTGGTAATCCAAAGCCACAAGTAGTGTGTCTCTTGGATCTAGTATTTGTGCAGAATGTTGGTCTTTTAATGGACAAGGAAAGGATAAGATCATCAGTGGATCACCCGTTAGATGCAGCATCTTACTTCCATGCCAAAGTTCTGCAGTGTCTCTAGCAGTGAGTCCAAGTTTTCCTGCAGCACTTCGGATGGTCAACTAATTTGCTTCTAAGCAACCTGCTCAAGGCGATGTGACATCACTCACTACGGAAAGGTCAAGGAAACAAAAAGATATGACTGATCTTACCCGTTTTGAAGGTATCATCTGTCTTTCTCAGGGATTGCATCGTGTCTGGACCCAGTGAGAATATATAGAGACTAGAGATGGGTGAAAACGAACATGGACTTTTCCCAGAAGTCCGTGTTACTGTTTGGGTTTGGCAGCCCAAACACAGCTTGTTGAAATGAAAGACTTTTTTGTGTGTGTGTCTTTCTTACTTTTGATTACGGGGTTAGTAATGGGGGTGTCATATAGATGCCTCTCTATTACTAACCCTTGGGCTTGGTGTCAGCGGACATAAAACAGCTGACATCAACCCCAAAACTACTACCCCTCTTACCACCACACCAGGGCTAATCTAACAGATGTGTCTATTCTGGAATGTCTGCAGGCTGCTATTTTTAGGCAGGAAGAGTCAATATCCATGGCCCCTACCCAGCCTGAGATTTCCAGCCCCCAGCAGTCTGCTTTAAGCTTTGTAGGTTATCAAAAATGGTGGATCCCCACGCTGTTTTATTTTAATTATTTATTTAAATAATTAAAAAAACAGCATAGGGGCCCCTCTATTTTTGATAACCAGCCAAGATAAAGCAGACAACTGAGATTTGCAGTCCGCAGCTGTCAGCTTTACCTGCGCCTTTTATGAAGAATACATGTATTTTTTTTATTCATTAGCTAAATACATGAACAGCAAAATATATTCTCATCAGCGAACGCTTGCTCCCACTGCTATCAGCAAAACCAGGTGTACACTGATGAGAGTAGTAATCAGCCGATGCCTGACCTGGGATAACCTTTTCACCGCCGGTCACAGCTGCTGGCTCACACGCTGTTATCTGTGTGAAAGCGTGGGAACAACAGGGCTGATCAGAGCTGTGTTTTCTACACTATCACAATTGACAGAGTGGGAATCGCCCTATGATCAGGCCTCCATTCATTTGAATGAGTTTCGGGTACTGTTCTGGTACCCGAACCAAACTTTTTCTTTTAAACTCCAATCCCCACCCTGCACCTTTGGCACCTGTTACGCAGCCAAAGCATGAGGGGATTGCCTAAGAGTTACTATAATGCTGTAGACATCTTGGTTGTGGTATTACTGTGATTTGCTGTCTGTCTGACATCTTTATGGATTAAAATACAATAGGTGTTTCCTAGCTTGGCACAGTGATGCCATTGCACATCTCTGTGACAATTTGTATTAGAGGGAAAAAGTGCTTGTCTAGGCCTGTGTGCACACTATATTGAATCAGAGGCATGTAGTGTTGATACTGGTGCTGAAGCTGAGCCATCATACCAACAGCCTTTCTAAGTGCTAATCATTTGTTTTTCTGTTTGTATCACATACAATCTGCATTTAGCCTAGGGAGGGAGAGAGAGTCTCAGGAGCAGGGAGAGTGACAGAATCCAAACTGTAGACAGGGATTAGACCTGAGCAGTTTTACATGTTGTGAGGTCCTATTTTGTGTTATATAACACACCCGAAAATCGTTAAAATATTTGCCTGCGCTATTTCTCAGCCATACAAAAAAGTTTAAACATTTTGTAGGTTTCCATTCTTCCATTGTTCAGCCCTACCATGTTACATTTTTCTGGATTGAATTTGATTGTCATCCATGCAGTTTTGCGTTCTGTTACATTATGGTGATTGGTGCATGTGACCAATTTTTCTCTTTATTAAAAATAAACTTGGCTTCAAGAAACTTAGCAATTACAAAATACGTAAGGGACAGGGAAGTTGAAGTGCTGAGGATGGTGCATTCAGATGCCGAGGACGTAGGGCAGGTATGATTACGTCTGTAGCTGGAGCGCAAGAAACACGCCCATCCAAGACACATAGGTTCCTGTCCCACTTTGCAGGGAGGCACGGTACACCACTTCTGAAGCCAGAGCAATGCGAATAGGTGGTCGGTTTGATAGCAGATAATGCTTAGAGCAGGCTTGGCAGCACCACACAGTCCTCTACATGGTCCAGTCTCACCAGCTTACAGTCTGGAACACTTAATACTCACCCTGATCTTCCTTCCTCTCACCATGTTGAGTGCCAAAAGACTAGTGCTCCCACAAAAGGACACTCTAAGGAGCTCTTTACCACAACAGCTCTTGATTGTGGACTCTCAACCTGCATGCTCCAAGAGGGACAGAAGGACATGCGAGGACATGCTGTTTATTGATGCACAAAACCTAAAACAGCCTCGGCCACAAGAACAGGACAGTGAAAAAAGGCAAATTTGGGATTAGGAGGTTTAATGAGATGGTTAGACACAGTTGCTGCTAAGTCTTGTTGGTAAGTCATAAAGTCAGGAGGACCAGGGTACAGTGGTGGAAGACGAAGTGGCGGATGAGGAAATTACCAACCCAACCTGGGAAGCTGGCATTCTGAACAAGGCCGGCAGCGTTGATTGGGATAGATGGGCTGCACCAAACAGACAAGAGGATGCAATGGGGCTACCAGAGAAGGCAGGCAACTGTTCCGCAGAGCACCGACACTCCTGAATTTCTCCATCAAAGATTTAGGCATTCCCCAGTCTGGAACTTTTTAAGAGAGGAGTTCTGAGACAAACAAAATGGCCATTTGCAACCTGTATCACACCAAGATTAGCAGGGGCCTGCCACTAAGAACTTCACCACCACCAGCATGATCAGACACATGTCATCTAAGCACCCGACTTGGTGGGCTGAATGCATGGGTCCAAGATTGAAGCCATCAGGTGACACACCTGCCTCTCCCTCTTTGCTAGGTGTTTCTTAATACCCTGTCCAAAATACTGTCACAGATGCCTCCTGCCCTGCATCTAACCTTGCACATTCTGACTTACCATAATCAGTCACTTTCATAAAATTCTTGTCCCAGCACAGTATTCAGGAGTCCCTAACCCAGGCCTTCAAACAAAAAAGAAAGTTCCCAGCCACTCAGAGGCCCAAATGCTAAAAGGGCACATTTCTAGGCTTTTTTCAGTGGATATGTTGCCATTTAAGCTGGAAGACATGGAGGATTTCCGCCAACTCATTGCGGCAGCCATCCCTCGGTACTGGGTCCCAGTAGCCACTTTTTCTCCCTGTGTGGCGTTCCCACCTTGTATCAGCATGTGTCCAGGAACATCACACATGCCCTTACCAGTACACTTGCTGGCATTGTACACTTAACAACCGACATGTGGACAAGCATTTGTGGTCACAGATACTACATTTCTCTGGTGGAAACATTGTGGAGACTGGGGCTGAGTCACACCTTGGCACGGCGCATGCACTCCCAATGCTGAGGAATGCTGGCCCTACAAGGGTTTACTCCAGCTCCTAGAGCAGTTCTTGTACCCCATTCTGCTCCTCTTCATCCTTCCTCTCCGATGTGGTATCTGACAGCACGTTGTCCACATCAGCTGGAAGCTAGAAGAAGCACTGAGTTAGTGAAGCGGCAATAGGCTCTCCTGAAGCTAATTTATCTAGGAGATGAACCACACACCACAGCAGCGGTTCAGCAGTTTCTGAAAACGTACTCATAGTTTTTGGTCTGGTACACCACATCAGTGCCCATTTACGCTACTCTGGCAGTGCTGCAGCGGCACCGCAAGTGCCACCTCACCGACTGGTGTGCGATGCCCCCACACACTGGAACTCAACACTGCACAAGCTGGCAGACTTTGTGAGCAGAAGAGGCCAGTGACTGAGTACTAGCTCTAACATGCCTAGTCCGCTTCCGCACATAACAACTGAAGAGTGAGCATGGATGTCTAACATTTGTGCGGTTGTCCAAGACTTTGAGGACTCCACAAAAATGGTGAGCAGTGTAGTCAGTACTTTAAAAGTCGCTGCTCACAATTAAACATGAAGCTTTGTATGCAGAGCAGCTGGGGATGGAGGAAGACATAACACAGAGAGCTTGTAGCCTGCCCAGCCTCATCTCATCTACTCCGCGTGGATTGGGTATCAATGAGGAGGTGGATGCTGAGGAGGAACAGGAGCTGGTAGCTAGTGCCACAGAGGCTAGCAGCCATACAACCTTTGTCCCTTCTCTCCTACATGGATGGACCAAGGATGGGAATGAAGAGGAAGAGAGGGAGAAGGAGATGGAGAGTCATCATCATGGTGGAGACAGGAAAGTGTTGGCTGTATGGAGCTTGGCACATATGGCTGACTTTATGTACCGCTGTCTTTCCCATGACCTTCGCGTTACATTCACCTCACCCAAAAAAAAGTACTGGTTGTTCACCCTGCTTGACCCATGCTACAAGGAGAACTTTGCATTTCTTTTTCCTGAGGTGGAGAGTTCTTCTAAAACGGTGCTATACCAGGTCATTATGGAAAATATGTTGAAAAAATTCCCATCAGACAATCCTAGCGGTAGGGGGCATGCTTCATTGTCCAACCAAAGAGGAGAGGCAAGGGAGACACACGCCAGGTACAGCAGAGGCAGGGGTAGACTGTCAAAGGCCTGAGACAATTTCATGACACCCTCCCAGTGTCCATATCTTGATGACTGGTTAGCATGAAGGGAAACATTTTTAAAGATGGTCAAGCAATACCTGGCTGACCAAACCTGCATACTCCCTAATTCCTCTGTGACTTTCAACTATTAAGTCTCAAAACTGGACACCTGGCATGAGCTGGCCTCTATACCTTGGAGGTGTTGATCACTTCCCTTGCTTCTTGCTTGCATACCTGAGTGGCCATCTACCCCACCCCCTCTTTATGACCTGGCTTAACTGTGAACATGTGCTCTAGACACACACGCCCACATCCTCCCTCTCAGCTGTGAGCCCTTAGGTGCCCATAAATTCATAGCCATGAGTCTGACCAGACGTGTCTGACCATCTTAGAAATTGCATTTTTAAATTGCAGTTTTTTAATTGCTATGAATTAGACTAGAATTGGACTGGAATTGACTGGAAGGTAAAGAAATAGAAAACCACTATAATGTTTCGGTTTCTTTTCACATTCACCCCCATACTACTCTATTTCTTCCTATCTCCTGTAGTCCCTCCACCCAGTAAAGAACTAGTCATTTCTCCCTCCATCCTCCCCAGTCATCTCACCTCCTCCACAGAACTATTCCTCCACATACAATCCTTTCTCGCCAGGCACACACGGCCACATCATGACCTATCCAGCTCACACCTTCTAACGCTCTGTCTGCTGCTCCTCATTGCTGGCGACATATCCCCAAATCCTGGCCCTCCTCATCACATCCCCACACTCATTTCTAATCCCCTGCCACGATCCTCTACACGTCCTCGCAACCACAGTAACCTCATACCCATTCATCCTGCCCCCACTCCCCCAATTTCCCTATCTGGAGCACTATGGAACGCACGCTCTGTCTGCAATAAACTTCCATTTATCCATGACCTCTTTATCAATAACAAACTCTCCTTCCTCGGCATCACTGAAACCTGGCTCACCCCTTCTGACACAGCCTCCCCTGCGGCACTCTCTTACGGTGGCTTCCACCTTTCTCACACACCCCGCCCCAGCAGCAAGCATGGCGGAGGAGTTGGTTTTCTCCTGTCAGATAACTGCTCCTTCACCCCAATCCCACTGCCACCCTCTGTTATCCTCCCTTCCTTTGAGGTGCACTCTGTGCGCATCTACTCCCCCTCCAACCTCCAACTGGCTGTCATCTACCGTCCCCCAGGGCCAGCCACCACCTTCTTCGACCACTTCACCACCTGGCTACTCTACTTCCTCGCCGCTGACATCCCCACTATCATCATGGGCGACTTCAACATCCCCATTGACACTTCCCTCTCAGCTGCCACTAAACTTCTATCTCTCACTTCCTCCTTTGGCCTCACTCAATGGTCTTCTACAGCCACCCACAAAGATGGTCACACACTGGACCTCATTCTCACCCGCCTCTGCTCCCTATCTAACCTCTCAAACTCACCTCTTCCTCTTTCTGACCACAACCTACTTACATTCTCTTCCCTTTCCACTCCTTGTCTACAACCCCCACCCCACAAACTCTCACACCCTCGCAGAAATCTTAAACACCTTGATCTTCACTCACTCTCTGAATCCCTCCTCCCTCTCACAGACATAAGCTCCCTACACAATGCGGATGATGCTGCCACTCTATATAACACCACAATAGCTGCAGCTTTGGAATCTCTTGCCCCTCTCACACATACCAAAGCTCGCAAAATCAACAGACAACCCTGGCACACCAGCATGACAAAAGAACTGAGGCGAGCTTCCAGAGCTGCTGAGCGCAGATGGAAAAGATCCCACTCCATCGAGCACTTCATCGCATTCAAACAGTCCCTCACTGCTTTCAAAACCATGCTCGCCACAGCAAAACAAACCTACTTCTCATCTCTCATATCCTCCCTGTCTCACAACCCCAAACAGTTATTCAACACCTTCAACTCTCTCCTCCGTCCCCCAGCACCTCCTCCCTCCCCACTCATCTCAGCTGAAGACTTCGCCTCATTTTTCAAGCAGAAAATTGAGGACATCAGAGACAATTTTAGTAAACAACCCCCAGAACCCTTCCTCCCAACTACCCAGCCCTCCACCTCCAAAACCAACTTCTCCACCATTACAGAAGACGGACTCTCCACTCTACTCTCAAGATCGCATCTCACCACCTGTGCACTTGACCCACTCCCATCCCACTTCATCCCAAACCTCACCACAGTCTTCATCCCAACCCTAACCCATCTCTTTAACCTATCACTAACAACTGGCATTTTCCCCTCAAGCTTTAAACATGCCACAATCACACCTATCCTCAAAAAGCCCTCTCTTGACCCATCCTCTGTATCTAGCTATCGCCCTATATCACTTCTCCCCTTTGCCTCAAAACTACTGGAACAACATGTCCATATTGAACTGTCCTCCCATCTATCTTCCTGCTCCTTCTTCGACCGCTTTCAATCAGGCTTCCGGTCACACCACTCCACTGAAACTGCCCTAACTAAGGTCACCAATGACCTATTAACCGCCAAGAGCAAGCGACACTACTCTGTCCTCCTCCTCCTGGACCTGTCCTCTGCCTTTGACACAGTGGACCATTCCCTGCTGCTGCAGACCCTCTCATCCCTTGGCATCACAGAATTGGCCCTATCCTGGATCTCATCATACCTAACTGACCGTACATTCAGCGTCTCCCACTCACACACCACCTCCTCACCTCGCCCCCTATCTGTCGGAGTCCCGCAAGGTTCAGTTCTAGGACCCCTGCTCTTCTCCATCTACACCTTTGGCCTGGGACAGCTCATAGAATCTCACGGCTTTCAGTATCATCTCTATGCTGACGACACACAGATCTACATCTCTGGACCAGATATCACCTCCCTACTAACCAGAATCCCTCAATGTCTGTCTGCTATTTCATCCTTCTTCTCCACTAGATTTCTAAAACTTAACATGGACAAAACAGAATTCATCATCTTTCCCCCATCTCACGCGATCTCCCCAACGAACCTATCCATTACAGTAAACGGCTGCCCACTCTCCCCAGTCCCACAAGCCCGCTGTCTTGGGGTAATCCTTGACACTGATCTCTCCTTTAAACCACATATCCAAACCCTTTCCACTTCCTGCCGCCTCCAACTCAAAAATATTTCACGGATCCGCACATTCCTAAACCAAGAATCTGCAAAAACCCTAGTCCATGCCCTCATCATCTCCCGCCTTGACTACTGTAACCTCCTGCTCTGTGGCCTCCCCTCTAACACTCTTGCACCCCTCCAATCTATTCTAAACTCTGCTGCCCGACTAATCCACCTGTCCCCCCGCTATTCCCCGGCCTCTCCCCTCTGTCAATCCCTGCACTGGCTCCCCATCACCCAGAGACTCCAGTACAAAAGCCTAACCATGACATATAAAGCCATCCACAACCTGTCTCCTCCATACATCTGTGACCTCGTCTCCCGGTACTTTCCTGCACGCAACCTCCGATCCTCACAAGATCTCCTTCTCTACTCCCCTATTATCTCCTCTTCCCACAATCGCATACAAGATTTCTCTCGTGCATCCCCCCTACTCTGGAATGCTCTACCACAACATATCAGACTCTCGCCTACCATCGAAACCTTCAAAAAGAACCTGAAGACCCACCTCTTCCGACAAGCCTACAACCTGCAGTAACCACCGATTGACCAAACCGCTGCACGGCCAGCTCTACCCTCACCTACTGTATCCTCACCCATCCCTTGTAGATTGTGAGCCCTCGCGGGCAGGGTCCTCTCTCCTCCTGTACCAGTTGTGACTTGTATTTTTCAAGATTATTGTACTTGTTTTATTATGTATACCCCTTCCTCACATGTAAAGCGCCATGGAATAAATGGCGCTATAATAATAAATAATAATAATAATAATAATAATCTGCTCTGCAGCTGGCATCCTGTCTGAGTGGGTTTTTAGTGCCACCGGGGAGGTCATAACAGGCACTTTTGTCTGTCAACAGAGAATGCAGATTGGCTCACTCTCATAAAAATGAACAAAACCTGAACTGGCCAACACTTTTCCACACCACCAGATGACAGAAGCATATAAAGTAATTGTAATATTTAATATTTCAATGGTTCACAAGTTGTTGCCTTTCAGTGGTCTGGAGTAAATTTCCTTGGTATCTAACCCTCAAAAAACTTGTTCGAAATTTAATCGGTATTATATTGCTCATCCATAGGATATTGCATATTCTTGGGTACATTTCAATGCTATATAACCCTAAAAAAACTTGTTAAAAATTTATCAGTATTACATTGCTCACCCATAGGGTATTACATGGTATCAACATGGTGGTTCATGTCAATAGGGCTGCACCTAAATAAAACGGCTAGAAAGCGGAACTGAGAGACCATCGTAATTGGCTCACCAATTTTTTTTTACATTTTGTCTGCTTGTAGGTCCACCAGTCTGCATAGCAGCAGTCTGTTCTATTCAGTCTGTACAAGACAGTCATGGAAATCAGGATTTATCAAAATGATGAGGCTACATGCGATCACCACAGTCACTAGTGCCATTGAGAATAATAGCAGCACCACTACTGGCAGCCAAAAAAATAATTATTCAAACAATGGAGGAATACTTCCAGAAGCTTTGACATTCTGAGCCCCTTGGCCTTGACCACATGTCTAGGCTGGAAGCAAAGTCATAGCACTGAAGTTTATTATAGAGCATCTGTCATGGTTAATGAGCCTTGGCTTTTTTGATAAATTTTAGCCATCTTTCCAATTTCAACATGAAAAGGCACTGAACTGCATTTTTATTGCAATCACCACCATCACAAACCATATATTGTATATTTAAAAAAGGATAGGAGAGATGTAAAAAGAATAGAGAGCTTTAATGTGGGTAATTTTGTTTCCAAAATTGACAAAGTTCAAGCATTCCATCTATTTTTTTTCAAACCTGACTGTCCAGCAAAAGTAACTGAGCAGCTAAATGGAGTAATAATTACCTTATTCTCTAACCCTTTATAAGGTTATATTCTGGTGATATGCTAAGGCACTAATATTACCCAGAGAAGGTACTTTAGAGTGAGATTAAGGCATCAAAGTACTATACCAAGGAAATCGTCATTATTGTAAATCACATAGAAAAGCAAATAACGCCAGTTGGAAAAAAGAAAAAACAATTACAGGTACAGGATAAATGTATTTTTATTCAATTTAATTTTTAGTGACTGTTGCAGAACAAGAAAACTGAAATTGGCATTGGAATATTCACAGTGTTTTATGACAATAGGGTTAGTACCCAAGGTCACATCAAGAACTTTGCAATACCCAAAGCATTTTGCCAGGATTCTTTTCCTCACAATAGAATGGGCAGCACGGTGGCTCAGTGGATAGCACTGCAGCCTTGCAGCGCTGAGTCCTGGGCTGAGACCCCACCAATGACAATATCTGTAGGAGCTTCCTCCCACATTTCCCATTTTAAAAATGGAAAAATAAGACCCATGCAAGCAAAGATCAAAGAAGCAGGCCAAACACTTCCATGAACTTAAAGTAGTAGATTGCACTTTACCGCAAGCATGATCTTTTGTACACCCCATCAAATATTTCCCTTGGGTACAAAAACTGAATTGAAGTAAGCAAAAAGATTCATATAAAACATGGATATTTGTAGAATAGCCTTCACTTTTCCAGTTACCTTTGTTCCTGAATTTTTTTGAATGAATGAATGAATAAAAATTTCAATGTTTTATATGAATGTTTTTGGTCACTTCAATTCATTCTTTGCATCCTAGGGAAATATTTGATAGGATGTACTAAAAATAAGGTGGTTTAGTTGTTTAAGAAGTGCTGCCTTTATTTGATGGGCTTTTGCTATGTGTAAGGACTTGCTGTCATGATCAAACATGATCTTTGTAGTAGTAATTATAATAATTTATAATAATTTTATTTCTATAGTGCCAACATATTCCGCAGCACTTTACATTTTAGAGGGGACTTGTAAGTACAATAAAAGATATTACAGAATAACAATAATCACATAAATCAACAGATACCAAGAGGAATGAGGTCCCTGCTCGCAAGCTTACAATCTATGAGGAAATAGGGGAGACACATACAGTTGTGGCTAAAAGTATTGACACCCCTGCAATTCTGTCAGATAATACTCAGTTTCTTCCTGAAAATGATTGCAATCACAAATTCTTTGGTATTATTACAGTATCTTCATTTAATTTGTCTTGAATGAAAAAACACAAAATAGAATGAAGCAAAAAGCAAAACATTGATCATTTCACACAAAACTCCAAAAATGGGCACCCTCAGCCTGATACTTGGTTGCACAACCTTTAGCCAAAATAACTGCGACCAACCGCTTCCGGTAACCATCAACGAGTTTCTTACAATGCTCTGCTGGAATTTTAGACCATTCTTCTTTGGCAAACTGCTCCAGGTCCCTGATATTTGAAGGGTGCCTTCTCCAAACTGCCATTTTAGATCTCTCCACAGGTGTTCTATGGTATTCAGGTCTGGACTCATTGCTGGCCACCTTAGAAGTCTCCAGTGCTTTCTCTCAATCCATTTTCTAGTGCTTTTTGAAGTGTGTTTTGGGTCATTGTCCTGCTGGAAGACCTCTGAGGGAGACCCAGCATTTTTACACTGGGCCCTACATTACGCTGCAAAATTTGTTGGTAGTCTTCAGACCTCATAATGCCATGCACATGGTCAAGCAGTCCAGTGCCAGAGGCAGCAAAGCAACCCCAAAACATCAGGGAACCTCCGCCATGTTTGACTGTAGGGACCGTGTTCTTTTCTTTGAATGCCTCTTTTTTTCTCCTGTAAACTCTATGTTGATGCCTTTGCATCAAAAGCTCTACTTTTGTCTCATCTGACCAGAAAACATTCTTCCAAAACGTTGTTCTCATTTTTACAACACTATTTTTTTAGGGACCACGTCACATTTGAAGTCACTTTGAGGGGTCTATATGATAGAAGATACCAAAAAGTGAAACCATTCTACAAACTGCATCCATCAAGGTGTTCAAAACCACATTCAAGTAGTTTATTAACCTTTCAGGTGCTTCACAGGAATTTTTGGAATGTTTAAAAAAAAAATAACATTTAACTTTTACTTCAGATCCAAATTTTTTTTATTTTCCCAAGGGTAGCAGGAGAAATTGGACCCTAAACGTTGTATAGCAATTTGTCCTAAGTACACTAATACCCCATATGTGCTGGTAAACCACTGTACTCCGCACATTTGAAGTCACTTTAACCCCTTAGTGACGGAGCCAAATTTTTGAAATCTGACCAGTGTTCCTTTACGTGGTAATAACTCTGGAACGCTTCAACAAAGCCCAGTGATTTTGAGATTGTTTTTTCGTGACACATTATACTTTATGATAATGGTAAATTTAGGTTGATAGGTTTTGTGTTTATTTATAAAAAATATCAGAAATTTGAAAAAAATGTTAAAAAATTAGCAATTTTCAAACTTTGAATGATTATCCCTTTAATTCCGATAGTCATACCATAGCAAAACATTAATAAATAACATTTCCCACACGTCTGCTTTACATCAGCACCATTTGCAAAATGTTATTTTATTTTGTTAGCATTTTAGGAGGTTTAAAAATGTAGCAGCAATTTAAATTTTTTTCAAGGAAATTTACAAAATGTATTTTTTTAGGGACCTATCCATGTTTGAAGTGAATTTGGGGGTCCTATATGTAGGGAAACCCCCACAAGTGATACCATTTTAAAAACAGCACCCCATGACATATTGAAAACTGCAGTCAGGTAGTTTGTTAACCCTTCATGTGATTTTCAGGAATTAATGCAAAGTGGCGAGACAGAAATGAAAAAGTGTATTTTTACCACCTAAATGTCACTAACTTCTGAGCAGATTACTACAGCCGTCAGACTCTAAAGCCGCTATTAGGTCATGAATTGCCATGGTAAACATCAGGACCACACAATCATGATCTGAGACCACCAATTGGGATAAAGAGGAAGCCCCCACACTCTATTAACCATTTACAATGATGTAGTCACTACTGACAGCAGCAACTAAGGGGTTAAATAGATTTGGATGGTGCAAAAACTGATCATGGCTGATACAGCAAGTTGTCAGCTATAATGTACAGCCGACAGCTGCTGGATTGTCACCTGTATGGGGATATAAGTCTCTTATATCTCAGGTCAGTTAAAAGGCGTATTGGCGGTCATTAAGGGGTTAAGGGGTCTATATGATAAAAAATACCAAAACATGACACCATTCTAAAAACTGCACCAGTCAAGGTGCTCAAAACCACATTCAAGATGTTTATTAACCCTTCAGGTGCTTCATAGGAATTTTTGGAATGCTTTAAAAAAAATGAACATTTAACTTTTTTTCACTAAAAATTTAATTCAGGCCCATTTTTTTTTATTCTACCAAGGGTAACAGGAGAAATAGGACTCCAAAAGTTGTTGTGCAATTTGTCCTGAGTATGCTGATACCCAATATGTGCAGGTAAACTACTGTTTGGGCACATGGCAGAGATCGGAATGGAAGAAGCGCAGTTTGACTTTTCAATGCAAAATTGGCTTTAATTGAGATCGGATTTGTTAAAGGGTATAAGCAACACATTAACATAGGAACAACCCTTAGGGTATGTGCACACGTTCAGGTTTTTTCCGCGTTTTTTTTGCGATAAAAACGCGATAAAACCGCATTAGAAACTGCAGACATATGCATCCTATCATTTAGAATGCATTCTGCAATTTTTGTGCACATGATGCGTCAAAACGCATCAAAAACGCATAAAAAAAAGCGAAAAAAACGCATGCAGATTTCTGGCAGAAATGTCACGCTTTTGTCAGGAAAATTTCTGCCAGAAATCCTGACGTGTGCACAAAGCCTTACAATCTAACCTTTATTAACCCCTTTACTCAAGAGGCTGGTTTGCATGTTAATGACCCGGCCAATTTTTACAATTCTTACCACTGTTTCTTTGTGTGATTCTGAAACTGTTTTCTCGTGACATATTGTACTTCATGAGAGTGGTAAAATTTTTTTGATATGACTTGCGTTTATTTTGCAATTTTCCACCTTTGAATTTTCATGCCTTTTATATCACAGAGAGATGTCACACAAAATACTTAATAAGCAACATTTCCCACATGTCTGCTTTACATCAGCACAATTTTGGAACTATTTTTTTAGGGAGTTATAAGAGTTAAAAGTTGAACAGCATTTTCTCATTTTTAACAACACCGTTTGTTTTAGGGACCACAAGACACCCAAATGTGAAACCATTCTACAAACTGCACCCGTCAAAGTGTTAAAAACCACATTCAAGAAGTTTATTAGCCCTTCAGGTGCTTCACAGGAATTTTTGGAATGTTTAAAAAAAAAAAAATTTAACTTTTACTTCAGATCCAATTTATTTTATTTTCCCAAGGGTAGCAGAACAAATTGGACCCCAAAAGTTGTATAGCAATTTGTCCTGAGTACGCTGATACCCCATAGGTGGGGGTAAACCACTGTTTGGGAGCACGGCAGAGCTCAGAAGCGAAGGAGCACCGTTTGACTGAAGAAGAGGTTGCAAAAAACCTTGAAACGCGTAGAATAAACCACTGACAAACTTTAATAACTTTCTGGAATCTCATCATTTGGGCAGCGCGGACGAAATCCACGTATTCCTTTGCAGAGTTGCATTATTTACAAAATAGCACATGTAGAACTGGGACATGTTTGGAGCATTAAACAATTTCTGTGACCCCTTACACTCCCCCTTCTTTAAGGATGGTCATCCCTGACCATGTAACACTTTACTCTGCACAAAGTAATACTGAGGCAAACATTCACATGAGGTAGTCCATTGTTAAAACGTTGGTGTAAAACTGGAGGAGAGAAGGAAAAAAAAAAAGAAAAGCTGTTGGTGGTCAAGGGAAGTCTCTTTTCCACAGCAAAGTGCTGTTTTCGTATTAAACAGCAGGTGCCTGACAACAGCCCTCCAGATATCACTTTTGAGGGCTTTCCCCCCTCCTTTGTGCAGAGCACTGCCCTTCTACCGTGTGTGCGCTGCCTGTTCCTGAATCACAGCCTGTTGCCACAGCCGCACACAGTCCATTCCTCAGTCCAAGAGCCAGTCACTCCGCAGAGCTAGAGTCCTGCTATCCATCAGGAGAGGCACAACAAGCGCAGCAAAACTAGGAATGGGGAAAGAAAAACACTGTTCAACCCTGAACCGTACTGGCCTCCAGCTCCCAACGTTGATATTCCAGCTCTGGCAGCTGCCAGTCCTGTTCCTCTGCACTTAAGGGGAATTGATCAATCCAGAACTCATAAGTGACTCCCCTCAGCCTTCTGTGTTGGGTCCTTTCTTCCTCCTGTCGCCACTTCCACTCAATGCGCCCTATGTCGTTGCGGCACAAGGGGTTTTCTTCTGGACCCCACCTGTTTCAAGGTGGGCTCGCTTCCAGCTGCTCCACCCATTTCTCTGTATTCTGTTGTAAGGGGTGAGGCCTAGAGTTGAGCGACCTTGACCTTTTTAGAGTCGAGCCGGGTTTCGCGAAACCCGACTATCTCAAAAGTCGGGTCGAGTGAAATCGGCCGATTATGACGTAAAGTCGGGATCGACCGAAACACGAAACCCAATGCAAGTCAATGGGGCAGCATAGTCGGCAGTGAGTGGGGGCCAGAAAACACCTAGAGTGCCCATTTTAATGTAAAAACCATCCATTCTTCTTAATGAAGCTTGTCAAGCGTAATTTACCTTATAATAATTGGAAGGCATTTGAAATTGGGGGTCATTTGGCTAAAGTTGTGTGGGGTAGGGCTGGTTCAAGTAATTAGTGGGCCCAGGAAATCTGGACCACGTCACGGCAGTGGAGCAGGGAGAGGTAAGTATTTCAACTTTGCAAGTGCTGTGATCCTGAGCAAGCAGGGGGGGCCCACTTGTTGGCATTGGCACTGGCACAGGGCCCCTCAAAGTACAGCGGTGTGTTTGCACGGCGGGGGCGCCTCCCACCGGCAGCAACACTTTTGCGTACTATGAGAGGCCCTGTGCCAGTGACGTCGCCAACTAGTATTCCTCCCCCCACCTGATGAAGGAACCTGCACTTTCATCTGCACCTTCCTCTTTGTCCCCGTGTAAGGTGGTATGGTATGCGGGAAGAGCAACCTGACTTTCAGCAGGGTCACAATGTTGTTGTGTAGCATGCACGGGGAATGTTACGTTATGGGTCAATGTACCAGCAGACTCATCTATCACTGGCTGGGCAATGGGCACGATGAAGTGGAAACACAGATATAGGCCCAAAGAATAAAGTGGGCTAAATGCAGTTCAAAATTGGTAACACAGGAATAACCAGGGGGCATTGCAGTGGAGGACAACTGGAATGAGAGGCTGACACAGAGAGTAGGGCCAAATCAGTAAGTAGTCGAAATGCAGTTCAAAATTGGCAACCGTAGTAAACAGGCGGCACAGCTTTGTTCAGTGGAGGAGAACAGCAAGGAGTGGCAGACACCAATAGTAGGCCTCAAACCAACTAGTACGCCAAATGCAGTTGTTCCATTTAACCACAATTTAATGAGAGCCTGAAGATAGAAGCTCAGGAAAGGCAACCTGGGGAACACCTTGGAGTGTAACACACCATCTCTCTCCACCCCATACCCATTTTGTAGGCCTAATGCAGTGTACTTTTCTACAACTACTAAACGAGAGTCGGAAGACCGAAGCAATGGCAAGGAAACCTGGGGAACATCTTGGAGTGTAACACACCATCTCTCTCCACCCCATACCCAATTTGTAGGCCTAATGCAGTGTAGTTTCCAAGAACTACTAAACGAGAGCCGGAAGATCGAAGCTCAGGAAAGGCAACCTGGGGAACACCTTGGAGTGTAACACACCCTCTCTCTACACCCCATACCCAATTTGAAGGCCTAATGCAGTGTAGTTTCCAAGAACTACTAAACGAGAGCCGGAAGATCGAAGCTCAGGAAAGGCAACCTGGGGAACACCTTGGAGTGGAACACACCATCTCTCTACACCCCATACCCAATTTGAAGGCCTAATGCAGCGTAGTTTCCAACAACTACTAAACGAGAGCCGGAAGATCGAAGCTCAGGAAAGGCAACCTGGGGAACACCTTGGAGTGGAACACACCATCTCTCTACACCCCATACCCAATTTGAAGGCCTAATGCAGCGTAGTTTCCAACAACTACTAAACGAGAGCCGGAAGATCGAAGCTCAGGAAAGGCAACCTGCGGAACACTTTGGAGTGTAACCCAACGTCTCTCTACACCACGGAAGGGCTGATTCTTAGGAAGGAAGGCTGTTGGAAATAAGCATTGCGCGTCCGAGGGTGATTATATTCTTATTAGGTATATACTCACCCTCGGACGCGCCCTGCTTCTTTATTTGGAATGAATGTTTATTTGCAATGTGGTGTTGACTTTCTCTATTATTTTGGTAATTAATGATTTTATTATTTTCATTGTTTTGCATCTTCTCGGCAATAATATAAAGAAGACGCGACAGGACAACACTCGGTGGATGCCATATGTGTGTTTTCAATTGAAAAAACCTTTCAGTTAACTACTTGTAGGAGAAAGTAATTGTAGCTGGTGGCCATTTTTAGTACTGTACCAGATTTTAGTTGTGTGTTTGTTTTTAATGTTAAAATGTCTGCATTTGATATCTCACCAGTATTTTCTTTTTTATAAGCAAAATACTTTTTTTTTTATTTTATGATGTTGGTTCAAGGGGTACACGGGCAGCAGTAGACAGGTCAGTGGAGGCCTAGTGGAAGGAGGGACCGCAGACAGGCTTCGAAGCCCTAACATAATAAATTGGGCTGCCTGTAGGCAATTTAAAATTGGTTCCAGGGGAACACGGGCAGCAGTAGACAGGTCAGTGGAGGCCTAGAGGAAGGAGGGACCGCAGATGCGCCAATGTTTCCCCCATACCAAATTTGTAGGCCTAATGCAGTGTAGTTTCCAACAACTACTAAACGAGAGCCGGAATATCGAAGCTCAGGAAAGGCAACCTGGGGAACACCTTGGAGTGGAACACACCATCTCTCTACACCCCATACCCAATTTGAAGGCCTAATGCAGCGTAGTTTCCAACAACTACTAAACGAGAGCCGGAAGATCGAAGCTCAGGAAAGGCAACCTGGGGAACACCTTGGTGTGGAACACACCATCTCTCTACACCCCATACCCAATTTGAAGGCCTAATGCAGAGTAGTTTCCAACAACTACTAAACGAGAGCCGGAAGATCGAAGCTCAGGAAAGGCAACCTGGGGAACACTTTGGAGTGTAACACAACGTCTCTCTACACCACGGAAGGGCTGATTCTTAGGAAGGAAGGCTGTTGGAAATAAGCATTGCGCGTCCGAGGGTGATTATATTCTTATTAGGTATATACTCACCCTCGGACGCACCCTGCTTCTTTATTTGGAATGAATGTTTATTTGCAATGTGGTGTTGACTTTCTCTATTATTTTGGTAATTAATGATTTTATTATTTTCATTGTTTTGCATCTTCTCGGCAATAATATAAAGAAGACGCGACAGGACAACACTCGGTGGATGCCATATGTGTGTTTTCAATTGAAAAAACCTTTCAGTTAACTACTTGCAGGAGAAAGTAATTGTAGCTGGTGGCCATTTTTAGTACTGTACCAGATTTTAGTTGTGTGTTTGTTTTTAATGTTAAAATGTCTGCATTTGATATCTCTCCAGTATTTTCTTTTTTGTAAGCAAAATACTTATTTTTATATTTTCTGATGTTGGTTCCAGGGGTACACGGGCAGCAGTGCCCTGGTCAGTGTAGTAGTAGTTGAAAGAATGGACCGCAGACAGGCATCGAAGGCCTAAAATAAAAAAATTGGGCTGGCTGTAGGCAATTTTAAATTGGTTACAGGGGTACACGGGCAGCAGTGGTGTGGTCAGTGGAGGCCTAGTGGAAGGAGTGACCGCAGACAGGCATTGAAGGCCTAAAATAATAACACATGGCTGTAGGCAATTTTCAATTGGTTCCAGGGGTACACGGGCAGCAGTGGTGTGGTCAGTGGAGGCCTAGTGGAAGGAGTCACCGCAGACAGGCATCGAAGGCCTAAAATAATAACACATGGCTGTAGGCAATTTTAAATTGGTTCCAGGGGTACACAGGCAGCAGTGGTGTGGTCAGTGGAGGCCTAGTGGAAGGAGTGACCACAGACAGGCATCGAAGGCCTAACAATTTATAAAACAAATAAAATGAAATGATTGTTTCAGGGAGAATTTAGGAAAAAAAAAAAAAGGCTTTGTAGGGCCCACTGAGTGAGAGAGGACGCACACAGGAGTCAGGAGTGGCACACAAGCCCAGAGGCCAATATTAATCTCCCACCGATTGATTTAGTTATTTTTTTGGGTAGATTTTGGAACCCAAATCAAGCTAAAAAAAATAATAGGCTTTCTATGGCCCACAATTGGGGAGAGAGAGAGAGATGGCACACCCAGGAGTCAAGACTGGCACACAAGCAGAAGGGGCAATATTAATCTCCCACTGATTTGTTTTTTTTTTTTTTTTTCAGGGAGACTTTAGGAAAAAAAAAAAATAGAATAAAATGATTTTTTCAGGAAGAATTTAGAAACCAAAGAAAATAAAATGATTTTTTCAGGGAGAATTTAGAAAACAAATAAAACAAAAAAAGGCTTTCTATGGCCCACTGAGTGAGAGATGACGCACACAGGAGTCAGGAGTGGCACACAAGCCCAGAGGCCAATATTTATCTCCCACTGATTGATGTAGTGATTTTTTCAGGTAGATTTTGGAACCCAAATCAAGCTAAAAAAAATAATAGGCTTTCTATGGCCCACAATTGGGGAGAGAGAGAGAGATGGCACACCCAGGAGTCAAGACTGGCACACAAGCAGAAGGGGCAATATGAATCTCCCACAGATTTTTTTTTTTTTTTTTTTTTTTTCAGGGAGACTTGAGAGAAAAAAAAATACCAAAAAAATGATTTTTTTCAGGAATAATTTAGAAACCAAAGAAAATAAAATGATTGTTTCAGGGAGAATTTAGAAAACAAATAAAACAAAAAATAGGCTTTCTAGGGCCCACTGAGTGACAGATGACGCACACAGGAGTCAGGAGTGGCACACAAGCCCAGAGGCCAATATTAATCTCCCATTTTTTTTTTTCCAGGGAAAATTTATAAACCCAATAAAAAAAATAATAATAAATAGGCTTTCTATGGCCCACTATCTGAGAGAGAGAGATGGCACGCTTAGGACTGGCACACAAGCCCTGAGGCCAATATTTTTCTCCCACTGATTGATTTAATGATTTTTTCAGGTAGAATTATGAACCCAAATCAACCCAAAAAATAAATAGGCTTTCTATGGCCCACTATTTGTGAGAGAGATGGCACGCTCAGGACTGGCACACAAGCCCAGAGGCCAATATTAATCTCCCACTTTTTTTTTTTTTCCAGGGAAAATTTATAAACCCAATAAAAAAAATAATAATAAATAGGCTTTCTATGGCCCACTATCTGAGAGAGAGATGGCACGCTTAGGACTGGCACACAAGCCCAAAGGCCAATACTAATCTCCCACTGATTGATTGATTGATTTTTTAAGGTAGAATTATGAACCCAAATCAACCAAAAAAATAAATAGGCTTTCTATGGCCCACTATTTGTGAGAGAGATGGCACGCTCAGGACTGGCACACAAGCCCAGAGGCCAATATTAATCTCCCACGTTTTTTTTTTTTCCAGGGAAAATTTATAAACCCAATAAAAAAAATAATAATAAATAGGCTTTCTATGGCCCACTATCTGAGAGAGAGAGATGGCACGCTTAGGACTGGCACACAAGCCCAAAGGCCAATACTAATCTCCCACTGATTGATTGATTGATTTTTTAAGGTAGAATTATGAACCCAAATCAACCAAAAAAATAAATAGGCTTTCTATGGCCCACTATTTGTGAGAGAGATGGCACGCTCAGGACTGGCACACAAGCCCAGAGGCCAATATTAATCTCCCACTTTTTTTTTTTTTCCAGGGAAAATTTATAAACCCAATAAAATAATAAAAAAATAGGCTTTCTATGGCCCACTATCTGAGAGAGAGAGAGATGGCACGCTTAGGACTGGCACACAAGCCCAAAGGCCAATATTAATCTCCCACTGATTGATTTATTGATTTTTTCAGGTAGAATTTAGAACCCAAATCAAGCAAAAAAATTAATAGGCTTTCTATGGCCCACTGAGTGAGAGATGGCACACACAGGAGTAAGGAGTGGCACACAAGCCCTGAGGCCAATATTTTTCTCCCACTGATTGATGTTGTGATTTTTTCTGGTAGATTTTGGAACCCAAATCAAGCAAAAAAATAAATAGGCTTTCTATGGCCCACTGAGTGAGAGATGACACAGACAGAGATGGCACTCTAGCAGAAATGTCAATCTTAATCTCCCACCAAAAAAAAAAAAAAAAAAAAAAGGAACTGTCCTTCAATTACTATCTCCCTGCAGTAATCTCAGCCAGGTATGGCAGGCAGCAATAAGGAGTGGACTGATGCACAAATTAAATAAAAAGTGTGGACAAACAAACAAGATAGCTGTGCAGAAAGGAAGGAACAAGAGGATTTGTGCTTTGAAAAAAGCAGTTGGTTTGCACAGCGGCGTACACACAGCAATGCAGCTATCAGGGAGCCTTCTAGGGCAGCCCAATGAGCTACAGCGCTGAGGAAAAAAAAAAAAAAAAAGTAGCTTCCACTGTCCCTGCACACCGAAGGTGGTGTTGGGCAGTGGAAATCGCTACAGCACAAGCGGTTTTGTGGTTAATGGACCCTGCCTAACGCTATCCCTGCTTCTGACGAAGCGGCAGCAACCTCTCCCTAAGCTCAGATCAGCAGCAGTAACATGGCGGTCGGCGGGAACTCCCCTTTATAGCCCCTGTGACGCCGCAGACAGCAAGCCAATCACTGCTATGCCCTTCTCTAAGATGGTGGGGACCAGGACCTATGTCATCACGCTGCCCACACTCTGCGTTTACCTTCATTGGCTGAGAAATGGTTCTTTTCGCGTCATTGAAACGCGACTTTGGCGCGAAAGTCGCGTACCGCATGGCCGACCACGCACAGGGGTCGGATCGGGTTTCATGAAACTCGACTTCGCCAAAAGTCGGCGACTTTTGAAAATGTTCGACCCGTTTCGCTCAACCCTAGTGAGGCCTTCTCATTCTCCTTCATGCCCACCAAGGGCGGGCACTGTTCACTAGGGCATGTATCTCTAACTCAGGCCACCAACTCTGCTGGACGTACTTTCGTGCTATTTTAGAGTCAGGATGCCCCCAAGGGGTGGGGTTGAAGTTTTCCTCCACTTTCGTGCCATTTTCCACCATGTTCAGAGTTGCCATCTTTGCCACAGTTAAAGTGTCAGTCACATCCATGTTATCAGTCCCATCCATGTTATCAGTCACATCCAGGGTATCTTCATCTTTCTTTATAACATCGCATTCCCACGTTGCAAGGCTGTGGGATCCTGCCGCACTACGCCAAGTGAAAGGGGAGCCAGGGCCGTAGGCATATGCCTTTCTTGCCTCCAACACTGATAGTGAAGGAAACGATGCCACCTTCATTTTCCTCCTCCTTTCCTCAAGTGATACAAAATGCCACACAGACACCCCAAGACAGAAAATGAACCAGCTCCCACCATTAGTGACCCGATATGGACATCATTACAAGAAGATTATGAGCCTCAGATTCCTAATTTTGTGGTGCAATAAGGAATTAAATTTAACATTATAGGTCTCACAGAAATTGACTTTCTCAAAGTCATTTTCTCTGAGGATTTTGTAAACCTCATGGGTGCCCAGACAAATTTCTATGCCCAACAGTTTTTGGTTCAAAACCACACTTCATCATTTTCTAACTGGACCCCTGTAGATGCAGTGGAAATTATAACTTTTTTAGTCTGGTCCTTTGCAGGGGTTTAGTCAGGGGTGGGATTCAGCCGGTTCGATGGAACCGCTTGTTAAAAAAAGTAGCCGGTTCCCCGAACCGGGGAGATTCAGAGCCGCAATCCGGTACCACACCTCCCAACCTTCCCGTATCCCACTGGGGAGTCACGATTTGAGAGTGCCCCGTGGTCCAGCAGTGCAGAGCTGCATCCCTCCACCCACAGAGAGCAGCATATCATATACATGGCTGCAGCTGCTCTGTGCACACAGGACCTGTGATGAGGTCACAGGAGGGGAGGAATCAGGAGTCACATGATTAGGGGTCTCCCTGCATTGCAAGACTCTTCTGTGCAGGTTGTCATGGTGCTGGATGATGGTAAGCTTATGTGTGGGGTCAGGAGTTGTTTACAGTGTGGATGTAGCAGAGCCGTGTGTGTGCATGTACGAGGTGTGTGTGTACGAGGTGTATGGAGCAGAGCCGTGTGTGTATGAGGTGTATGGAGCAGAGCTGTGTGTGCATGAGGTGTACGGAACTGAGCCGTGTGTGTATCAGGTGTACGGAGCAGAGTCGTGTGTGTGTATGAGGTGTACGAAGTGGAGAAGTGTGTGTATGAGGTGTACGGAGCTGAGCCATGTGTATGAGGTGTACAGAGTGGAGCAGTGTGTGTACGAGGTGTATGGAGTGGAGCCGTGTATGTATGAGGTGTATGCAGCGGAGCCATGTATGCATGGTGTATGGAGCAGAGCTGCATTTCTAGGAGTAACTATGTGTGGCCATTATATGGTAGGGAGCATCATGTGTGGCCATTATACAGTATGGAGCATCATGTGTGGCCATTATACAGTATGGAGCATCAGGTGTGACCATTATACAGTATGGAGCATCATGTGTGGCCATTATACTGTATGGAGCATCATGTGTGGCCATTATACTGTATGGAGTATCATGTGTGGCCATTATACAGTATTGAGCATCATGTGTAGCCATTATACAGTATGGAGCATAATGTGTGGCCATTATACAGTGTGGAGCATCATGTGTGGCCATTATACAGTATGGGGCATCATGTGTGGCCATTATACAGTATGGAGCACCGTGTGGTCATTATACAGTATGGAGCACTGTGTGGCCATTATACAGTATGGAGTATCATGTGCGGCCATTATACAGTATGGAGCACTGTGTGGCCATTAAACAGTATGGAGCATCATGTGTGGCCATTATACAGTATGGAGCACTGTGTGGCCATTATACAGTATGGAGCATCAAGTGTGGCCATTATACAGTATGGAGCACTGTGTGGCCATTATACAGTATGGAGCATCATGTGTGGCCATTATACATCATGGAGCACTGTGTGGCCATTAAACAGTATGAAGCATCATGTGTGGCCATTATACAGTATGGAGCATCATGTGTGGCCATTATACAGTATGGAGCACTGTGTAGCCATTATACAGTATGGAGCATCATGTGTGGCTATTGTACAGTATGGAGCAGTGTGGCAATTATATAGTATGTAGCATCATGTGTGGCCATTATACAGTATGGAGCACTGTGTGGCCATATTTTTTGTTTATAATTATTGTTTATGAAACAGTGTGATCAGCAGTGCTAAACGGGTGTGGCTGGGATGTGGATATGGGTGTGACTGGGATGTGGATATGGGTGTGACTAGTAGTGAAATGGGTGTGGTCAGAGGTGTGGCCTAAAATTTGCTGCAAACTTTACCCTCTTTCCCTTCTTCAAAAGTTGGGAGGTATGGTTTGACTGCGCCCCTACTTGTATGTTTGCCGACGTGTGTGTAAATGGGTGTGGCTTAAAAATGGGTGTGGTTTTCCTACACACAAACACAGAACCTGTTAAAAATTTGAATCCCACCCCTGGGTTTAGTGAAGAAGCCAGAACTCCAGCAATAATGGAGTGTTCATATTTTAGACAACACTCCACTGTTCCACATGGCTATGACCCGTAAATGCTTTGAAGCAATCCAAAAATGTTTGCATTTGGATAATGCCCAATGTTCTCACTGAGATCACCCAAACTTTGACAGACTTTTCAAAGATCAGCAGATCATTGATCACTTCAGCAACAAGTTTGCTGAGGTGTATTGTCACGAGTGTGTCAAGACGTCCTGGGAGCTCTGGGGTTAAGCAATGTTTACCCATTCGTTTACCCATGTGAATTGCAGGTCTTTGATTTAGCCTCTGTATTTTGCTCCTCATATCAAATGGACTTTATTTCCTTCGCTGCTGAAGAGGCTAACAACTGTGTATGCTGGTTAGAGACATGCAGCTCCAGCTCACAGGTACTCCTGACCTGCTCATTTTCTCCCTCTATAAAATCTGGCCAGATATTCTCATCCCTGCCTGTGAAAGTTTTGCTTCCTACCTTTCTGGAGTTGGTGTACTGAAGTTGGAGTTCATAGTTGCTGCTGGAGATTGTTGTCTGCTGTTTTGGGGTGCATGATTTCTCCATTATCCTATTCCAATTTGGTTTGTACCTACCTATCCTTTCCTTTATTCCTCTCTAATCTTGGTGTGTGTTTTTCTATGTAAGGTGCTTTTTGTTACCCCTGTTTGTCTTATGTGTATTTACACAAACATATCTGTCCCAGACTTCCTGGGGTAGAGGAAGGGCACAGCTTAGGACATTAACAGGAGCATAGTAAAGTCGGACACTTAAGGTACCTTCACACTAAGCGATGCTGCAGCGATACCGACAACGATGTCGATCGCTGCAGCGTCGCTGTTTGGTCGCTGGAGAGCTGTCACACAGACAGCTCTCCAGCGACCAACGATCCCGAGGTCCCCGGTAACCAGGGTAAACATCGGGTTACTAAGCGCAGGGCCGCACTTAGTAACCCGATGTTTACCATTGTAACCAGCGTAAATGTTAAAAAAACAAACACTACATACTTACCTTCCGTGTCTGTCCTCCGGCGCTCTGCTTTCCTCTGCACTGTCAGCGCCGGTCAGCCGGAAAGCAGAGCGGTGACGTCACCGCTGTGCTTTCCGGCTGGCCGGCGCTGACACAGGATGCAGGAGGAGTGCAGAGAAGCAGAGCGCTGGGGACAGACAGCTGAAGGTAAGCAAGTAGTGTTTGTTATTTTAACGTTTACGCTGGTAACCAGGGTAAACATCGGGTTACTAAGCGCGGCCCTGCGCTTAGTAACCCGATGTTTACCCTGGTTACCAGTGAAGACATCGCTGGATCGGCGTCACACACGCCGATCCAGCGATGTCAGCGGGAGAATAAAGTTCTGGACTTTCCTCAATGACCAACGATCTCCCAGCAGGGGCCTGATCGTTGGTCGCTGTCACACATAACGATTTCCTTAACGATATCGTTGCTACGTCACAAAAAGCAACGATATCGTTAACGATATCGTTATGTGTGAAGGTACCTTTAGGCCTCTCAACAGAGACGTAGCTAGGGTTTTGGTTCAGGGGGGGCAAAACTTCTGAGTGAGCCCCTAACCAGGTAACCTTGGTTACAACTGGGTGAAGCACATTAACCCCTTAAGCCCCAAGGGTGGTTTGCACGTTAATGACGGGCCAAATTTTACAATTCTGACCACTGCCCCTTTATGAGGTTATAACTCTGGAACGCTTCAATGGATCTTGGCGATTCTGACATTGTTTTCTCGTGACATATTGTACTTCATGATAGTGGTAACATTTCTTCGATATAACTTGTGCTTATTTGTGAAAAAAGCAGAAATTTGGCAAAAATTTTGAAAATTTTGCAATTTTCCAACTTTGAATTTTTATGCCCTTAAATCACAGAGATATATCATGTAAAATAATTAATTCCATATAACTGCTTGATAAAGCGGTTATATGGAATAAGCGAAACGTACGTCGGGGGTCTTTTTATCCTGGTTCCGGTCCGGTGTGCGGTGTAGCCCTTATCTGCGGTAAGCCCCAATATTTCACTATTAGTGACGATTTGTCACTTTATTATATGTACTACTGGCTTCCTGCAGTTTTTTTTGTTAGGGAGTTATAAGGGTTACATCACATTTGAAGTCATTTTGAGGGGTCTATATGATACAAAATAACCAAGTGTGACACAATTATAAAAACTGCACCCCTCAAGGTGCTCAAAACCACATTCAAAAGGTTTATTAATCCTTCAGGTGTTTTACAGGAATTTTTGGAATGTTTTAAAAAAAATTAACATTTAACTTTTTTTTCACAAAAAATTTATTTCAGCTCCAATTTGTTTTATTTTCCCAAGGGTAAGAGAAGAAATTGGACCCCAAAAGTTGTGCTATTTTTTCTGAGTACGCCGATACCCCACATGTGGGGGTAAACCACTGTTTGGGCGCATGGCAGAGCTCGGAAAGGAAGGAGCGCCGTTTGACTTTTCAATGCAAAATTGACTGGAATTGAGATAGGACACCATGTTACGTTTGGAGAGCCCCTGATGGGCCTAAACATTGAAACCCCCCACAAGTGACACCATTTTGGAAAGTAGACCCCCTAAGGAACTTGTCTAGCTGTGCTTTGACAGCTTTGAACCCCCAAGTGTTTCACTACAGTTTATAATGCGCTCTGCAAAATTTTTCACAAAAATTAATTTTTAGCCCTCAGTTTTATATTTTTCCAAGGGTAACAGGAGAAATTTGACCACAAAAGTTGTTATCCAATTTGTCCTGAGTACGCTGATACCCCATATGTGGTGGGGAACCACCGTTTGTGTGCATGGCAGAGCTCAGAAGTGATGGAGCGTCATTTGGAATGCAGACTTAGATGGATTGGTCTGCAGGCGTCACATTGCATTTGCAAAGCCCCTGAGGCACCTAAACAGTAGATACCCCCCAGAAGTGACACCATTTTGGAAAGTAGACCCCCTAAGGAACTTATCTAGCTGTGTTTTGACAGCTTTGAACCCCCAAGTGTTTCACTACAGTTTATAACACAGAGTCGTGAAAATAAAAATTATTTTTTCCCACAAAAATGTTTTTTTAGCCCCCCAAATTTTTATTTTTCCAAAGGTAACAAAAGAAATTGGACCCGCAAAGTTGTTGTCCAATTTGTTTTGAGTATGCTGATACCCCATATGTTGGGGTAAACCCGTTTGGGCGCACGGGAGAGCTCGGAAGGGAAGGACCACTGTTTTACTTTTTCAACGCAGAATTGGCTGGAATTGAGATCGGACGCCATGTCGCGTTTGGAGGGCCCTGATGTGCCTAAACAGTGGAAACCCCCAATTCTAACTGAAACCCTAACCCCAACACACCCCTAACCCTAATCCCAACCATAACCCTAACCACACCCCTAACCCTGACACTCCCCTAACCCTAATCCCAACCGTAAATGTAACCCTAACTTTAGCCCCAACCCTAACCCTAACTTTAGCCCCAACCCTAACTTTAGCCCCAACCCTAACCCTAGCCCCAACCTTAGCCCCAACCGTAGCCGCAACCCTAACCCTAGCCCTAACCCTAATGGGAAAATGGAAATAAATACATTTTTTAAATTTTTTTATGTTTCCCTAACTAAGGGGGTGATGAAGGGGGGTTTGATTTACTTTTATAGCTTTTTTTAGCGGATTTTTATGATTGGCAGCCATCACACGCTAAAAGACGCTTTTTATTTTGAGACCCATAATTTTTCCATATTTTGGTCCACAGAGTCATGTGAGGACTTGTTTTTTGTGGGACAAGTTGACGTTTTTATTGGTAACATTTTTGGGCAAGTGACATTTTTTGATCGTTTTGTTCCGATTTTTGTGAGGCAGAATGACCAAAAACCAGCTATTCATGAATTTCTTTTTTTTATGGGAACAATATATATATATATATTTTTTTTTTTTTTCTTTATTTAGGAATTTTTTTTTTAATTTTTTTTTTTTACACATCTAAAAAATTTTTTTTAACTTTTTTACTTTGTCCCAGGAGGGACATCACTGTATAGTGACAGATCGCTGATCTGACACTTTGCAGAGCACTGCGTCAGATCAGCGATCTGGCATGCCCTGCTGCA
The DNA here is from genome assembly GCF_032444005.1 of Ranitomeya imitator. Taxonomy (NCBI): domain Eukaryota; kingdom Metazoa; phylum Chordata; class Amphibia; order Anura; family Dendrobatidae; genus Ranitomeya; species Ranitomeya imitator. The sequence continues at coordinate 527,650,530 of NC_091284.1, forward strand.
GGCTTACTGGCACCTGCTCTGGACCCGGAAGTACTCCCTGCAGGACGCGGAATTAGCCCCACGGCCATTTTGGATCCGGGGCCTGCAGGGAGGAGATGCTCGGTACAAGGTGAGCACATCGCTTTGTACCGATCGTCTCAGGGAAGCCCGCAAGGAGCCCCCTCCCTGCGCGATGCTTCCCTATACCACCGGAACACTGTGATCATATTTGATTGCGGTGTGTCGGGGGTTAATGTGCCGGGAGCGGTCCGTGACCACTCCTGGCACATAGTGCCGGATGTCAGCTGCGATGGTCAGCTGACACCCGGCCGCGATCGGCTGCGCTCCCCCTGTGAGCGCAGCCGATCGCGTATGACGTACTATGCCGTCGCTGGGAATTAAGTCCCAGGTCACCTTGACGGGATAGTACGTCATATGGGATTAAAGGGTTAATAGTGGAGGAGAACCTCAGCAGATGACCGCACTGTTACTGAAGATAATCTGTATATAAAGACCAACATGGATATTACCGCCATATGGTCAATGGTAGATACCAGCCCTACAGAACATATAAGTGATCACAGCACAGTTATAGATGGTGACTTACCACTGACGTTCTTTCTGATGGAATCGTTCATTTTTCCTGTCTTTTCCATCTGGTCCAGACCGACACGACAACTTCTCCCAGCCAGGACTTGTCTGCAGAGAATACAAGAAAGACACATTTCATTTCTCATATTCCAGCCCCATCACCATCTATTCCAAACCTGCACAAACTCCCCATCCTGCTGATATCCCAGTGCTGATCCGCTGCTGCCGTATGTGTCCCTATTACTGCACCTACTGTGTGGTTCTCTGTGCCCTCTAAATTCTAAAGCAACCCTCTATAATACAGTAATGCCAAGTGCAAGTGCCCTAGAAAACAGTGCCCGTATTTTGCCCCCTAGATAGTAATAATGCCCTCTGTATTCCCCTTTGATAGTCACAGTGACCCGAGTTCCCCTATAACAACAAGTGCCCAGTTAACATTTAGTAATATCCCATGTCTCCCCCCTCTACAGCTCTCCTATACACAGCAAGATGCTCTTATACACAGTACAATGCCCCCTCAATGTATAGTACAACCCACACAATATACAGGCCCCTTAGTAGCCTCCAAACAGTTTGATGGCTCCAACACTGTATGGTGACCCCCTCACTGTAATCTTCACATTGTATGATGGCCCCCTAACTGTAATCTCCACAATGTATGATTCCCCCTAGATAGCCTCCATAAAGTATAATGCACCAGGTAGTCCTAAATGTAGTATAATGCACTCCCCATAAGCCTCCATATAGTATAATGCACTCCCCATAAGCCTCCATATAGTATAATGCACTCCCCATAAGCCTCCATATAGTATAATGCATTCCCCATAAGCCTCCATATAATATAATGCACTCCCCATAGGCCAACTCTATATTATATAATGCACCCCCAAAAGCAGACACTATAGCACAAGACAGCCCCCACAGGCAAACTTTATATTGTATAATGCACCTCCCAAAGGCAGACTACAGCACAAGGCAGCACCCATAGGCAGACTCTGTAGTATAAAGCAGCACCCCCATAGGAAGACCCTGCAGCATAAGGCAGCACACACATAGGCAGACCTTATAGCATAAGGCAGCACCCCATAGCAAGACCCTGTAGTATAAGGCAGCATGCCCATAGGCAGACCCTGTAGTATAAGGCAGCCCCCCTATAGGCAGATCCTGTAGTATAAGGCAGCACCCCAGAGGCAGACCCTATAGTATAAGACAGCACCCCCCACAGGCAGACCCTGTAGTATAAGACAGCACCCTATAGGCAGATCCTGTAGTATAAGACAGCACCCCCATAGGCAGACCCTGTAATCTAAGGCAGCACCCCATAGGCAGAGCCTGTAGTATAAGGCAGCACCCCGCAGGCAGACCTTGTAGTATAAGACAGCACCCCATTGGCAGAGCCTGTAATATAAGGCAGCACCCCATAGGCAGACCCTGCAGTATAAGGTAGCACCCCCATAGGCAGACCCTGTAGTGTAAGACAGCACCCCCATAGGCAGACCCTGTAGTATAAGACAGCACCCCCATAGGCAGACCCTGTAGTATAAGACAGCACCCCCATAGGCAGACCCTGTAGTATAAGACAGCACCCCCATAGGCAGACCCTACAGTATAAGGCAGCACCTCCATAGGCAGACCCTGTAATATAAGGCAGCACCCCCATAGGCAGACTCTGTAGTATAAAACAGCACCCCATAGGGAGACCCTGTAGTATAAGACAGCACCCCCATAGGCAGACCCTGTAGTATAAGACAGCACCCCCATAGGCAGACCCTATAGTATGAGACAGCACCCCATAGGCAGACCCTACAGTATAAGGCAGCACCTCCATAGGCAGACCCTGTAATATAAGGCAGCACCCCCATAGGCAGACTCTGTAGTATAAAACAGCACCCCATAGGGAGACCCTGTAGTATAAGACAGCACCCCCATAGGCAGACCCTGTAGTATAAGACAGCACCCCTGTAGGCAGATCCTGTAGTATGAGACAGCACCCCCATAGGCAGACCCTGTAATCTAAGGCAGCACCCCATAGGCAGACCCTGTAGTATAAGGCACCTCCATAGGCAGACCCTGTAGTATAAGGCAGCACACCATAGGCAGACTATGTAGTATAAGAAAGCACACCCATACGTAGACCCTGCAGTATAAGATAACACCCTCATAGGCAGACCCTGTAGTATAAGATAGCAGCCCCATAGGCAGACCATATAGTATAATACAGCACCCTATAGGCAGACCCTGTAGTATCAGGCAGCACCTCCATAGGCAGACCCTGTAGTATAAGGCAGCACCCCCTTAGGCAGATTGTAGTATAAGACAGCACCCCATAGGCAGACCCTGTAATATAAGGTAGCACCCCATAGGCAGACCCTGTAGTATAAGACAGCACCCCCATAGGCAGACCCTGTAGTATAAGACAGCACCCCCATAGGCAGATTCTGTAGTATGAGACAGCACCCCCATAGGCAGACCCTGTAATCTAAGGCAGCACTCCATAGGCAGACCCTGTAGTATAAGGCACCTCTATAGGCAGACCCTGTAGTATAAGGCAGCACCCCTATAGGCAGACTATGTAGTATAAGAAAGCACACCCATAGGCAGACCCTGTAATATAAGGCAGAACCCCATAGGCAGACCCTGTAGTATAAGGCAGCCCCCATAAAAAATAAATACTCACCTCTCTTCTTCCTGATTCCTTCACAGCTCTGAGCGCCCGCTCATCTCCTGACAGCAGGCGCCGATTAGTGAAGTCATTGCGCCCACTGTCAGTGTCAGCGTCGGTGACGTCAGAGGTGTTATGGAAGCCCAGGTTGCTTTGATAGCAGCCTTCAGCTTGTTTGCATTGTTGGGTCTGGTGTGTCTCATCTTCCTCTTGACAATACCCCATAGATTATCTATGGGGTTAAGGTCAGGCTAGTTTGCTTCTCAATCAAGCACAGTGATACTCTTGTTTAAACATCAGGTATTGGGACTTTCGGCAGTATGGACAGGTGCCAAGTCCTGCTGCAGAATGAAATTTCCATCTCCAAAAAGCTTGTTGGCAGAGGGAAGCATGAAGTGCTCTAAAATTTCCTGGCAGACGGATGCCCTGACTTTGGTCTTGATAAAGCACAGTGGACCTACACCAGCAGATGACATGGCTCCCCAAACCATAACTGATTGTAGAAACCTGACACTAGACCTCAAGCAGCTTGGATTGTCTGTGTCTCCACTTTTCCTCCAGACTCTGGGACTATGACTTCCAAACGAAATGTAAAATTTACTTTCATCTGAAAACAATACCTTAGACCACTGAGCAACACACAAGAAATGTGACACTTGTACCCATGTCCTGGACACGTCTGTGTGTGGTGGCTCTGGAAGCAATTACTCCAGCAGCAGTCCAATACTTGTTAATCTCCCCCAAATGTTTGAATGGCCTTTTTTTAACAATCTTTTCAAGGCTGCGGTTATCCCACTTGCTAGTGCATCTTTTTCTACCACACTTTTTCCTTCCAATCAACTTTCAATTAATATGCTTGGATACAGCACTCTGTGAACAGCCAGCTTCTTTAGCAATTACCTTTTATGGGTGTGTCAATGACTGCCTTCTGGACATCTGTCAAGTCAGCAGTCTTCCCCATGATTGTGGAGCCGACAAACAGACTAAGGGACCTTTTGAAACTCTTAAGAAGCCTTTGCAGGTGCCTTTTGCTAATTATTCCAATTTATTGAGATAATGATTTTTGGGTTTTCATTAGCTGTAAGCCATAATCATCAAGATTAACAGAAATAAACACTTGAAATAGATCACTCTGTAATGACTCTATATAATATGAGCTTCACTTTTTGTACTGAAATAAATTAAGTTTTTGATGATATTCTAATTTTGTGAGAAGCACTTACAGTGGGGCAAAAAAGTATTTAGTCAGTCAGCAATAGTGCAAGTTCCACCACTTAAAAAGATGAGAGGCGTCTGTAATTTACATCATAGGTAGACCTCAACTATGGGAGACAAACTGAGAAAAAAAAATCCAGAAAATCACATTGTCTGTTTTTTTAACATTTTATTTGCATATTATGGTGGAAAATAAGTATTTGGTCAGAAACAAAATTTCATCTCAATACTTTGTAATATATCCTTTGTTGGCAATGACAGAGGTCAAACGTTTTCTGTAAGTCTTCACAAGGTTGCCACACACTGTTGTTGGTATGTTGGCCCATTCCTCCATGCAGATCTCCTCTAGAGCAGTGATGTTTTTGGCTTTTCGCTTGGCAACACGGACTTTCAACTCCCTCCAAAGGTTTTCTATAGGGTTGAGATCTGGAGACTGGCTAGGCCACTCCAGGACCTTGAAATGCTTCTTACGAAGCCACTCCTTCGTTGCCCTGGCAGTGTGCTTTGGATCATTGTCATGTTGAAAGACCCAGCCACGTTTCATCTTCAATGCCCTTGCTGATGGAAGGAGGTTTGCACTCAAAATCTCATGATACATGGCCCCATTCATTCTTTCATGTACCCGGATCAGTCGTCCTGGCCCCTTTGCAGAGAAACAGCCCCAAAGCATGATGTTTCCACCACCATTCTTTACAGTAGGTATGGTGTTTGATGGATGCAACTCAGTATTCTTTTTCCTCCAAACACGACAAGTTGTGTTTCTACCAAACAGTTCCAGTTTGGTTTCATCAGACCATAGGACATTCTCCCAAAACTCCTCTGGATCATCCAAATGCTCTCTAGCAAACTTCAGTCGGGCCCGGACATGTACTGGCTTAAGCAGTGGGACACGTCTGGCACTGCAGGATCTGAGTCCATGGTGGCGTAGTGTGTTACTTATGGTAGGCCTTGTTACATTGGTCCCAGCTCTCTGCAGTTCATTCACTAGGTCCCCCCGCGTGGTTCTGGGATTTTTGCTCACCGTTCTTGTGATCATTCTGACCCCACGGTGTGGGATTTTGCATGGAGCCCCAGATCGTGGGAGATTATCAGTGGTCTTGTATGTCTTCCATTTTCTAATTATTGCTCCCACTGGTGATTTCTTCACTCCAAGCTGGTTGGCTATTGCAGATTCAGTCTTCCCAGCCTGGTGCAGGGCTACAATTTTGTTTCTGGTGTCCTTTGACAGCTCTTTGGTCTTCACCATAGTGGAGTTTGGAGTCAGACTGTTTGAGGGTGTGCACAGGTGTCTTTGTATACTGATAACAAGTTTAAACAGGTGCCATTACTACAGGTAATGAGTGGAGGAAAGAGGAGACTGTTAAAGAAGAAGTTACATGTCTGTGAGAGCCAGAAATCTTGATTGTTTGTTTCTGACCAAATACTTATTTTCCACCATAATATGCAAATAAAATGTTAAAAAAACAGACAATGTGATTTTCTGGATTTTTTTTTCTCAGTTTGTCTCCCATAGTTGAGGTCTACCTATGATGTAAATTACAAACGCCTCTCATCTTTTTAAGTGGTGGAACTTGCACTATTGCTGACTGACTAAATACTTTTTTGCCCCACTGTATATAGGCCCCCCAAAGTCACTTCAAGTGTGATGTAGTCCCTAAAAAAAATTTGATGGAAAAATGAGAAATTGCTGATTAACTTTTAACCCTTCTAACTTCCTAACAAAAAAAAAGTGTTTAAAAAACGATGCAGATGTAAAGTAGACATATAGGAAATGTTATTTATTAATTATTTTGTGTGACATAATCCTCTGGTTGAAGGGCATAAGAATTAAAAGTTTGAAAATTGTGAATTTCTTCCCAAATTTCTGATATTTTCACGAGTAAATGCAATTCATATCAAACCAATTTTATTTATTTTTTCCGAGACTTAAGATCAGGGTATGTTGCGGCACATCATGAACTACAACACCGCTTGCATAGGACCTTAGGTGCTCTTCAGAAAAAAGACATCTATCTGCACAATCCACGTAAGAAAGGTAATGAAGGCACTCACCAGTCTTCCCCTGCTCACACGAGCTTCGGCTCCCTCTCCCCCGGCCATGAATTTTATCTGGAGTTGGTATCAATAAAGAATTGACTTTTTGAAGACTGGTGAGTGCCTTCGTTACCTTTCTTACGTGGATTGTGCAAACCAATTTAATCACCATCATGAAGTAAAATATGTCACGAAAAGTCAATCTCAGAATCACTGGGATCCATTGAAGCTTTCTAAAGTTATTACCACATAAAGTTAAACTGGTCAGAATTGTAAAATGTGTCCTGGTCATGAAGGTTAAAAAGACTTGGAGGGTGAAGAGATTAAAAGACAGTTCTTTCCAGGTCCAAATTTATTCCTTTCTGTAGTAAAACCTGCATTTACTGAGAAGTTTAGGATAGGTATCTAGGCAGGGTTTTAATATTACTATTGTGGTACTTGTATACCAAGGCTTCTGCTGCACTATAAAACAGTCTTTGTTAGGGCTAAATAATTTCCTTTCTGTAGTTAAACCGTTGTTACCTGGATTCAGTGAAGGGAAAGTTTAGAATTAGAGGCATCTAAGCAATGTTTAATATTCCCATTGCAGGACTTGTGTACTGCTGTTGCTGCGCCATCAAACAATCCTTATCAGAGCTAAATATTTTTTTTCCCTATTAATACCAGAACATTTCCAGGCATATATACTTAAATTTCAAATATGCAAGGCATGCGGTAAGGGACGGGGAAGATTACAGGCTGCTGATGGTGTACGCAGAGACCAAAGCCATGTGATAGGTGAACCTGTGCCTTCTGTGGGAGAACAACAAACACTCATTCACAAGACCAAGCTTACTGTCCCACTTTTCAGGAAGTCATGGGACTGTACTCTTGAAGCTAGAACAGTGCGAACAGGTGGCCGTTTGTATGGCAGATAATGCTTAAAGTATGTTTTCCAGCACTACCCTGTCTTCCACATGGTCCAGGCTCACTAGCCAAGAGTCTGGACCACACAATCCTCACACTGATCCTCCTTCCTCCCATCATGGCAAGTCTCAGGAGACAAGTGACCCCACACTTGGACACTCAGAGAAGCTCTTTACATTTCTATTTATTGATTCTGGTCTCTCACTCTGCACGTTTGAAGAGGGACATGAAGAGCTTGGGTGTAGTGATGCCCAAATATTTAACCAGCCACGTTCAGCAGAAGACAATGGTGAATGGCCTCTTGGTACACTGTTGCCAACAAGGGATGTTGTTAAAGGGACACGGTCACCTGAATTTGGAGGGAACAATCTTCAGCCATGGAGGCGGGGTTTTGGGGTTTTTGATTCACCCTTTCCTTACCCGCTGGCTGCATGCTGGCTGCAATATTGGATTGAAGTTCATTCTCTGTCCTCCATAGTACACGCCTGCGCAAGGCAAGATTGCGCAATATGTTAAGCAATATGTTTGGACTGCAGGATGGAGATACATGGACCATGTGTCTCCATCCTGCCCCATGATTCTGCACCATGTGACAAGTGCAGGATTATGGGGCAGTTGGAGACAGATGGAGCAGGATGGAGCCACATGGTGCAGGATGATGGGGCAGGATGGAGACATGGTGCAGGATCATGGGGCAGGATGGAGACATGGGGCAGGATGGAGACACATAGGGCAGGATGGAGACAGATGGGACAGAATGAAGACAGATGGAGCAGGATGGAGACAGATGGGGCATGATTATGGGGCAGGATGGAAACACATTAGGCAGGATGGAGATAGATGGGATAGGATAGGATGGAGACACATGGTGCTTGAACATGGGGCAGGAAGGAGACAGATCGCGCAGGATGGAGACATGGTGCTGGATCATGGGGCAGAATGGAGACACATTGTGCAGAATCATGGGGAAGGATTGTGAAAGATGGGGCAGGATGGAGACACATGGTGTAGAATCATAGGGCAGGATGGATACATGGGAGGGATGGAGACAGATGTGCAGGATCATGGGGCAGGATGGAGATACATGTGGAGGGATGTTGACAGATGGGATAGGATGGAGACACAATATGCAGGATCATGGGCCAGGATGGACACACATGGGGCAAGATGGAGACACACGGTGCAGGATAGAGAAACATGGTGCAGGATGGAGACAGATGGTGCAGGATAATGGGCCAGGATGGACACACATGGGGCAAGATGGAGACACACGGTGCAGGATAGAGAAACATGGTGCAGGATGGAGACAGATGGTGCAGGATAATGGAGCAGCACGGAGACAACTGGGGCAGGATGGAGACAGATGGTGCAGGATTGTGGGGCAAGATGGAGACAGATGGGGCTGGAACATGGGGTAGGATGGAGATGGGGCAGGATCATGGGACAGGATTGAGACACATGGGGTAGGATGGAGACATGGGGCTGGAACATGGGGCAGGATGGAGACAAATGGGGTAGGATCATGGTGCAGGATGGAGACACATGATGCTGGATCACAGGTCAGATTGGTGACACATGGTGCAGGATCATGGGGAAGGATGGTGACAGATGGGGCAGGATGGAGAAACATGGTGCAGGATCATGGGGTAGGATGGAGATACATGGGGCAGGATAGAGACAGATGTGCAGGATCATGGGGCAGGATGGAGATACATGGAGACAGATGGGGCAGGATGGAGACAGATGGTGCAGGACAGCTGGGGCAGGATGGAGACAGATGGTGCAGGATTGTGGGGCAGGGATATGGGGTAGGATGGAGACAGATGGGGCAGGATCATGGGGCAGGATGGAGACAGATGGTGCAGGATTGTGGTGCAGGATGGAGAGATGGAACAGGATGGAGACAAGGTGCAAGATCATGGGGTAGGATGGAGACAGATGGGGCAGGATGGAGACAAATGGGGCAGGAACATGGGGCAGAATGGAGAAAGATTGGGCAGGACAGAGACACATGGGGTAGGATGGAAACAGATGGTGCAGGATGGAAACCGATGGGGCAGGAACATGGGGTAGGATGGAGACACATGGTGAAGGATCATGGGGCAGGATATAGACAGATGGTGCAGGATGGAGACAGATGCGGAAATCATAAGAGGCAGAATGGATACTCAAAGGGCAGGATGGTAGAACATATGGGGCCAGGTTGGGAGAACGTATGCCTGGAGCCTGGAATGAGACATAAGGTGGTCAGGATGAGGAATAGTATTACGGTAGGGGCAAATTAAGGGATATTATTACTGCTGTGATATATTTTATATTTTGAGGATACTTTTTTCAATGGGGGCCGTGTTACTGTGCAGAGTGAAAATGTCACCTTTTTTCCCTTCATCTGGTAGTATAGAAGTTTGGAAAAAAATAAGTCATGTGCTCTAGACAATTGTTATTTCCTGCAAGGATGAGTCCTCGCTGGAAGAAGTGATAATGGTCTATGCTGGGTGAAGATGAAAAGCAAAGATGAAGGACTTCACCTAGCGACATCACTGGTCAGTGTATTTCATGTAGATGTACACTATACACTGCATATTATACACAGAGCTCCAGTGTACAAGGTCACCAATGATCACTGTATTACCTGTATACCTCCAGCCATGTCTCAGATATCCCCACCATGTCATAATTATGCTCCAACAACATTAGTTCTTAATGTGTCCATTTTGTTGGCGAGGCTTCTGGCATTAGTATACATACATTTTATGTATCTCTCTGCACCTCTATTCTTTCTTAAATTATTAACTGTTCTAACCCCACCCCCCATGCCACCGACACCCCCAACTTCCTTATTTGTGCCCAGGTCTCTATCTGCACTATCTTCCCCTCCTATAAAATGAATACCCTCCCCCACAATTCCTAGTTTAAACACTCCTCCAACTTTCTAGCCATTTTCTCCCCCAACACAGCTGCACCCTCCCCATTGAGGTGCAGCCCGTCCCTAGGGTAGAGCCTGTAGCCAACTGAGAAGTCCGCACAGTTCTGCAGGAACCCAAACCCCTCCTTCCTACACCAATTCTTGAGCCACTTATTAACCTCCCTAATTTCCCATTGCCTCTCTGGCGTGGCACGTGGTACAGGCAGTAATTCGGAAAATACCACGTTGGAGGTCCTTGCTTTCAGCTTGCGGCCTAATTCCCTGAAATCATCTTTAAGGACCTTCCACCTACCTCTAACTTTGTCATTTGTGCCAATGTGCACCATGACCGCTGGGTCCTCACCAGCCCCTCCCAATAATCTGTCCACCCGATCAGCGATGTGTCGGACTCGAGCACCAGGAAGGCAGCACACCGTTCGACGATCCCTGTCTTTGTGACAGATTGCCCTATCTGTTCCCCTAATAATTGAGTCGCCCACTACCAGCACCTGTCTGGCCTGCCCTGCTCTCCTATTTCCCTCCTTACTGGAGCAGTCACTCCTCCGGCTTTCAGAGGGCATGCCTGGCTGCAGCAGTGCTACCCCTGTACTGGCACCCCTCTCATCTGCCAACTTAGCAAACTTATTGGGGTGTTCCAGATCAGGACTAGCCTCCCTGGCACTCTTCCCTCTACCCCGCTTCCTAACTGTCACCCAGCTTGCTACTTCATCGTCCTGCAGCTCCATCCCACCATCCCCCCTCATCTGTCCCATTGAGCATCTGCTCCGTGAGCAGAAGACTCCTCTCCATATTGTCTATGGACCTCAGTGTTGCCAGCTGCACATTTAGATTCAGAATCTGGTTTTCCAAATGCACAACGTGCTCACATCTCGCACAGCAGTATGCACCCTCGATCGGCTGCTCAAGGACTGCATACATGTGGCAAGATGTGCACTGGATGGCATTAACAAGAGTGGAGCACATTTCCTAATGGGGATTGCACCAGACAGAAAAGTTAAATAAAAAAAATAAAATAAATAAATACAAAGTATTAATAATAATAAAAAAAAAAAAACAGACAGCAATTCAGTACTTCCTCCCTTGGAAACTCCCTGACTCCAAAGTCACTGAATCACAAGTCACACTTACCGCCGTTCACACTTACGCTCAGATCACACTCAGCTCGCTCACACTCGCTATGCTGAAGATTTATAGATTTTTTTTTCTCTAGTTTCCTTAACAGCAATCCACCTTCCTGTCCAAATGCACTTCCAAAAAGTACATTGTACCCCCGTTCTATCAAACTTAAGATCTATGAGTTTTGAGTGTTTTTCCAACCGCGTAGGAAGTACTGAAGCCTTCCACCCACTAAGTTGGCATCATTGTTTGTTGGTTCTTGACTTCTGATCCTGAAAGGTACCCCTGCCTCTACCCCCTTTCGGGTAGCTCCATCTTCCGCCTTTACCTTTCCCTCTATAATCTTGTCTGGGATGGGACCGAGTCCTACGAAAGGACGGTATGTTCTTTGGTTTTTCTTCAGGAAAGCCCTTCTTCTTATCTGCTGCTTTCTCAAGCAATTAGTACAATACTGGACCGAAGACATGAAGGCCAGAGAAGAGTATTGAACACAGTTTGTTTTTTGACTGCGTATCACCCGACCATGATCTGAGCCATAGAGCTCTTCTTGCTGCGTTAGATAAAGCGTTGTTTCTTGCAGCGAACCGAACTGATTCTGCCGAGGCATCGGTCATAAAGTCTGCTGCTATCTTTAGGAGTGGTAAAGACTTCAAGATTTCATCTCTGGGAGTCTTATTATTAATCTGGGCTTCTAATTTTTCTACCCACAGCGACACTGATCTGGCAACTGAGGTGGTTGCAATATTTGTCTTCATGTTGGCGGCTGAAGCTTCCCAGGCCTTTTTGAGAAGATCTTCCGATCTTTTGTCCATAGGGTCTTTGAGACCCGAGGAATCCTCAAATGGAATGGCGGTCTTTTTTGAGACCTTGGCTACAGGTATATCCACTTTACGTACAGATTCCCAAATTTTGGTCTCCTCTGGATCAAAAGGTAGACGGTATTTAAAATCTCTTGGGACTACTAGTTTCTTCCCTACATCGCCCCATTCTTCCAAGATAATTTCTTAAATGTGGTGATTCACGAGAAACACTGTTCCTGCGAGCTCAGAGCCCGCCAAACATCTCGTCTTGGACCGTAAGGGGTTCTGTGGCCTCTTCTACCTTCATGGTATTTCTAACGGCCTACAGTAGTGTGTGTGCTCAGAAGAGAATAGATATCTCTTTCTTTCTTCTGGGAGGATATTTGAAGAGCATTCGCCCTCCATGGAGTCAGATATGGAGTAAGCTCACCCTCTTCTGAACTAAAATCCTGTTCCCACCTAGGCTTCTTAGGGTGGGGGGATTCGACTGGCATTAGTGCCGGTACTGTGGACTGTACTTCCTCCCTGATCATAGTTTTGATACTATCCAGAAAGGAGGCCTGTTCTCCTTTAAGCAGTCCTGCCATACAGCCATCACACACTTTCTTCGTATGTCCTTCTGGCAGTCTATTAGAGCATAGAGGGCATTTACTTGTCTTGCGTTTTTGGACTGCCGCTGGATGCTTGGGCACTTCTTTATCCTGAAATAGATACAGAAATGCTCTATAGCTTGTGTGTGACTGGTAATGTGAGGCGATCCCCTTATGTATAACTTACATGTACAGGGGCGAGCTCGGAGGACTGGATATCTGGACGATCTGCACCCTCCATCTCTCTAGGATCAGTGTGCTGTCAGATGTTTGAGGTTAAATAGGTTATCTTACCTGTCTTCAAATCATCTGACTCGTCCTCCTTCCGAGCTCAGCTGCAGGCGATCTCTTCCTGATGACTGCGGGGTTCCTGGAACGCCCACTAATACATGGGCGGGAACCTCATCCCCCGGGCTGCATACCACAGCCAGAGGCTGTTTCTTTCGGCGTCCCCGTCGATAACCACGAGGTCCGCTGCCCAGGAACGCCACCGGAAGTCAAAGCGGCTGCCTAGCACTGCGGTGCGCTCGGTGACGCCGCGCCCCCCGATGATGCGGCGCACTTAGGTCCGATCACCGCCGGCATGGACCGGGTACAACTGGAGGGAAGACGGGAGCACAAAGCTCAACCAGTGCTGAGGGACCTCCCTCGGTATCAGCGCGATCCTGCAGAGTCAGCGAGCATCCTCCGCTGTTCAGAGCCCTCAGGAGAGGGATGAAGCCGCTCCGGGAGCCCTGCTCAACCGGCTATTGGCATCTTTGGCATGGTAAGCTGCGCCAACGCTCCTCTGCGTCTGTCCCCGATAGGGACAGGAAAAACACTGAGGGGTGGGGAGGGGCTATTTAACCTCTTCTGTATTTCCTGTCCCTATCAAGGATAAGAAGGACAACCCCCTGGTGGTGCCGTCAGGAGGGACATCCTGGAAAATGAAAAGAAATACATTTTTTAATTTTTCGCTAAGGGGGTGATAAAGGGGGTTTGATTTAGTTTTATAGCGTTTTTTTAGCGGATTTTTATGATTGACAGCCGTCAAACACTAAAAGACGCTTTTTATTGCAAAAAAATATTTTTGGGCATTACATTTTGAGAGTTATAATTTTTCCATATTTTGGTCCACAGAGTCATGTGAGGTCGTTTTTTGCGAGACGAGTACTTTGTTATTGGTAACATTTTCGGGCACGTGACATTTTGACATTTTTTGATCGCTTTTTATTCTGATTTTTGTGAGGCAGTATAACCAAAAAACAGCTATTCATGAATTTCTTTGGGGAAGGGGGGGGGATTGGGGGGGAAGGGTGTGTATACCGTTCTGCGTTTGGTAAAATGGATAAAGCAGTTTTATTCTTCAGGTCAGTACGATTACAGCGATACCTCATTTATACAATTTTTTTATGCTTTGGCGCTTTTATACGATAAAAACTATTTTGTAGAAAAAATAATTATTTATGCATCGCTTTATTCTGAGGACTATAACTTTTTTATTTTTTCATTGATGATGTGTATGGGGGCTTGTTTTTTGCGGGACAAGATGACGTTTTCAGCGTTACCATGGTTATTTATATCCGTCTTTTTGTTCGCGTGCTATTCCACTTTTTGTTCGGCGGTATGATAAAGTGTTTTTTGCCTCTTTTCTTACGGTGTTTACTGAAGGGGTTAACTAGTGGGACAGTTTTATAGGTGGGGTCGTTACGGACGCGGCGATACTAAATATGTGTACTTTTATTGTTTTTTTATTTAGATAAAGGAATGTATTTATTGGAATATTTTTTTTATTATTTAGGATTTTTTTTTTTTTTTTTTTACACATGTATTTTTTTAAAACTTTTTTACTTTGCCCCGGGGGGGATGGGGGAGACATCACAGTAATGTGACAGATCGCTTGTAAGCCACCTCCCTGTAGGACCACATCGCGTTGCTCCGAGGGTCTCAGGGAAGCCCGCAGGGAGCCCCCCTCCCTGCGCGATGCTTCCCTATACCGCCAGAACACTGCAATCATGTTTGATCGCAGTGTGCCGGGGGTTAATGTGCTGGGGGCGGTCCGTGACCACTCCTGGCACATAGTGCCGGATGTCAGCTGCAATGGTCAGCTGAAACCCGGCCGTTCTTCCCCCATGAGCACAGCTGATCGCTCTGGACATACTATTCCGTCACTGGGAATTAAGTCCCAGGTCACCTTGATGGGATAGTACGTCCAATGGGATTAACGCGTTAAAATACTGAGGCACAAATGATCCACTCATGTATTTCTGTGGGTCCGTTTAGGTTTGCAGATCTGGTTGATAGATATTTACTATAGCGCCATTTATTCCATGGTGCTTTACATGTGAAAAGGGTATACATAAATTCATTGGAAATACACTCATATATGTTCGAGTTCCTGTGGCTGCATGCTCACGGCTGTTAGGCAATCCCTGTATGTGTTGTGGCGGTCTAACAACCGTGAGACATGCAGCTGCGGGGACTCAAACATATTATTCCAAAGACACTCTGATAACATCCGATCATGCTCGGACACCTTATCCAACCACGTTCGCTCATCACTACTCCTTATCTGAACCCAACTGAACACCTGTTGGAAATGCTGAAGAAACAAGTTGGGCTTCACTCACCATCCAGCATTCAGGCTCTAAAAAAGATAGATGTTGTCAAAGGTTGGCAACTTGTTCATTTCATGCCTAGAAGTCTTGGTGCTGTCCTTCAAAAACATGGAGGTCACACAAAACACTTGATGTAGAAACAAGAACATTCAAACTATCAAAGTGTTAATATCCCAAAAAGAATAAGCCATAAATACCTACTGTATATATTCAAAAAAGTCTGAGTGGAAACTCCACTAAACAATATAAATCTTATGCAGAGAATTTGTGAGTATAAAGCCACCAAAAAATAGTAAACAATATGATTTCATTAGACAAAATATAAAAATATATACAGACACAATAATTATACTAAAATTGAAGGTGAAGGCTCAGATGAAAAATTATTTGTAACCAAGACACAAACAGTAAGGCTGGGTTCACATTGTGTTAATGGGAAAGCGCTAACGGACAGCGTTGCACGGCGAAATTAACGCCGTGCAACGCGTCCGTTAGCGCGCCCATTCACAGCAATGGGAACGCGCAGCACTAGCGTGTGCCATGTTCGGCACGCGCTATGCGACGTGCCGGTGTTTCCTGGCGCGCCACGGACGCTGCTTGCAGCGTCCGAGGCGCACCCGCGGTCTGTTCCCCGCTCTTGCAGATCGGGGATCTGCGAGAGCGGGGACGTTACCGCGACCCCGGGACGCGGGCCCATTAAAAACATTGCGTTAGCGCAACCCGCTAGCGCTAAACGGTTTGCACTAACGCAATATGAACCTAGCCTAAAAGGGGAGGGTAGAGTGCTACAGGGTAATTGTGTCATAAATTTATGAGCAATATAACCATGCTTTAGAACATGAATAGTAACATCATAGTGAAATATGCTATCAGAAACCAAAACCCTAGTAGCTCACCCATAGTTCCCTGTTATCAAGAAATGGATCAGCAACCCTAAAGCGTGTTTCGCATGGGCTTCCTCTGGGGACTGCGGTAGCCCACATGACATGCGTGTCGGGGTTGCTGATACGTGGCCTGATACAGGGAACTACTAGGGTTTTGGTTTCTAATAGCATTTTTCACTATGATGCTGCTATTCACTTTGTAAAGCATGGTTACATTGCTAATGGATTTATGATACAATTACCCTGTAGTATGCTACAATCCCTTTTATGGTTTGTGTCCTGGCCATGAATATTTTTTCATCTGATTCTTCATCTTCGATTTTAGTATTATTAGTATTATTGTGTCTATGTATTTTTATATTTTGTTTAATAAAATCATATTGTTTACTATTTTTTCAGAGGATTTATACTTCATTGCATACGATTTAAAATACATGTAGAAGTTTTTAATGTGGGGTGTATTCATTTTTGCTTTGATTTAGGATCATGCACAAAATAGCACGTTATAATATTTCTTGTGCCTTATAAACTGTGATGTAGGATCGTGACTTTTAACTTGCAAGTAAACTATTTTACTAAACCTTTTCAAACTGGTTTCCTTTCATGCAGTGAAGATGTCACAGCATGGAAGAAAATGTGCCATATAAAATGCCAAAACGTCGCAAAGGAAAATAAGTAATTTTATGTCTTTTGTACAACTGTTTTTTTCTTTCACTTCAGTTATAGACCAAAGGGTCAAATTGACTAACGTAACTTCACTGTGTGCACAAATAATTGCCAAATATGAGTCAATGTGCTAATGCATGTGAGCCAGTCTGCACTGTGCTCATCTATTTTATAGTTGAGCACACAAGAGATGCACATGGTTGAACTCTTTTTCCAAAATTTGATGTCCCTGCCTGCGAGTTGCAATTTTCATCTATAAGTTAACTAAATCCGGCCATACACAGACAGCTGTCGGTCATACAGTTAATTACCTGACAGCCATCTCTCCCAACTTCCCCACACACACACGAGCATTCTGCTCACTCAAATGTTCATGTTCTTTTAATGGAGAAAAAGGAGAAAGCCACAACCAGAAATCTTGACCAGCAGCTTATCTCCTGGAGAACACTAGAATCAGTGTTTAAAATTAAATTTCCTTACCTTTATCCTTCCCAAAATTAGCTATCTGGGAAGAGTGTGGAGGCCCTGATGCACTTTAGAGGATTGCTGGGTAGAGCCAACTTTAATCTAATGTATTTAAGACAACAGACAAATTGGAGTTCCATACACATGAACTGAGTAAAAAAGTATACATTTTATTGTAATTATAATTACATAATAAATCATAAATTAACAGACAAAAAAAAACAAAGAAACAAAAAAAGAGACCCTAGTAAAGAAACAAGTGAAACACCGGCATAGAAATTACTTATATGTCACCATGGTACTAGTAATGTGTCACTATCGATCATACAAACCATCGATGCATCCAGCATCAATTATAACACGGTTCACAAACCCATCTGTGTTACTCCTGAGACTAGGTGTCCTGAGTACAAAGTAATCCCCTCAGACTATCATATAGACCAGTGCCGTCACTGAGAGGAATAAACAAATACTGACACTTCTAGTAACAAAGGAGCTTACCCATGGTGAGTATGATGCAATGCCCAGGGACCGGATCCACCCCTTGACGCGCGTTTTGCGTAAGCTTTCTCAAAAAGGGATTGTAACGAGCTCACCCCATGCCGGCGTCTTTATAGTGCCATTAATTGTGCGTAATGTCCATAGTGCGCGTGCGCACCGCCGCAATACCGGAAGTGTACCCATTCCCCAGCATTCACCAGGAGCGCACGTCAGGGGAAATCCCCATGTGACATCATGACGACATGCGCACCTGGAAACATGAAGCCGGAGGTGTAGGACTCTCCCGGTAAGTGCAGGGCACATGCGCAGGACACCACCGCTTATATTAAGAGCTGGTGGAAGGGGAGCTGGTACATGCACACTTAAAAGGATGGAGCCTGAGATGTAAAACTATCCCAGTGAATGCGATGCGCACGCGCAGGACACCACCGCAACATCAAGGGCTGGTTGACAAAAGGGGGCAGGTACCAAAAAAAAGGGTGGATAACAGAAGGGGAGGAATACTGAAAAAGAAGAAAACAATCACCTATGAAGACAGCACGGTGCATAGTGTGAAGTCTATAAAAGACCTGAATCATAAGTCTAATACTAAAGTGCTAAGTGCAATAACATTTGTGCTGAGCTAAAATAAACAGCCCTATCAAAATATTTAAATCAATATCAGATAAATTAGTGCACATGTAAAGAGTGCAGCACTTTTATGACCTATTAATTATAAAATATGGTCACTAAGAACCATCAACATATGATGGATTAGTGTACATTTAAAATACCTTAATCATAATATAATAAGTGTGAACCATCAAACATATTATTGCTATAATTCCAAAAATACAGGAAATGCACAAAAAACACCTGTGCACCAAACTACCCAATTTTGATGTGCTTGGGGAGACACCATACCGAAACAAGCAATAGTGACGTACATACTTCTAGTGATATACAGTACAGACCAAAAGTTTGGACACACCTCATTTAAAGATTTTTCTGTATTTTCATGACTGTGAAAATGGTACATTCACACTGAAGGCATCAAAACTATGTATTAACACATGTAGAATTAAATAATTAACAGAAAAGTGTGAAACAACTGAAATTATGTCTTATATTCTAGGTTCTTCAAAGTGGCCACCTTTTGCTTTGATGACTGCTTTGCACACTCTTGGCATTCTCTTGATGAGCTTCAAGAGGTAGTCACCGGGAATGGTTTTCACTTCATAGGTGTGCCCTGTCAGGTTTAATAAGTGGGATTTTTTGCCTTATAAATGGGGTTAGGACCATCAGTTGTTTTGTGCAGAAGTCTGTTGGATACACAGCTGATAGTCCTACTGAATAGACTGTTAGAATTTGTATTATGACAAGAAAAAAACAGCTAAGTAAAGAAAAACGAGTGGCCATCATTACTTTAAGAAATGAAGGTCAGTCAGTCCGAAAAATTGGGCAAACTTTGAAAGTGTCCCCAAGTGCAGTGGCAAAAACCATCAAGCGCTACAAAGAAACTGGCTCACATGAGGACCGCCCCAGGAAAGGAAGACCAAGAGTCACCTCTGCTTCTGAGGATAAGTTTATCTGAGTCACCAGCCGCAGAAATTGCAGGGTAACAGCAGCTCAGATTAGACACCAGGTCAATGCCACACAGAGTTCTAGCAGCAGACCCATCTCTACAACAACTGTTAAGAGGAGACTTTGTGCAGCAGGCCTTCATGGTAAAATAGCTGCTAGGAAACCACTGCTAAGGACAGGCAACAAGCAGAAGAGACTTGTTTGGGCTAAAGAACACAAGGAATGGACATTAGATCAGTGGAAATCTGTGCTTTGGTCTGATGAGTCCAAATTTGAGATCTTTGGTTCCAACCACCATGTCTTTGTGCGATGCAGAAAAGGTGATCGGATGGACTCTACATGCCTGGTTCCCACCGTGAAGCATGGAGGAGGAGGTGTGATGGTGCATTGCTGGTGACACTGTTGGGGATTTATTCAAAATTGAAGGCATACTGAACCAGCATGGCTACTACAGCATCTTGCAGCAGCATGCTATTCCATCCGGTTTGTGTTTAGTCGGACCATCATTTATTTTTCAACAGGACAATGACCCCAAACACACCTCCAGGCTGTGTAAGGGCTATTTGACCAAGAAGGAGAGTGATGGGGTGCTACATCAGATGACCTGGCCTCCATAGTCACCAGACCTGAACCCAATCGAGATGGTTTGGGGTGAGCTGGACCGCAGAGTGAAGGCAAAAGGGCCAACAAGAGCTAAGCATCTCTGGGAACTCCTTCAAGATTGTTGGAAGACCATTCCCAGTGACTACCTCTTGAAGCTCATCAAGAGAATGCCAAGGGTGTGCAAAGCAGTCATCAAAGCAAAAGGTGGCTACTTTGAAGAACCT
This sequence comes from Ranitomeya imitator, assembly GCF_032444005.1. Taxonomy (NCBI): domain Eukaryota; kingdom Metazoa; phylum Chordata; class Amphibia; order Anura; family Dendrobatidae; genus Ranitomeya; species Ranitomeya imitator. The sequence continues at coordinate 527,670,852 of NC_091284.1, forward strand.
AGAATAGAAGACATAATTTCAGTTGTTTCACACTTTTTGGTTAAGTATATAATTCCACATGTGTTAATTCATAGTTCTGATGCCTTCAGTGTGAATGCACAATTTTCATGTCATGAAAATACAGAAAAATCTTTAAATGAGAAGGTGTGTCCAAACTTTTGGCCTGTACTGTATATATCACTTTAACATGCATATAATACAGTGTGGCGATATAAAAAACAGTACAAACCCCCAACCCCCCTAAAACCCCGAACTGCGTCAGCATCTTCATCACTGGAAAAAGATCCAACTCCATATGTTCATGCTTTAGGAATCCTCAATGGATTATAGATGGAATATCATCACCAAGCTTTATTAAATATAATGACACCAAGCAAGACACGTGCATAGATAGAGCTCGATCTAGGGATATAATAAAAGGTATAAATAAAGAGAAAAAAATACATATAATAAAAAACATAAAAAATAAAAAACAAAAATATTTACAACTGCACAGATGAGGACGTGTAGGAACAGAGGAGATCACAGAAAAGAAGCAAAGCTCAACTTTTCATTAAGTCCCAGCGGGTGCCATGGAATCCAGAGTTACAATCCATCTGCACTGTCTGAGCCAATCAGTGTTTGATATTTCCTCCCCGACTACCACAGTGTACCTGGTCAATCCCCATAATCCGTAGACCTTTGGGGTCACAGGCATGCATCGTACGGAAATGCTTTGGGAGGGTTTTGAGGATACTGACATCCTCCACCTCCCGAGCATTTCTAATGTCTCTTACATGCTCCCTCACACACACGTGAAGCTGACGTGATGTAAGTCCAATATATATCCTGGAACATGGACATGTGGCCAAATATATAACATACGTACTTGTACAGCTAATATGATGTCGAATCTGAAATCTCATTGTTCTGTCTGATGATGAAAAATGAGTGCCCCTAATCAAGTTCTTTTCTTTACAGGCCAAACAGTCCCCACATGGGTAACTGTTGTGAATTCTGCTTTTGGGCTCCCTCCGGTGGTTGTAGGTGGTAATGCAGTTGTCTCTGGGCTGCAGACCTGGACAGGTGTATCTGCTGATTGCAGTTCTGACTGGAGTATTTAGGTTTGCAGGACTCATTAGTCCTTGCCAGTTGTCAATGTTTCTTGGGAAGTGTTGGATCCCTGTCTGGCTTCTCCTGCTTAGCTGCCAATTCAGCAAAGATAAGGGTCTGTTTCTTTTTCTATGGCACACAAGCTTTGTGCTTGTTTTTTGATTGTATTCCTGCTCTGAGTTTAGTAGTCTCTGGAGTTGCAGATATATGTTCCACGTCTTTAGTTAGATGGAGGAATTTTTGTATTATCTGCTGTGGATATTTTTGGAAGGGTTTTAATACTGACCGCACAAAACTCTGTCCTATCCTTTCCTATTTTAGCTAGAGCAGCCTCTTGTGCTAAATCCTGTTTTCTGACTGTGTGTCTTTCCTCTCCTACTCACAGCCAATATTTGTGGGGGGCTGCCTATCCTTTGGGGTTCTGCTCTGAGGCAAGATAGTATTCCTATTTCCATCTTTAGGGGTATTTAGTCCTCCGGCTGTGACGAGGTGTATAGGGCTTGTTAGGTAAACCCCACGGCTACTTCTAGTTGTGGTGTTAAGATCAGGATTTGCGGTCAGTATAGTTACCACCTACTCCAGTGAAAGTTTTCATGCTGCTCCAAGGTCACCGGATCATAACAGGTAACATCCCCATGTTGGGCCCCTATTTGTGGGATTTAAAGGATTGATCACTTTTGCCACATAGTGGCTCTTAACCAATATATCTTTGATACTTTTGCCACGTCTTGCCGTAAATTGTGGTCTAGCAGGAATATTGGATGCCAAGACTGGGTCAGTAAAAAGAACTGGCCAGTGAGTATTAATTATCTCCTGCATACGTCTCCAATAGCAGTTGTATGTAGAGATAATAGAATTATTCTTACCGTTAATTCGGTTTCTAGGAACCTTCCACGACGGCATATGGAGGTTGCCTCTTTGCCCTAATGGGGAACAGGAAATGGAGAGGTTAAAAGGCCCTCCCACCTCCCTCTCACCAGTGACTTATAACTGAAAACCATAGCACCGGTTTACCTTGAATCCCAGATTTTAATCCAGGAGTATATAGGGAGGGAACTAGCGCCGTCGTGGAAGGTTCCTAGAAACCGAATTAACGGTAAGAATAATTCTATTTTCTCTAGTCACCTTCCACGACGGCATATGGAGGAATACCAACTAATTTTGGCACTAGGGAGGGACAACGGCCTGGAGTACTTTCCGGCCGAAGACTAAATCCTTGTTGGACATTACGTCTAGTCTGTAATGTCTGGAGAAAGTATGCAACGAAGACCACGTGGCTGCCCTGCAGATTTGCTCTGTTGATGCACCTGCTCTTTCTGCCCAAGAGACTGAGGTTGATCTAGTCGAATGAGCCTTGATTCCCACTGGAGGAGTTTTATCTTGAGCGAGATATGCTTCTGCTATCGCTTTCTTTATCCAGTTGTCAATAGTGCTTTTTGCTACTTTCTTTCCTTTATTTTGTCCTGATGGATGGACAAACAGATTCTGGTCAATTCTGTAAGAGCTGGTCTGCTCTAGGTAAAATAATACAATGCGTCTGACATCCAGAGTATGAAATTTCTCTTCTTTTGGATTTGTAAAGAAGGTAAAATGATTTCCTGAGAGCGGTGGAAATCTGATACGACCTTTGGAAGAAAGGAGGGGTCAAGGCGCAGTATTATAGAGTCATCTCGGATAGACAAGTATGGTTCTCTTATTGAGAGAGCCTGTAGTTCTCCTACCCTCCTTGCTGAGGTAATGGCCACTAGAAAAATTGTTTTATAAATCAGATTTTTCTGCGAGCAGGAGGATAATGGTTCAAAGGGTGCACCTGTAAGTCCTTGTAATACCAGATTCAAGTCCCATAATGGTACTGTAATTTGTTTTTTAGGATTCATCCTAGAGGCTGATATCATGAACCTCTTAATCCAGCGATGATTTGCCAGATCCTGGTCAAATATTGAACTGAGTGCAGAAACTTGAACTTTTAGGGTGCTCGGCCTGAGGCCTATTTCTAGGCCTTTTTGCAAAAAATCTAGAATTTGCGACAGATTCGGATTAAGGGGATCGGTACTTCGGGAAGACAAAAGGATGAGAATTTCTTCCAGATTTTATTATATATAGCAATGGTCACCGGTTTCCTTGATTTTTGAAGTGTGGAAAGCACTGCTTCTGATAGTCCTTTGGCTCTCAACACCTGGGCTTCAGTAGCCATGCCGCCAGATTCCATTTGTGGACGTCTAGGAGATGTATTGGTCCTTGAGAAAGAAGGTTTTCTTCCATCGGAAACTGGAATGGCCCATCCACCTGTAAATTCATAATCAGGTTGTACCAACTCCTCTTTGGCCACAATGGGGCTACCAATATAGTTGGTGTTCGTTCTTCCCGAACCTTCTGCAAGACTTTTGCCAATATCGGAATTGGTGGTAACGCATAGGCCAGTCGAAAATTCCATTCCTGGGCCAATGCATCCACTCCTCTGGAGCCGTCTCTGGGGTTTAGGGAGAAGAAGGCTTCGACTTTCGCATTTTGCCGGGATGCAAAGAGGTCGATTTCTGGAAGACCCCATTTGTTCACCAGCATCTCGAAACTTTGGTTGTTCAAACACCATTCTCCGGGATGTATGTCTTGACGGCTTAGATAATCCGCCTGAGTGTTGGATGAGCCTTTCAGGTGAACTGCCGTCAGGGATAACAGATGTCTTTCTGCCCAGGAACATATTCTGGCAGATATGTTCTTCATGTTGTTGTTTTTTGAACTGCCCTGATGTCTGATGTCTGATGTGAGCCACCGTGGTCACATTGTCTGAATATATTCGGACATGATATCCCTTGATAAGATGACCCCCCATCAGAAGGGCTTCCTCTACAGCTTTTAGCTCTCTGTAGTTGGATGATTTCTTGCTCGTCGATTGGTCCCAGAGCCCTTGGAAAGGGGTGCGATTTATCATGGCCCCCCAGCCTCTTTTGCTGGCATCTGTTGTGACCGTAGTCAGAGGAACCTGAGTCCAACTGACTCCTTTTTGTAAATTTTTCGGAGTCATCCACCACGCCAGAGAGGACTTGACACGGCCTGGTGTGTACAGTCTCCTGTTCAAAGAACTGGGCTGACCATTCCAATTCTGTAGGATATGTGCCTGAAGAATCCTGGAATGGGCTTGGGCCCAGGGTACCGATTGGATGCAAGCTGTCATCGATCCTAGCAGAGACATGCCTTCTCTGATTGTAGGGGATCTGGTGTCTCTGAACATCTTGACTTTTGATAGTAGAGTCAGACGATGTTCCAATGGGAGGAAGGACATTTGTCTTGCAGAGTCCAGAAGAACTCCCAGGAATTTCCTGCATTTGGAGGGTTGTAGGTGAGATTTTTCTAAATTCGGCACCCATCCCAGAGAGGTCAGAATATCGAGTGTCTTTGATACATGAGACTCCAGAGATTGTTTGGTGGGAGCCACTAACAAAAGGTCGTCTAGGTATGGCACTATACAGACGCCTTGCCTCCGGATGAAGGAGACTACTTCCCCCATTACTTTGGAAAAAACTCTTGGAGCAGAGGAGATCCCAAACGGAAGGACGTTGAACTGATAGTGCTCTATCAGACGTCCCTTCTGCACTGCAAACTTGAGGTACTGGCGATGTCTCTGATGAATGGGGATGTGAAAGTATGCATCTTTCAAATCGATAGTGGCCATGTAGGGGTGCGGGCTTATCAAGGGAATCGCATTTTTCACTGATTCCATCTTGAATTTTCGGTATTTGACATGCCGGTTGAGGCCCTTCAGATTTATAATAATACAGGACTCGCCCGATGGGAACCAGAAATAGACGAGAATAGTGTCCCCGATCCCTCTCTGATTCTCTGACTCTCCGGAACCTGGGATATCACATTTGACCTCTTTAGGGTCTTGAGACCCGACTCTAGAGTGGACTGGTCTTTCACTGAGGGAAGGGAGGTGATTTTTAGACTCCGTGGGGGAGAGGAAATGAGTTCTATTAGAAGACCCTCTTCGATGACTTTGAGGACCCAGGAGCAATTGGTGATCTTTTGCCACTGGAGTATAAATTCTGAGAGTCTCCCCACCACCGGGTCGAAGTCACCGCTTCTCTTGTTGAGACTGCTGCTGCTGTTGCTGAGGGATAAGGATGTTTCTCCCGCCTCCCTTCGGGTAACTCCACCTCCCAGACTTGCCTTTCCCTCTCTGAGAGTTTGGCCCTGAAAGGGACGAAAAAACTTTTTTGGGAGTTTTTTGCTCTGGGAGGGCTTTCTTTTTATCGGTTGCATTCTCCAAGATGTCATCCAGGGAAGCCCCGAAGACATAATTACCTTTAAATGGTATGGCGCATAATTTGGCCTTGGAGGTGATATCACCAGACCACATTTTTAACCAAAGCGCCCTCCTAGCCGAATTGGTCTGTACTAATGACCTGGCAGCAATTCTGATGGTTTCCATAGAAGAGTCTGCTAGGAAACCCGTGGCTCTAAGGAGACTGGGTAGTGATTCCAACAATTCAGCTCTAGATGTACCCTGGGATATGTGGGATTCTAGTTCACCTAACCAGCGAAAAAGTGCTCTAGTCACGCAGGTTGAAGCAATGTTGGCTTTGAGGGCTACCGAGGAGGTTTCCCACGATTTTTTTAACAGACTTTCAATTTTTCTGTCCATCGGGGCTTTCAATTGAGACGAGTCTTCGAATGGAAGAGCCATTCTCTTAGCCACTCTTGCCACCTGTGAATCAACTTTCGGAACATCCCATTTGGTCAGATCTCCTAAGGGGAATCTATGCTTCATCTCGGATGGAGTACTGAGACGTTTTTCAGTAAGTTCCCACTCTTGATCAATCATATCAGATATATTTGAGTGGATCGGGAACCCCACCCATTTACCCTTGGAAATACCGCCAAACATCTGGTCCTGTATGGACTGTGGCTCTGGCTCTTCCTCCAGCCCCATAGTACTGCGTACAGCAGCTACTAAATCCTCAACCCAATCTGAAGAGAAAAGATACTTCCGAACTTCAGAGGTTATAGGGGACGTAGGTTTCTCCCGTCTACCCGAGGATGAGGCATAGGAGAGGTCTGATTCAGATTCAGAATCCTCCTCCTGGATTTTTCTTTTTTTAGCTGGGGATGGTGGCTGAGGGGGTGGGGGGGGGGGTAAAGGCCGCTAGGGAGGATTGCACCTCTTGTTTGACCAAGGAGCGTATTTCTTCTAGTAAAGAAGGTTGCTCTGCCCTGACAATCTTGTCAGTACAGGTCTTGCAGAGTTTTTTTTCTCCCAAGATGGTGGCAGCTTAATGTTACAGATGGCACACTTTTTTGTAGTAGTTTTTGGGGGTAGACTTTTCTCCCTGCAAAGAGAGGGGAGAGAGAGTCATGCTAATAGTAATACCCCCAAATACTATCTAAGGACCCCTTGTCCCTGCGGCACTTACTGTGGCAGGGGCAGCGCTGGGCTCTGCAAGTGCAGGGCAGGTACTGCTCTCCATGATAGGATAGTCTTACCTGCGACGTCTTCTGGCAGGTTTTATGCTCTGTGGCATGTCCCAGCCCCCAGCGATTGTAAAATTCCTCCTCCCCTCCATGGTCCAGGGTGGAGGACGCCGTCCTGCACGAGATACCGCCGGCGGAAGTGCCTCCAGGGCGCCCAGAAAAGACCGGAAGTGACGCGCGCGATCACTTCCGGGTCGCCAGCGGCATGTGGAGAAGAGGACACCGGAGAGCTCCAGGAGGACTCCGGATAGGAACGCTAGCCTGCTTTGCCCTCACGGGGGCGCGGGAAGGCTAGGACCAGGTCCCGAGGACACCGCAGCGCGGCGCGAGCAGCATAAGCGGAAGGGGGAGGTAAGAAACGACCCCATGCTGCCCGGTTTGTAATTTAGGCAGAGCCTGCGTAGCAGTAGTTACCGGCCACCACTGCATACAAAGTAAACCTCTCCTGTCCCATGGGGAACAGGAAAGACACTGGTGAGAGGGAGGTGGGAGGGCCTTTTAACCTCTCCATTTCCTGTTCCCCATTAGGGCAAAGAGGCAACCTCCATATGCCGTCGTGGAAGGTGACTAGAGAAAAATCTGATCTGATTCTCAAATGTTACCTTTTTCTCTTTTTTATAAAGTAATTCATGTCTCAGTTTTTCTGGCTCTTAAATAACCCTGTTTAATACAACGGTTAGTATAACCACGGGCATTAAATCTCTTTCTCAGATCTTCTGCTTGAACCTCAAATTTTTGGTCTGTTGATCAGATCCGCTTTGTCCTGAGGAACTGACCAACTGGGATGGCTTTTATAGTATGTGTGGTGTGAGACGAAGAGGCATGTAACAAAGAATTTACAACAGTTTTTCTAAAAACATCTGTATGTAGTGCCCCGTCCCATCAACCCCCAAATTAATATCCAAAAAATCAATTTTATACTTGTGCGCCTTGTAAGTCAATTTGACGTTAAAAGGGTTGCGGTTGAGCTGATCCACAAACTCAGTGATACCAGTTTCCTCACCCTGCCAAATAAAGAAAATATCATCAATGTACATATGCCAACACTGCACTCGGTCCACGGCAGAGACCCCGTCCTGTTGGAATAGGGATCTCTCCCATAGACCAAGAAAAAGGTTGGCATAGGCTGGGGCACAAGCTGCCCCCATGGCAGTACCACGTATTTGTAGGTAATACCTATCCTTAAAAACGAATAGGTTGTGGGTCAGTACAAACCGCAACAATCTGATGATAAAATCACAAAGACGGCCATCCCAGTTGCTGTTCCCCAGGAAAAAGCAGACCGCATTAACACCATCATCATGAGAGATACGTGTACGATTCGACATCAGCTGTTACTAGCCACATGTCCTACTCCAAGATCATTCCCTCAACCTTAGTTAACATATCTGTAGTATCGTGTACGTATGATGGGAGTATTTCTACCATAGATTTTAAATAGAAGTCAATGTACTTACATACTGGATCACAAAGGCCATCAATCCCAGAGACTATGGGTCTTCCAGGATTTTTTGCATCTTTATGTATCTTTGGCAACAGATACAGTGTTGGAATCCTTGGGAACTCCACGAATAAGCCGTCAAAGATATTTTTGTCAATGATTCCTTGATCCAATGCATCCCGCAAAGTTTGATTCAATTCATTTCTGCTTTAAACGTGGCTAGAGGGCAATAAGACAGCCGACTGTAAGTATCTTTACAGCCCAACTATCTAAATACCTCCTTCTCGTATTTAGCAGTGGGCCAAACGTTCCCTCCCTTGTCCGCTGCCTTAATCACGTCATCCAAAACCCTGAGTTCATCCAGAGCTTGGCGTCCTGCGCGTGCGCCCTGCACTTACTGGGAGAGCCCTACACCTCCGGCTTCATGTTTCCAGGTGTGCATGTCCCTTCTGACGTCACATGGGGATTTCCCCTGACGTGCGCTCCTGGTGAATGCTGGGGAATGGGTACACTTCCGGTATTGCGGCGGTGCGCACACGCACTATGGACATTATGCACAATTAATGGCACTACAACGACGCCGGCATGGGGTGAGCTCGTTACAATCCCTTTTTGAGAAAGCTTACGCGAAACGCGCGTCGAGGGGTGGATCCGGTCCCTGGGCATTGCATCATACTCACTATGGGTAAGCTCCTTTGTTACTAGAAGTGTCAGTATTTGTTTATTCCTCTCAGTGACGGCACTGGTCTATATGATAGTCTGAGGGGATTACTTTGTACTCGGGACACCTAGTCTCAGGAGTAACACAGATGGGTTTGTGAACCGTGTTATAATTGATGCTGGATGCATCGATGGTTTGTATGATCGATAGTGACACATTACTAGTACCATGGTGACATATAAGTAATTTCTATGCCGGTGTTTCACTTGTTTCTTTACTAGGGTCTCTTTTTCGTTTCTTTGTTTTTTTTGTCTGTTAATTTATGATTTATTATGTAATTATACTTACAATAAAATTTATACTTTTTTACTCAGTTCATGTGTATGGAACTCCAATTTGTCTGTTGTTTTAAATGTGTATTGGGAGTATACACTCACTTTTTTGTCACTTTATGGGTAGATATATAAAGCCACTGGTATATTATTCATTATATGGGACCCATATTCTGTCTGTGAGTTTGAGTTTATTATTTAATCTAATGTATAGGAGGGCCTTAACGAGTACCTATACTTTTACAAGAAAATGCAGGCCTCTGATTTTAACTCATTTTCTAAATCACTCTATGAGCAATTTATTTTTTATGATGTCCCTCATCACTGACTGCTCAAAGTCTATGCTGCGTGCTAAACTAAACTAAGCACTGTTTTTCTGGTGTTTGGCTACTGTCTTCTGTGCCAGATTAAGCATTATAGATTTTCCAGTGCTTGCTCCCACACTGATTGGTAGCCAAACAGCAGAAAAACACTACTTAGTATAGTGTAGCCCACAGCACACATTTTGGGTCGTTCATACGGAGGTTATCAGCAAAAACTACTTAGAGTGATTTAAAAATAAATAACTAAAAATGAAAAAATTGCACGAGAGTCCTGCAATATAGTAATTTTCTAGAGAAAGTGTAGATATTTTGACTTACAGGTTGAGAATTTTTCGGATTATAAGACACTTCCCCACCCCACCCCCGAAAATTAAGGGGGGAGGGGGGGAATGGGAGTGCATCTTATAATGCGGACATACCTTACCAGCCGTGGTGGGGCAGAGTCCCAAGGTCGCTGCTGGAGGAGGCAAAAGTGGAGTGTTGCTGCAGGCCGCAGGCTACGATGAGGGGGTGTTCGGATGTGTGGCGCGCCCTGCGGATGTTCGGTGCTTCGGGGGCTCCACCGACATTTTGTCAAAGCCCAGAGCCCCCGCACTTGTGGTTTACTATGCAGTAGACTCTGGGAAAATAGCTGCCAGGGGAGGCGCTTGCGCAGATGGAGATCTTGGCATCAAGATATCGGGAGAGGAGATCTCAGCCACCGCACCACCGAACACCCGCAGCGTCGCACATCTGAACGCCCCCTCATCTCAGCCTACGGCCTGCAGCAACGCTCCACTCTTGCATCCTCCAGCAGTGACCCCGGGACCCTGCTTCAACACAGCCACCACCTCGGTAAGCAATAAGATGCATGGATTGTAAGAAGCGCCAACATTTAAAAAAAAAAAAGTTTTGTTTTTTCCTATTTTTCTCCTCAAAATTTGGGCTGCATCTTATAATACACAATATACAGTAAACCTTGGTACTTCCTATAATGCATGAATACTGACAGTAATAAAATAAAATGTACCAATTTTCCCAGGTGACAACAATTTTTCAACAGTCTTAATAAAAAAGACAATCATAAGAATCACATGGCAGAAAAAAAACCACAGAACACATGTTCAAAACAGTTTATTTTATTCATCTTTTTTTGTTGTTGTCAGACAAACACATTGATTTCTGGACCACAGTAGAGGATGGAAACCTTTCACAAACTTATTTATTTGAAAATACAAATATAAAATTATACTTTCCACATCTATGATGTGAGAGACCCCCATCCACATAGTATTTTACAATGAGGCTTCAAGAAGCCATACACAAAGACCTGAAAGATGCGATGCTTGAGATAGATATATGTATATATATTTATATAGATACATACATAAGTATATATATAAAAAAAAATAGTCACTACCAAAGTTCGCATCAGTTCATACTAAAGTATAAAAGTAAGGGCTAGGTCTGCCACAGTGCCATTAAGGTTAATTTGTGTAAAGATACGTTGAACCACCAGTGATGCTTTGTTTTCCTTGGGATCTAGAGCTTACAAGTTACATTAGCGTCTAGATTTGACAGCCCACCTCCGTTCTGAAAGAGGCACACATATCTTGCACTGGGTGCATTGTGCAGTATAATAATAAGCATTGGTGACTCCTGTATTTCTTCTTATTCTCTATCTACCCTGTTAGATCGAAACAAAAAAAAAACAATAGAATTCAAACAAATTACTGAAAAATAAAAGAATTTGAAGCTCATCTAAATAAAAGTACATTCTGATTGTTCAGTGATTTCAGTAAAGTTCAGGTGGGCAACTTGGGTGACTTGTAACCTTTACAATTTTTATTTTTTATTTCTGTTTTCTTTTTGGTAAAGTCATTACAGTATATTGAAGTATTGCTTAACATACAGAAATCTTTAGTGTTTACATATATGTGGATAATTTGATTTTGAAGACTCGTGACCAACTGTAGGATGTCAAAACATGACTTATGTACAGTGTATCTTGGTAAGAGCGGAATTCCATTGGTGTCATCACAGATTTTCTTAAGTTCCATATAAAAATCAGATTGAGTTTAGTAACAGACATAAGATCAGCTTCAAAGGAATACCACACAAGACACTTTCTTTTTTTCAAGTTAATTACAAGTTAGTGTTTTGTAAACAGTTATACAACACACAAACCATGGATGACGTCATACCGATGTAATAAATAATATTGCTTTTGTCTTGTTTATGGTATGGCAAACATTTATAAACGTATTTGTGGCTATGTCCCTAGCCCTCATTCACACTTACAGATAAAATTACATTGTTGTAGCTGAAACAAAGTAAAATACAAGTTAGTACACCTTTCAGGTCGTCATTACCAACAATTACCAACAGTAGAACTAGTCTAGTACAATGTGCCTCATTCATCAGCGGTAAACTGCTGTACAATGATAAATAGAATGACAGTGACAGAGCCATGCTACCTTAAAGTCCAAGCTACCGGTTAAAGTGAACGTAATGAAACCTAAGGGGCTAAAAAAATATACTAATAAGTCAAACTTCATTTTAACCAAGGGGATCGTGCTCATTTGTTGGTTAGTGTTTTCATTACGTTTGGTTTGGACCAACTACAATTTTGTAGAATCACCCGCTTGTCTTCTGCTACTGAAAAGATTCCGTTTCATTTTCGGAAGGCATTGTACATACTGACAGTGCCATGTCTCCACTGAATAAAAGTGTACAAAAATAGCACAAATAAAAAAGGACAATTAAACCAGAGGAAACTATGAAACAAAAATGGTTTTGCCAAAGGCGTATAAACAATCATCCTCATCTCATTTATACAGTGCAATTAAAGTCCAGTATTGCTTGTCTATAACTAATTTCACTACATAAAGGCACTGGTCAGCATGAGTGTGCCAATCACGTATAAATGACAATGACATGATATGACGTTATTCAGTAGTATTTAGTAGGTACACAGTGTGTCTTACCAAAGCAGACTTTGCTGTAACTAAAGGTCTAATGTAATCATAATCCAGCTTCCTCCTGCTAAACACATGGCAGGACAATGGAACAAGCCTAGATGATAAATTATACAATACCGTACCGATATAAGATGCTGATGGAAATAGGACATCAACCATGATGTATACATAGCTCACGTCATTGGAGGACACACTGTAAAGGTGTGTGTGTATACAGTATGTCTGAGCCCCAGCACTTGATTTTGTTTGTTAAGACATCATTAGATACGTTATTATAATCTATTAATAATAAGAGGGATGAAGGAAAAAATAATGGAGCCCTTATAGGTTCCAGGATATGGGTTTCTTGAGATCAATGGTAATTGACTTGCTATGTGAAGTGTTTGGAACTGATAGACCGCAGGCTCAATGTATCCATATCAATCACAAATTGTGTAGCTTTCATTTTCTATAGGAACTAAAGATCTGAAATCTGCGAGAGGGACAAAATACATGCTGTGGTATCTGAGAATAGCTTTTAGAGTAATCAATAGAAGACAGGTGTTATACCTTCACAGTATGGATCTAAACTAGGGAATAATTATCATGCTGTGTCCAAATATTGCATACTTTTTACCATAGTAAATATGATATATTTAGCAAATTGAATAGATGACTCAACTAGAGCACAACTTATGGAGGGATATAGTCTTAAAGGGGACGATTAATTAAGGTGTGTATGCCAGACTTTAGGTATAAACAAAAAACTCCATTCCTAGACTGCTCTGCCAATATGGGCAGAGCATGGCTAAGGCTGTGCATCTAATTCATGAAACTTTATGCCACTTTAGTGTAGTAATTTCACTGGAGATGTATACTGGTATCAGTACAACTCAAGTGGAGGTGAATGGCAGTTGTAAGATGCGACTAGTTCGTTAAGTGGCATGCGCCTCATAATGAATTTGGCGCCATTTATTTCTGCATGTTCCATCATTAGAGCTGGTTTGCACACTGCCATTCTTCATGAATCAGCCCCAGTCTATAGTATAGGTGAGATTTTAGCTCACTGCCATCTAATTAACATCTACAACCTTGTTTTAGATCAAAGATTTACTTCACCAAGAAGCCCATTATGGGTACAGCGCTGGAGAAGAGAGAATGTGCTTAAAAAACAAGAACAGGTCTGCCTTAATTACAGTGTATCATAACATTCATAAAGCCAACTGTTATCTATTAAAATACACTATGTTCAATTAATACAGTAAATTGACATCTACTGTCATAAGCAATAGTTAAGTTCCTGTTCATGCACTTATCACAAGGACCGTGAGACTGGAGGGGTGATTCTTTAGAGAGAATATGTTCATATGTTATCAAAATATTGCCAATCCACAAAATGTATCTAGGTAATTTCTCTTTCTTGGATACTGTCAGGAGTTCAAGTCATATAGAAAGGCAGCAATACAAATCAATTCAGTTTATGGAAGAGTGGTATCGCTTTACCCTTATTTTGTTCTATTCTTAACAAAGGCATATATCGGAAAAACAGAAACAGGAACAGAAAACAAGGACCTAAAGGATAATATAATGCTACAAAAGGTCTTACTTTGTTCATAGTGAATGTTCACCAATGATTTTCATGTTGCTCATCTAAAAAGAAATCATCCCTATACGTCAGTTCTGAAAGTCTTAAAAATTGGAACAAGAGGTATTTGGACAAAACATCACTTTACCCTTTTGTGCCAGGAATTTCTACATAGTAGGTCGGGCTTCATTAAGAGGGATGTGGGCTATCACAGAGCAACAGATCTGCTAATATGTTTTTCAAAACAACGGCATAAATTGTTATAATAATTAATGCCAGCGAACTGGCAAGGGTTTTACTTTTAGGAACATGGGTAGCCCATAAATACACCAATTTTATGAAAAGGTATGCATCTCTTAACTACTTTCCGACATCGGGCATAATAGTACGCCGATGTCGGACACCCTCCCCTTGATGTGGGCTCCGGCTCTGAGCCCACATCTTTTCCGGCACATGAGACGTGCAGCTAACAGCAGCAGGAGGAATCGCGATCCTCCTGCTGCTGTTAACCTGTTAAATGCCACTGTCACACTGACAGCGGCATTTAACACGCGCATCCGGCAAACACAACGGAAATCCGCCCATCGGTGACCCTGTCACGTGATCGCGGGTCACCGAGGGGTTGACATGACAACCAGAGGGTCTCCTGCAGACCTCTATGGTTATCATTGCCAGATTGCTATGAGCACCACCCTGTGGTCGGTGCTCATAGCAAGTGAGTAATTCTGCTACATACAGGTGATCTGATGATCGATTGTATGGAATAGAGCTTATTTGGTTATGGCAACTTCTAGTCTCCCATGGAGACTATTGAAACATGCAAAAAGTAAAAAAAAAAATTTCTTCAAAATGTTAAAGAAATTAAAAAAAAAAAAATCGAAAAGTTCAAATCAGCCCCTTTAGCCCCATTCAAAATAAAACATAAAAAAAATCAAACATACACATATGTGGTATCACCGCGTTCAGAATCGCCCAATCTATCAATAAAAATGGATTAACCTGATCGCTAAATGGCATAGCGAGAAAAAAAGTAAACTCCAGAATTAATTTTTTTGGTTGTCACAACATTGCATTAAAATGCAATAACGGGCAATCTAAATATCATATCTGCACAAAAATGGTATAATTAAAAATGTCAGCTTAGTGCGCAGAAAATAAGTCCTCACCCAACCTGAGAATATGCAAAATGGAGACGCTACATGTATCGGAAAATGGCGCAATTTTTTTTTTTTTTTTTAACAAAGTTTGGAATATTTTTTCACCACACATAAAAAAGAACCTAGACATGTTTGATGTCCATGAACTTGTCATGACCTGGAGAATCATAATAGTAGGTCAGTTTTAGACTTTAGTGAACATAGTAAAAAAAAATAAACCGTAAAAAAAAAATTAAACAAAAAACAAGTGTGGGATTGCACTTGTTTTGCAATTTCACCGCACTTTGAATTTTTTTCCTGTTTTCCAGTACATGGTGTTGTTCAAAAGTACAAGTCGTCCCGCAAAAAAACAAGCCCTCACGTGGCCATTTTGACGAAAAAATAAAAAAGTTATGGCTCTGGGGAAAAAAAGGGAGCAAAAACTGAAAATGCAAAAACAAAAATACCTCTGGTCGTTAAGGGGTTAATAAATTTTGTGCACCGTACTTCAGTTGGCTTTTTGTTCAAGACTGACATACAAATCACTAATACAGTTGATCAGAAAGATTCACAAGATCATGTTCCAGTAGCCATGTTATTATTCAGTGGCTGACAGACCAAGGCAATGTGAACTTGCAGCAATCCCAGTACCTTTAGGTTATGTGCACAGGTAGAATGGTCCACTGCGGATTTTTCCGCAGCGGATTTGATAAATCCGCAGTGCAAAACCGCTGTGGTTTTTACTGCGGATTTATCGCGTTTTCTATTGCAGATTCCGCTGCCGATTTACATCTGCAGTTTTCTATTGGAGCAGAAGTAAAAACGCTGTGGATTCCGCAAAAAGAATTGACATGCTGCAGAAAATAAAACGTTGCGTTTCCGCGCGTTTTTTTCCGCAGCATGGGCACAGTGTTTTTGGTTTCCCATAGGTTTACATTGTACTGTAAACTCATGGGAAACTGCTGCGGATCCGCAGCTGCGGAAACGCTGCGGATCCGCAGCAAAATCCGCATCGTGTGCACATTCCCTTACTGATTAGTAGGCTCTACACCATAATTAGGACATTGCTGGGGCTTACTAACACAATATACTACTGATGTGACCGCTGGACCAGCCAATGACATGACAAATTGTCATAGTACTTCATTACTACTAAACAAAATGGTAACTAGTACTGGGGTAATTTTTAATTGTGTAATTTGGACAATCCCTTATTTTGGCTTTATGTTTCACACTGTAAATTTAATGCTGTTTTCAAGGAATCGTGTTCTCGTCATCATTATATCTCAGCTATACAATGCCTCTAGTAGGGAAGCTTAAGATTTTATATACATTATGTAAAGTGGTGGGTAAAACAAAAATGAGTTGACTAAAAACAAATATATTGTCTGATATATTCTAAAATACCCTAATATATAGTATTCTGGCTGCTACGAGCTATTTACATCATCATAATGATGACAGTAAAGAAAAACACATGACATGGTGGATGATAAAGGAATTCATTATCGGAACAAACAAATGTTTGTACTTTTCATTGTGAGTTTATCAGTACTCAAAACATTAAGCTTCCATGGTAAAGCTCTATTCAAATTTGTGTTGCAGGCTTTGTCATGTATTCCATCACATTTGACAGAAAGAACAGTGACAACATGCAGGACAACTGTGCCAAAACCATCAACAGAAGTCATTGGGGTCCACTGAGCGCCATTGCCACCTTTTGTATAACAGATTTGGCATGGTGTTGTGGCTTCTTCAATAAAGGGAAAGCAAGACACATATGAATAAAGCTTTATTAAAATGTTTCACAAGCTCCAGTACGGTAAAGAGATATGGGGGCCGCCATTGAGGGAGTGTAGGTAGGGATGTGATAGAGACTTTAAATAAAAATGTCAGGCAACAAAATGTATTTCAGATTGACCGCTAAGAATATATACTCTTAATAATCAAAACATAACAAAGTTCAAAGAGAAAGTTGACTTTTGGGTTTGTTGGTTTCATGTACTCTGATACAAATATAAAGCCCAGTATGACAGATGAGATATTTCAACTGACTACATGATAACTTAGTCATGTGAGTGTCTGATGTCAAAACTAATAGACCAATGTCATAGTCACGTTGAGGTGAAGTGAATTACTAAATTGTGTGAGTTGGGATGGATTTAAAATTTTTGACTGGAAGTGCTTTGATGTTTAAAAAAAAAATCCAATGAGAAAACACAACCTTACA
The DNA here is from genome assembly GCF_032444005.1 of Ranitomeya imitator. Lineage (NCBI taxonomy): Eukaryota > Metazoa > Chordata > Amphibia > Anura > Dendrobatidae > Ranitomeya > Ranitomeya imitator. The sequence continues at coordinate 527,688,060 of NC_091284.1, forward strand.
AGATGCAAATACAGCGATGGAGACACGACCCTTTGTCCTTGAGTAAAATAAAGAGACAGCTAAAGTATTGTGCTAGAGATATTTACAAAACCATGAGCATATTAGATGGATATGGAACTAGAGCAAACCTTGGTCTAGGTAGCCACATTTAGAAACAAAACAAGTTTTACAATTCATCTGTGGGCCAAAGGGACTGTTCAAATGGTGTATAAACATGAAAAACATATGCACACAGATCATCAATTTCTTCTGAGCATTCTTAAAAAAATATGTTTTTTTTTCTCTTAGTAAAATCATTTAATATACCATGCCTCCCTCTTTAAAAAATAAATTAAAAAAATCCAGTTTTGCATATATAGCGTTAGCATTTAAGGTAGTATGGCATTCCCCTTTTAAAATCAAGGGAGGGTAGGGAGATCTGCAAAATGCCTATTATAGATTGCCAGCATTTCTAGCATTGTGAGACCTTTGGTTAGTTGAAACCACATCAGATTGCTAAAAGAATAATAATAAAAACAATCCTCAAAAAAAAAAAATCATTCTTAAATTAGAGAAAGTTCTATCCTTACTGGTCCTAAATGTGAAGAACTACACCTATTTTGCCTGTAATCTTAATTACAATACATCTACCAAGATTTATTATAAGAACAAGAGAAATTAATTTGTATGTTAGCATCAGGACAGCACATTTACACAAAAGTCACTATTTACACAGCTACAATATAGGTGAGGATAAAAGAACATTCTATGAGGTGGCTGGGAATGAGAACAAAAGGCTGTATGTATGTGTGAGTATGTATGTATATATATATATATCCTTGGAAGTACAGTACTTTATCAACATTAATAAAATATTTGCTTTAAAAAATCCCCTTATTTTAAAGGTTAAGGTTTGGGGACCAAGTTCTACTTTTGATTTACACAGAACGGTTTGGTTTGATTTATTTTAAAATGATACTTATGTTAAAAAAAGCTAGAATTAGCTAAACAAAATGACAACGGAATTTCCACTTACAACCGTGGAAAAGATGTAAAAAATAAAATATCGATTAAATCAGCATGCCCCACCCCCCAAATATTTGCTATACTGATCCTAGATTAAGTATGGTCTAATAACCTATTAGTTACATTTATAAAAAATAGGAGTGCAGCAGCTTCTGTTTCAGAAATGTAGCATTCAGTGTCTTGTACTGGCTGTATGAAAAAAGTACCAATTTTTTTTTTTCTTTTTTACACGTAACCATTTAAAAAAAATAATAAAACTTGGCATACACAAAAAAAAAATCCACACAACAGTAGGTTAATGCCAAATACACTAAGTTGTACTTCTATGTCACTGTTGTAGGCCTATTATTTGATATTACAAAACGAAAATAAAATATCCTTCATAAGCTTCCCCAGGAGAGGACCAAATATAAAACAGCCAAAATAATCTTGTGCAAATAGGAAATTGTCAGTTTTCCCTACCGGTCACAGTGCAATGATGTTCAATAGTTTTGTTATTATTCTTCTTTCTATAATAAATTAGACTTTATCTCCTCTATCGTGATAGTTACAGCACTGAGGTATTAAAAAAATGATTTGCATTCCTAATTAATTAAAGGAGAATGAAGTGATGAGAAGGGAACACGGGTGAAGGATGCCTTTCCTATATGGCATGTGTCAGTCACTGGAGACAAGTAAACAGGAATAGCTCAAGAAAATGACAGCAAATCCATAGAGCAGCTGAAATGGCTGGACTATTATTTGATCTAATTTAAAATTACAAAAAAAAAATGTTGCAACTTTAAATACTTTAAATATTGCAATTGTAGCTTCATTTTTAGAAAGGGCAATTTTTTAAAGATTTTTTTTTATCCTCAGAACAACAAAAATAGAACTAGACTTTTAAGCTGTGCACAAAGTTTAAATAGGTAATATGCTGGTATGACGCTAGTACAGTTATCAGGTCTAAACACCTACACAACAAATGTAACAGTGTTAATCTAACTAATAGGGCACATCCTGGCAACTCATTCAGGGTAGAAACTTTTACAAGGTTGATTTCGAACCCACCTGTATTGTTTAGAGATGCTGAAGATTGTTTGCCCTCACAAAAAATATATAGATTTTTTTTTTTTCTCTTACACGTAGTTAATTGAAGGTTATTTACAGCACTTCTGTTTAAGAATGAATTTCATAAAACCTTAGAATATCACCTCTTTCAACAAGAAAAAAAAGCACTTATAGAAAACCGAGGACTCAAAATTTCTCGTCCTTAAGTTATTGCCGAAAATAGATAATCAGTTTAACAAAGGGAGACATCACAAAAAAAAATCTACAGAATCACCTTAGTCAGCTGCTCTTTTACATATATATACATCATGAAATTGAATCTTCACTTCAGTACCAAATAAAACCCCACATTAACTTTCAGAATGTGCTAAAACCCCCTTGTTTTTTTTTTTATTTGTTTTTTTACCTTTTCATTACCAGCATTTTATTTCTTCTTTCATAATTGGTACCAAAGTTTACAACTTATATTAAAAGTTCAATCTCTGCAAAATAACAATGCCAACGACTAGAAAATAAAAGTAAAATCAGCCATTAATATACCTACTACAATATTAAAAATAAGCAACTGAAGGGAAAATGCAAAAGGAAAAATGACAAAGCATTAATAAAAGCAATAACTGACAAATTTCTCTTATAAAATAAAAACAAAAAGCTGTAGTCTAAAGCGCAGCAGGTTCATGAGATGACGAGATTGAAACACTTGCAGTCCCCAGAATGCCATCTCCAGTTGTGTTTCTGCATGTATATCTTGTACTAATGATAATGTAGTACTGAAGGTCTGATGACATCATCCCAACGTGGGACCATTCAGAAACTTCGCCCGGTCTTGCCTGGGCATCCAGACAAATTCTACAGCAGGAAAACAGAGATAGCTTTAATACACATAAAATATTAATACATAACACAAAAATAAGGGGAGGAGAGTTTTTAGGAACTTTTCCCATTATTGAAATTTACTTGGAGAAATTTTTGAAAGAAACAAAAAAAAAAAAAAGGAAAAATAAATTAACAATAAATGTGACTTGATGCTAATTCAACTATAACAGTACAAAATGATGATAATAAAATCATAGTACTAGTGATAATGTAATAGTATGAATAAAACAGAAATATCAGGATACATTTCAATTGTATCTCCTAAAATAGTTTGTTCATGTATCAACTACATCTGGTGGGTATCTTCACTACCCAGGCCCTAAAACCACTATGTAAATGCTGTGTCCATATGTAAATAACAGTCATTATGACATGCAATAAACAAGTCGTCCTAGGGGAGAAAAAAAAAATGTGGCGCTATCTAAGAATGGTGAGTGTGTAATCAAATAGATGGGTGAGTAGAAGGAAATTTGCTCACCTGATGAGGTTGTGCAATCAGAGGCACAACTCCCGTCTGAACATGGATGAAAAAATGCAAGAGACTGATGCCCTCCTGATTGAGTGGGAATGACCTCCTTGCTTGCATTTCCCACAATGCAAATGCCAAACCAGAAACCAGGAGACAGCCCTGTCTTTGCCACCAAGGAAGTTCAAGGTGACTGAAGTAATCCAAGTGGTAAAATCTAATAATTTTATTATAAATGGTAAAAAATAACAAAACCTAATATACACAACGCGTTTTGGCTACTTAAATATGTCTTTAGATGTCTGGACCCCTGATGTAGGCTTTAAGTAGTCAAAACGTGTTGTTTTTGTATATTAGCTTTTTTTGTTTTTTACCATTTAAAATAAAATCATTAGATTTTATCACTTGGTTTACTCCATTCACCTTGAACTTCCTTGGTGGCAAAGACAGCGCTATCTCCTGCTTTCTGGTTAGTTATTATGACATGTTATCCTGGCTGATTCACATACTTGAAATCAAGTGTGTACTGTAAGGGTACCGTCACACTATACGATTTACCTACGATCACGACCAGCGATATGACCTGGCCGTGATCGTAGGTAAATCGTAGTGTGGTCGCTGGGGAGCTGTCACACAGACAGCTCTCCAGCGACCAACGATGCCGAGGTCCCTGGGTAACCAGGGTAAACATCGGGTAACTAAGCGCAGAACCGCGCTTAGTTACCCAATGTTTACCCTGGTTACAAGCGTTAAACTAAAAAAAAACAAACAGCACATACTTACATTCTGGTGTCCGTCAGGTCCCTTGCAGTCTGCTTCTCGCACTCAGTGACTGCCGGCCGTAAAGTGAAAGTGAAAGCACAGCCGCTGTGCTCTGCTTTCACTTTACGGCCGGCAGTCACAGTGCGGGAAGCAGACGGCAAGGGACCTGACGGACACCAGAATGTAAGTATGTGCTGTTTTTTTTTTTTTTTTAGTTTAACGCTTGTAACCAGGGTAAACATCGGGTAACTAAGCGCGGTCCTGCGCTTAGTTACCCGATGTTTACCCTGGTTACAAGCGAACGCATCGCTGGATCGCATTGCTAGATCGGTGTCACACACACCGATCTAGCGATGACAGCGGGAGATCCAGCGATGAAAGAAAGTTCCATACGATCTGCTACGACGTACGATTCTCAGCAGGATCCCTGATCGCTGCTGCGTGTAAGACACAGCGATATCGTAACGATATCGCTGGAACGTCACGAATCGTACCGTCGTAGCGATCGAAATGTTATAGTGTGACGGTACCCTAAGGGTACCGTCACACAGTGCAATTTTGATCGCTACGATGGCACGATTTGTGACGTTCGTGCGATATAGTTACGATATCGCAGTGTCTGACACGCTCCTGCGATCAGGGACCCCGCTGAGAATCGTACGTCGTAGCAGATCGTTTGAAACTTTCTTTCGTCGTCTAGTGTCCCGCTGTGGCGGCATGATCGCATGGTGTAACATATATCGTATACGATGTGCGCATAGTAACCAACGGCTTCTACATCGCACATACGTCATGAAATTATCGCTCCAGCATCGTAGATTGCAAAGTGTGACAGCAGTCTACGACGCTGGAGCGTCACGGATCGTACCGTTGTAGCGATGAAAATTGCACTGTGTGACGGTACCCTAAGTGTGCGTGAACATACACAGATGTATACAAGTTATTTTGCAGTTAAATAACTGGATGTGATATCATAAATATAGGATAACACTGTCATCCTATTTAAAAAAAAACTATTACGGTACTTATTTTAGGCTGCTAGTAGAAAATCTCTTTAAAGTGGAAAGGTCAGTTTTATTTTTATTTTTTTACAACCGCACAGAACTTTTAATTACACTTTTTGATATGTTTCATTAGTCACTTTTACCAATATCTGTGCAAAAATTGGAGCTGGAGACGGCTTGTAGGGTGGCATGTTCAGGTTCCCAAGAATATTATAGTCTCTGCTTAAATAACCACTGCGTACATAGAGCTAGAAATAATTTGGGAGACCATTGTAACCTAGCTTATAGCAAAGACTCTGAAGACACACAGCTTCAAGCCATCTCCAAATGTTGCACAGATAATGGTTAAAGGGAGATTTCAAATGTTATTATCAATAACAGTGCAAAAACACAAAACAAAAAAAACTAAAACAGTTACTCTTAAAGGATGGAATCACACATCCAGTTTTTGACTGGCATTGTTCATGCTGGTCTTGATAAGGGAGTAGGTTGGAGTCAGACACTACTGATTCATGAAGAGGTGCATGGCTCTTCCTGAATTGGAGCGTCTGACAAGTGCTGTGTGCCTCTGTGCGCTACATAAAAGTCAATAACAGGTATAAGATTTCTGGCATACAAAACACTAAAGATTGACATCAATTTGACGATCTGCCGCGTCACGCCCTCATCACATCCACGTTGCACCCCTGCCATTTTGGCAAAGCTGGATGAAGCGGTCGTGAAAACGCTAAAGTTGCAAAATTTATGTGGACTTCTGAATTACACGCAAGTATTGTGACTTTTTAAAGAATTCTGACATGAAAGCTTTGATGAATAGGGCCCTAAATTCCTTATAATTGTCTCATTATTTCTGAAAACTGCCAAAAACTGTATGTGTGACTCCAGACAAAACTGCCTTTCCAAACCTAGTTGGTGAGAAGAGCAAACTAACATAGCTAATGGTACATCTTAACAATCCATATTATTTTAATTGCCAAGTTACCATATGGCTTAACAGCGATGGATCATCTAATCTTTGCTGATAACATCAAATTATACATTTCACACTTTGTCTTGGTTGCAGAAAGAAAAATTAATTTGTTTACTTAAAACATACATCTGACAAATACTAATTAGGCAAATTAAATATGCTTCTTTTAGCAATGAAGTCACAAACAGAAATCAGAGTACGAGGTTGGAGTAGGAGGAACGTGCAGTCAACAGTGAGTGGGAAGTGAGAAAGGATGAAATAAATCAATTTTGTGAGAAAGTTAAGCAAATAATTAACCAGTTCTGCTGATAAGAAAATCTCAATTAAAGGATGTAAGATGCTTGAGAACAAACACTGGGAAGGCTGGAAAATTGAAGTTCATATCAATTCAATGAGTCGTTAATGGTGTTAACTAGCATTATAAAATTAATGGTCTACCATCCATTTTAGTTCGGTGGAGGTCTGACTCTCCCCATCCCCAGCAATCTGCTGTTTGACGTGGTTGCAGCGCTTATGCTCTTCCAATGTTTACATCTGCCTGCATGCTAATTTGAACTCCATAGTATTTTTAGTGGCAATGCATGAGACAACGGCACAACTGGTAAAAACACCAGTCTCTGCCATTTTAATTTGTTTAGAGCTCCTTCTTGTGATTTGCATTCTGTGAAGGGCCATGTACAATGTGCATCTGAGGTGGAGAAGAACGAATTGTCCCACTTGCATTCTAAAAACTAAGCTAAGATCTTTTGAATGTGTCCGATATGAAGTTTTTAAAGAGGGTACGGGCTCATGGTGCAGTCCTCAAATGTGGCCGGAACTGCAGCTGTGCAATGGCCAATTGTTGGACAATTTTGTCAAACAATTGCACAGCCTTTGGCCCACTTTAGATGGGCAGTTTCAGCTGTGCTGCCATGGGCACACTGTCTAACCACCCCCTTACAAATTGCACAATTAAGAATGAAGCATATGGATAGAATACAGACGGTACCTTTGAATCAGATAAAGTAATGCCTTATAAATAAAGCGTGCAATTTTTTTGGTAGATTTTATTTTTTACTTTTCTGAAGTTATGATATAGCATAGTATTATACAGACATTGACCCAGAGTCCCTTCTTATATTGCTTATTAAAGGGAATGTCAGCAGGACTTCACTCAAACAATTTATATATGCATGTATCTCTTTTAAAAACAAGTCCAGTAATACCTTTACCTAAACAGTCAGTTGCACCATTGCTAAGAAAAAGTCATAGTTACTCACCGATAACGGTGTTTCTCGGAGCCCATGACAGCACTACGGAGAGAGGGGATCCGCCCTTCAGGGACAGGAAACCTACAGATAAAAGGGCGGTACCTCTCCCTCGCATCAGTTGGTTTACAGAGCATCGGAGGACCTCCAGGTTAGTTACAACAGAGAAAAAACCACATTATAACATTTCTCAATAGAGGAACCCCCGTGCCTATACTATATTATATAAATTATATGTAATTAAAGGTGCTCACCGCACTCGTGATGGGAGGGAATAAGCGGGTGCTGTCATAGGCTCCAAGAAACGTTATTGGTGAGTAACTATGACTTTCTCGGTCTCCCATGACAGCACTACGGAGAGAATTGCAGAGACTAAGCTAAGGGAGGGACCATTGCCTTGAGAACCCTTCTCCCAAAGGTCAAGTCAGGCAGAGAGGCTAGATTTAATCTATAGTGTCTAAAAAAGGTTGATGGTGATGACCAGGTGGCCGCCTTACAGATTTGCTCTATTGATACCTCTGACCTCTCAGCCCATGAGGTAGCTACTGCTCTTGTGGAATGCGCTCTTATACCATCCGGGATCATATTCCCCGTGGATGAATATGCCAAAGCTATTGCCTCCTTTATCCACCTTGCCAAAGTACCTTTGGATGCCCGGAATCCTTTTCTGGGACCCTGAAAACAGACAAACAAAGAGCCTTCCTTCCTATACTCTCTGGTGGAATCTAAGTATTGGACTAGACATCTTCTGACATCTAGATTATGGAAGTTCTGCTCTTTCTCATTTCTGGGGTTTGGGCAAAAGGACGGCAGGGATATTTCTTGTGACCTATGGAATTTTGATGCCACTTTTGGCAAATAGGCCGGGTCGGGTCTAAGAGTGACTATCATCCAATATTTTTGTGAAAGGTTGGTTAGAGGATAGGGCTTGAATATCACTTATTCTGCACGCAGATGTTAAGGCTACTAGAAGAATGGTTTTAAGTGATAATGTTTTAATGGGAATCGTCTCTATGGGTTCAAATGGAGGACTAGTTAAAGCCGAGAGGACTAAATTTAGGTCCCACGAGGGCGTCTTTTGAGTAATTAAAGGCTTTGATCTTGTTACTGCCTTAATAAATCTTATTACCCATGGGTTAGACACAATATTTTGGTAATAGAGTGCTCCTAGAGCTGCTAGCTGTACCCTAAGAGTACTGACCGCTAACCCCTGTTCCAGACCTTTTTGCAGGAACTCAAGTATTTTATCAATTGAAGGCCCATCCTGGACTTTTACCTTGGAGACAGACAAGAATTTTTTCCATGTTTTCCCATATATCTTAGTAGTAATAGGTTTTCTACTTTTTAACAACGTAGCAACTAAGTTGTCTGAGAAACCCCTTTCTTTTAATAGTCTCCGTTCAAAAGCCAGGCTGTCAAATGCAAGTTCGACTCTTGTGGGTGGAAGATCGGTCCTTGCTGTAGCAGGTCTGGTATATTCGGTAGGATCCATGGGTCTGAGACCGATAGCATCCTTAGCCAGGAAAACCATGTCCTTTTTGGCCAGAACGGAGCTATAAAGGACCATTTTTGTTTTGTCCTCTCTGACTTTCCGAATGACTGCCGGGATCAGAATGATTGGAGGAAAAGCATATGTCAGCTTTTGGGTCCATGGAATCAGAAAGGCATCTAGAGTCTGGGGATTCCCTTCCGGGTTCAGTGAGCAAAATTTGCTTACTTTTTAGTTTTTTGGAATTGGCGAATAAGTCTATTGTTGGGGTTCCCCACATTTCTGTGATCTGGTTGTAGATAGACTGGTTCAGGGACCACTCGCCTTGTTTCAACTGGGTTCGACTCAAGTAATCTGCTTTCTCGTTGTTTGACCCCTGAATATGTAGTGCCGAAAGAGATAGTAGATTTTCTTCCGCAAGGCTGATAATTTTGGCGGAGGAACTCATCAGTGACCGAGACCTTGTTCCTCCCTGGTGATATATATATGCTGTCACATTGTTGTCCGAAAAAATTAGGACATGATGTCCCCGAATATAGGTTAGAAAAGATAGAAGAGCACGATGCACCGCCCAAAGTTCTTTTTGGTTCGAGGATGCTGATAGTTCCTGAACTGTCTAGTTTCCCTGAGCCACTCTGTCTCCCATGTGAGCCGCTCACCCTCTGGGACTCGCATCGGTTGTTATTACCCGAGATATTTTTGGTACCCAAGGAATTCCCTTTGAAAGATTTTGGTTCTTTCCCCACCAAAGAAGGGAATGAATAACTGAGGAATTTAGAATGACCCAGCTTTCCAAATTGTTTTTTAGTATTAACTGCCACTCTAGTATGTGTCACTGAAGCTCCCTTGTGTGGAATTGTGCGAAAGGTATCACTGGCAGGCATGAAGAGAGAGAGCCCAGTAGCGACATTGCCCTTCTTAAGAGTCATGGAGGGGTTATGTAGCGTTCGTGCTATCATGGTCAATATATTGTCCTTTTTGGGACCTGGGAGTCGGCATTCTTGAACCTGGGAGTCTAAAGTCAGTCCTAGGAACTCCTGTACTTGATAGGTTTCCAACTTTTATTTTTTTACATTTATGAGCCAACCCAAGTCCGTCAGAATAGTCATTACTCGGTCTCTCGGTTCCCTGCAACTTTGAGCCGAGTCGCTTGCAATAAGGAAATCGTCCAAGTAAGGGACTATGATAATATTTTGTTCCCTTATGTGGGCCATCATTTCCGCTACTATTTTCGTAAATACTCGCGGAGCAATTGAGATTCCGAACGGGATGGCCCTGTATTGGAAATTTCTTATTTGTCCCTCTATGGAGACCGCCATCCTGAGAAATTTTTGATATTGTTCGTGGATGGGCACATGGTAGTATGCGTCGGTTAGGTCTATCACGACCATGTAGCAATTCAGGAAAAGGATTTTTATGGTAGACTTTATTGTTTCCATTTTGAATTTGTGATTTTTTACGTATTTAAGTTTTTTAGGTTTATAATCGTCCGAAAGGACCCGTCAGGGTTTCGGTACTAGAAACAGAGGGGAGAAAAACCTTCCCCTATTTATTGAGGGGAGATTTCCCGAATTACGGATTTCTGCAGTAGGGAAATAATTTCTTTCTCTAATGCCGCTTGTTCTGCTGCCGAAGTTTTTGTTTTTGTCACTACGTAATTTCGGGGGAGGGGGGGGGAGAAAGAAAATCTATCTTTAGACCAGATTGTATGAGTTTTAAAATCCAGGTGTTGTTGGATATTTTCTTCCAGGCAGGAAGGAATGAGGTGAGTCTTCCCCCCACCGTAGGGAAAATGTCATTTGGAGGGCTTTTTGTCACGGTAAGTGTTGCCGAAAAGGTAACCCCTATCCCTTCTTCTCCCTTCCCATTTATTCTGCTCTCTGGGAGGTCTCCGACGAAAAAATCTCCGGTTCCGAAAGGACTGTCTGAATGGGGCTGGTCCCAGATTTGGAAACCCCTTCTTTTTGTCTCCAGCTTTCTGGAGGATGTCATCCAAGGTCTCCCCAAACAAGAAATTCCCCTCACATGGGATAGAACATAATTTTGGCTTTGTTTGGAGGTCCCGAGGCCAACTCTTAAGCCACGAAGTTCTTCTGGCTGCATTGGAGAGAGCAGCGGCCTTGGATGTTAAGCGCACGGAGTCCACGGAGGAGTCCGCTAGGAACGCTGCTGCTGCCCTAATTACAGGGATTGAATCTAGCAACTTACTCCTGGGTGACCCATCTTTAATCTGGCTTTCTAGCTGGTCAATCCACACCATTAAAGATGTGGAGGTGCAGTTCACTGCAACTGCAGGTCTCAAGCTACCCCCAGCCGAATCTCATGCCCCTTTAAGAAAAATATCCGCGTTCTTATCTAAAGGGTCCTTGAGGGTACCCATATCCTTGAACGGAAGCGCCAATTTTTTTTCCAGGCTTTGGCCACTGCTACATCCAGTTTTGGTGACTTGTCCCAGGAAGTGGATGCCTCGTCTTCAAAGGGATACTTCCTTTTAAGCGAGGGCACCGAAGAATTTCTCGTATCCGGTTTCTCCCACTCTTTTTTTTTAATCAGTGTCTGGACATTGGGATTTAGTGGAAATGTTCTCCGCTTTTTTTGTCCCAGACCTCCGAACATTATATCTTGGGCCGTTTTATCGGGTCTGGGATCCTCAACCCCCATAGTAGCCCTAACGGCTCTCACTAGAGTATCCACCTCCTCTAGTGGGAAGCAATGACGGCCCGAATCTTCATTGGAGGAAGATAGGGAGGAATTAGAATTGTCAGAATCAACGTCCCCAGATGAGGATCGGACAGAGTGGGAATATACTGTCTCCTTCACCTTATCTTTCCCTTTTTTAGAAAATGAAAGGGCATTCTGAAACTCAGATCTAATTATAGTTTTAAGTTCAGACGCGAAATCGGGGGTCTCTTCATACAATAAACGTTGAATGCATGATTTACAAAGCTTTTTGTTCCAGGCTACCGGGCAAAGCTTTGTTACAGGTGGGGCAGGACCTATTTTTTTTTCTCCAGCCTCTTCTTTCCCTAGTAAGGGAGAAGAGGGAACCCCATTATAAACTATGCACTTTCACGGAGATCACTCACCATTCGGATGTGGAGGTAGGTACCGGTTCTGGAGGAGGGCCCGGGTCTGGTAGAGGAAGCTCTTGAGGAGGAGAGTTAATCATTGCAGCAGATCTGCTGCGCTGTGTGGAATGGCTGCTAGACCCACTTCTCCTGGAACTCTTAGGGTCTGTCTTCCTATGGTGCTGCTGCCTCGGCTGCAGTTCCTGCTGTGGATCGCTGTCCTCCATGCTTGCAGGGAGATAATGCGACAATTATGTGTGCACTATCTCCCTATTTGAATCTGGCGCCACCCTCAGCGTTCACCGCACTTCCGGCTCCTACGCACATCCTCCAGGGAGAAAAAGCTACCATGCATGCGCGCGGAGATGACCCGGAAGTTCTGCCGCATTTCCGGAGCGGCGGCCATCTTTCTACACCCGGCGCTTATTGGCACAGAAGCTCCGGGTGATCCAGCGCCCCTTCCTCCCTCAGAGTCGGCGGCGTTCTCCCTCCGCACACCCTGAAGAACCCCTCGGTTCCAGCGGTGGCGGCTTCGGGTGCCGGACGAGCCGCGGCAGGAGCCTCCTCGCTGCCAGAACCCGACTGCCCGGTTCCTGTCCACGACACTGCATCTTCTTGCAGGTACCATCGAAAAGAGGTTCACCATCAGGGACAGGAAACCAACTGATGCGAGGGAGAGGTACCGCCCTTTTATCTGTAGGTTTCCTGTCCCTGAAGGGCAGATCCCCTCTCTCCGTAGTGCTGTCATGGGAGACCGAGAAACAGCATTTTACTTGATATGCAAAATATGCTGTAGATCTGAAACCTCTGTCACTCAAGTTCTATTCCCTGCCTAGGAGCAACTCCTCCAGTTTGACTGACTGCCATTTTGCCGGAGATCACACAGCATAGAGGCTGTCAGTCAAGCAGAAGGAGATGGTGCAGGGTAAAAATAGAGTTGGAGTGACAGAGGCTTCAGATCTACATATTTATCTGCATGTCAATTCAAATGCTCATTTCTCAGGAATAGACGAACTGTCTTGTTAAAAGTTATTGATGGACTCTTTGAAGAGCTTATGTGCATATAAATAGTTTGGGGTGAAATCCTGCTGATATTCTCTTTAAATCATAATGTGAGCCATCGGTATGTTTTTGACCATCTGTGTACCTCTTCTTTTTAGGTAAAACTTGTGCCAAATGGCAAAATCACCTCTTCAGAATGTGTATTTAAAGCATGCAATATTTTAATGCAGGATCTCTACAATACAGGTTTTTTTTAATCCGCCATAAAAAAAAAAAACGACACAATGAGCTTGACAAACCTCATCGTCAGAGTAAAAAAAAGGCAAAGAGCTTTAAAATCTCATGTTAGTGGCAGGAGAGCAGCACTATAAAGTCATCTCTAACATTCTGCCAGTTATGTATTAGAAGGTCAAAAGAAAAAACAGAAACTGTAACCTCAAAGTCTGGAAAGGCTAAAGAAAATATGAGCCAGGGAATCAATTTTAAAAGTTCACTTTGTATTTTGGGGAAGAAAAATGGTAAGTACTTACAAAATACAGGCAGATCAAATCAGCTACACTGTAATTTGAAAATGTCTGAAGCCGAGCAATTTTTCAAAATGGGGGAAGCAACCAAAATGCCTAAATATTATTGCAGCTTCACAAGAGAAAATTAGTTTAATACTTCACAAAAAATTGCAGCTCAGTTTTATTTCTGAAAGAGGTGCTTGAAGAGCATTGTGGATGACAAGAACGCAGGCATTTATGCAAAATGACTAGAATTTACAAAAGAAATATACTGTGATGAATTTAAACATCTGGTTATTGCTTTATTTTCTTTTAAGGTAATCGCTTAACAGTGCTCTCACCGGCAAGCATAAAGAGCAGTTTGTGAAGTATGGCTTTTACCGCTTGTGTGGCACCTTGTTATGGCAGATTGTGAAAAAAAGAGATGAGGCATGCTTGGCATAATAAGATAGGCATTACTCTTTGTACAATACAATAGAAATTAACAGATAAATACTGTAAAAGTCATCTCAATCTACAGTGATGGAAATGTATGTGGTGGCAGTGACAGATATGCATCTATTCCTTAACATTTCATTCCACTGCAATATATCATTATCGTCTGCAGGTGGGGATTATATTGATATCCCTTTCTTCTGCAGAGTTGGATTTTTTATATACACTGCTGAAAAAAAATAAAGGGAACATTAAAAGACCACATCCTAGAGATCACTAAATGAAATATTCCAGTTGCAAATCTTTATTTATTGCATAGTGGAATGTGTTGAGAACAATAAAACATAAAAATGATGAGTGTAAATCAAAATTTATATCCCATGGAGGTCTGGATTTGGAATGGTACTCAAAATCAAAGTGGAAAACCAAATTGCAAGCTGATCCAACTTCAGTGGAAATGCCTAAAGACAAGGAACTTATTCCCAGTAGTGTGTGTGTGGCCTACACATGCCACACACTAGAGCACCTGGGCATGGTCCTGATGAGGTAGCGGATATTCTCCTGAGGTATCTCCTCCCAGACCTGGATTTAAGAATCAGTCAACTCCTGGACAGTCTGTGGTGTAACAAGACATGAACGTTCTCCATGGCGCCTCCAACCTCTGTCACATGTGCTCAGTGTGAACATGCTCTCATCCGTGAAGACCACAGAGAGCCAATATTAAATCTGGCAATCTTTGTTTTCACTGGCAAATGCAAATCGCCCTGCACGGTGCTGGGCTGTAAGCACAACACCCACTTATGAACGTCGGGCCCTCACAATGCCCTCATGGAGTCGGTTTCTGACAGTCTGAGCAGACACATGGATGTTAATGGCCTGATGGAGGTCATTTTGAAGAGATCTGGCACTGCTCCTCCTTGCACAAAGGAGGAGGTAACAATCCTGCTGTTGGGTTGTTGTACTCCTACGGCCCGTCCACGTGTCTTGGTATACTGACCTGTATCCTGTTATATGCTCCATGCTCTGGACACTGTGCTGACTGACACAGCTACCCTTCTTGCCACAACTCGTATTGATGTGCCATCCTAGATGAGCTGCACTACCTGAGCAACTTCTGTGGGTTGGTACTGTACCTCTAGGGGTGAGAGCAAAAGCAGAATGCAAACGTGACAAAAAGGTCATCCAAAAAGGATGAGAACAGAGAAATGGTCTATGGTCACCACCTGCAGAACCATTCCTGAAAGAGGTAGTCCACTGCATTCTATAATTCCCCCACGATTTAACCCTTGTATAGAAGAATTTTTGTAAATATCTTTTGCTGTCCTATTGCGCCATCGCTGATTGCTCACTTGGCATCACGTGACCCCTGCTGACATCGGCTGATGTCACATCAAGTACCAGAATGCCTTGCATCACCTGGGCATGACCCAGTTGCGCAAACGCCTCCTGATTGACTGGGCTGTGGGCAGAGTTGAACCGCATGTCACAGCCCAGTATCCAGCCAGGGTCACGTGATGCCATGAGAGCAGTCAGAGTACAAGAGGCATTTGCAAAAATACTTTTATACAAGGGTTTAATCAGTGGGGGAATTATAGAAGGTAGTGGACAACCCCTTAAATAGGGGTTGTCTTGCTAATTGCCTATAATTTCTACCTGTTGTCTGTTCCATTTGCAAAATTGATTCACAATCTGTGTTGCTTCATAACTGGACAGGTTGATTTCACAGTAGTGCGATTGACTTGGAGTTACACTGTGTTTAAGTGTTTCGTTTATTTTTTTCAGCAGTGTATTTGATTCTTTCTGTATACTGGATATATAGAGTGGATGTGTTACATGTTATACAACTGCTTGATTGTGCGTCAATGGTTTTATTAATGGCAGCATACAAGTAAAAAAAGAAAAACCTCCCTTCTTGTAAAACAACACGCTTTTACACAGGTAGTATATGGTATTGATTAGTCTCATTAGTCTAAATAAAGCAGAGCTGCAACACCACAACTCTTGGAGACATAAGGAGCTGTTAGGGCTCGCTCACATGAGCGTATAACTCGGACGACTGCTATCCAATGTTTTATCAGATGGCACCCGAACCATTGTTAATCCATGGGGCAGTGCATATCTGCCTTTTTTTCCTACAGACTGAATTGGTCTGAGGGAGAAAAAAAAAGCACGTTGCGAGGGGCTTTGCAAATCGGATCACGTGCACTCATTCAAGTCTATAGGTTCTCCATACGACTGATCTGATTCATTCAAGAGAATCGCATGACAGTAAGCCGACA